>NC_090932.1:82153903-82525613 GCF_040938575.1 Ambystoma mexicanum
CGGATGGGGATGCCTTGTCTTTGTTGGAAGAGATCATAGCATCAAGAACAAGCCCTGTGGTCACTGCAGTGGGATGGTGGCTCCATTCTTTTTTACCCTGAAAGCAGAAAAGGTGGGTACCCTTATCCAAGCATGTGGTGTAAGGAGGGTGGGGTTGGACATTTTGAAGAAGCCTGCCTCCAGAAGCTAGAGATCAAGTGTATGCTACTTGAGCCCTGCGATCCAAGCTCCTCCCCAGTCTTGCATGGGGATTGCGGCCATCCAAAAGGGCAAGAGCCTTCTGCACCAATTCTAAATACCTCGACAAGAAAGGGGAACACAAATGGACAATATTGGCAGAAAGGTTTAGCAGAACTCCTTCCTTCACTTATGATAGGTGAAGGCGGACACTGCCTCAGCTTGCTCTAATAACCACATGTGAATGAACTTCCTGTAATTCTGCCTGCCTTGCCACCTGAAGGGCAGACTGACTTTGTAACTCTGATCAATGAGGAAAACAAAAGTTACATTGCCCCTTATGGGGACACAACCTTCACAGGCGCGAACATTGGAGTAAATGCACAATGATAAGTCTACGTATACGTACCTCCTCCAGGAAACACATGACAACATTTTGGACCTGGTCTTTGAGGTGAAGGAGCTGTTCAGCACTGGGATTGGTGAACCACTGGGTAAATATAAATGCCATGTCCCATTGAGTCTTCCTACGGGAGTGATGCTGGCCCACCAGATAACCCCCATTCCGCTACCACCCCTCCCACCTCCCCAGTCTGCCTGCCAAACAGTCTCTGAACTGATATAACTACCTAGATGGCAAACCCAAAGGTAAAGGGGAAGTGGAGAAAATAAAAAACGCAGATCTTCTCTGGCACCGGACGCCCTCATGAACTGGACTGGATGACGGTGTCTGTGAGAATCTAAAAGATAATGACAACTGGTTACTAACTGCTCTGCCATAATTCCTTTATAGTTCCCATACATCGTACCACCTCTTCCCTCAGTAACTGCTGTCTATGCTCTTTAGCTGATTGGCTCTTGTTTATTTGTTGCTGTTGAATTTAGAAAGTGTTTAGTCCTTTAAACACTTTTCTTTCTTTGAATTCCTAATTCAAAAGCCTTCTTCCTTGAGTCTTGAGAGCACTTGCATTTACTCTGCCTCTATTGTTCAGTTCAATTCCTGCTCTCCCAGATGGTTGCTAAATTACCGGTTCCATGTGTTAATATCCCCACAAAAATATCGGCATACTAAAATATCACCATATTTTTGCGTCGATATTGAGGCATGCCACCTGCGGGGGACACCCCACAACCCCTGCATTATTTTTAAAGGAGTGGGGGGACAACCCCACAACCCCTGCTCCGAAAAATTATCACCCCCAAAAATATTGCCTATGGGCGTTCCAGACAACCATATATACAGCAATAATTTGGATGGGGATAATATGTAGTGATACCAAATTACCTGCTGCGGGTTGCGTTCGGTAATTATACTATGTCTTCAATTCACTAGTTACCCTATTGTCCGGCTCGTTGACTTTTTCACGTTTAAACACTACCAGCAGACGCTGCTTCTACTGCTCTTCCGCGATCCACTAGCCGATGCTAGTTAACTCCTCTCATGTGTCCTCCTTGCCGCTATCGATGTGCTGTAATCCTTTTGGGCAACCTTTAACCTCCAGCTGATTCGCTGTGTCGCAGGAAACTGTTGCATACGGCTTTCAATCTCTCCTCAGGAAACGGCACAACACGTGTGGCAGGCTCCTCACGTTATTAGGTTATTTCCTCTAACGCTGCCCGACAAGGTATGTGTAGAGGATTAAAACATACAAAATACTCAAACTGTTAAAGCTGTTATTATTTGGGGTTAGTAACTGGGATTAATATCCCAGCGTCGCCACCGCCTCAGACTGCGTATGTGGTTAATACATTACACGCAACCTAAACGAAAACAAACTCCTTTTCGCACACGCTTGTGCTCGCAAACGCCAGCTGACTTTTCCTTGCTTTCACATTTAGCTTTCCAATATTTACAACATAACATTTCTCTATAATGGTTCATGATACTTCTACTTGGAAACTTCAGTGCTAATTTACTTAAATTACTTTAGTTTCAACAAAAAAAACCTGGCTTTCTTTTTCTGTGGTTTCTGTTTCTGCTCCTTAAGTCGCTTGTGCTTCTCTGTGGGTTTTTCTGGTTTCTCGCTGGCCTTTCTTCTGAAATACTGAGTTTCTATGTAAATATATAACTTATTTACAGAACTATAGAAACTGCAACCTGCTCCTTGGGAAACTAGAATGAAAGGCAGTTTATTACTCCAAGAAGAATTCCAAACTACCTCACAATCAGGCACAGCCAATCACTGCTGCAGAGACTGACTTCCATCTTGCCCTGGGGAAACAAAGGCTTCCTGAAAGCCACATTAAGGAAGATTATTTCATAAACCAATTCAGTGAACATCGGAAACCAGACTCATTCCCCAACACAGGCTCAAGGGAACTACAGATCATAACTCACACACCTCCAGTTAAAATGTGTTAGTAAAATACTACAGTGTGGAAACCTGAATGAGTCTATAAGGTGTGTACTGTAATAAGGGAACCTGACCATGCACTGTGGAACCCTGACAGATCAATGAGGAAAACAAGTTACATTGCCCTTGTGGGGACACTGTCACAAGTCTCTCCCCTTCTCACCTGTTTTTCCTGTTTGCTTGCAACCTTCTTTGATGATTTCTTTCGCACGGTCCGGGATTTGTATAAGCCCGTGTGTTGGTCTTCGGGTTCCAGCGTGAGGATAGCAATCCAACTCCAGGAGACGTTCAGATGTCCAGGACGGGAACCAGGAAAGAACAATGTCCAAGCTCGGAGGCACGGAACGCTGTGACCAGAGTGCAGGCGAAAAAACAGGAAGAAGCTCGAAGATGAGTTCGAGAAAAGGAAGGAGGATTTAAGGAACCGGGAAATTAGGATTCGGAAGAAAGCCCCGCGCGAACTCCGGCAACACACGTCCAACTACAGCGAGCGGTAGCGTTGAGACGCGCAGAGCTGCAGGGGCGTGTCTGTTTAGTAGAACGTTGAGCTTGGCGCGCAAAGACTGGCAAGCTATGTTCCGTATCAAGCGGCCATGTTGGGAGGATCAAAGCATTCAGTCCTCTATGGGTCAGGGACCACGAAGTCCAGAATGGACGCAGGCGACGGTTCATGACACACAACCTTCACGGGCGCGAACAATGGAGTACATGCACAATGATAGGTCTACGTACCTCCTCCAGGAAACGCATGACAAGATTTTGGACCTGGTCTTTGAGGTGAAGGAGCTGTTCAGCACTGGGATTGGTGAACCACTGGACAAATATAAATGTCATGCGTTACACCTGGTCCTTGTGGGCATCCTGGAGAATGATGCTGCGTTTGACCAGTGCCATTTTTCCTTCTAACATGGCGCCTTCCACTTCTGCAGGGAAGTGTTCGGTGCGCTCCACCCTTTCCAGCAGCACCCGAATGCTAGCTCCTGCTTCCGGCTTTCATGAAATATACTCTGGTTGCAGGAAAAGCACTTTGTGTCTCAACGCTCGGTATTAGTGTACCTTGCTCAGCGCTTTGTGAGTATCTCTGTTCTTGTTCCTGGCTCTAGCAGTTACTTTCCTTCCTTGTTCCTATTTTCTGCTCTTGGCCCTCTTTCTGGCTACGCTCTTCTTACGCCTTGTGTACTTGTCAATCCCTTCAGCTCATATTGGAATTCAGCCTGTTGTAATTTTTCTGGAAACCACGGATTGCCAAAGTGATGGGCATCTGCCTTGCCTCATCCGCAGTTACACAGAAGGAAGACCCTGCCTACTGCGGATGGCGAGATACAACCTTTACAGGCTCCCTGCCCGCCACTCTGTGGGAAGTTTTTCCCCTGATTTACTGGCTTTCCACTACGGAAGTCACCCGGTCTGGGTTATAGCCTCTCGGGTAGGGTGCCGTCCAGAGTCGCACCCTTAACCTGCACAACGCCTGTTCTAACAGTGCTCCCGTCAAGGATCATCAACAAGCAAGTCTTCGCAAAAGTCCCAGGTGAGCTTAATGCTTGAATCTGACAAAACCCGTTCTACCAAAGCCATGTCCCTGGGCATAACATCCAATACTATGGGCAATTTGGTCCGAGGCCAGGCAGAGTAGCCAGTTGTAGGGCAGGGCCATAAACCACTGAAGAGACAAAAGGTAAGCAAAGCAATGTGTATTGTTTTGATTGTCACATGTAATTGTTCTCTACATGGTCTTTGTCTACATTCACGTGAGTGGAACTGTGGCTCTGCAGAAGATGGAAAGACTATTGGAAGAACAGGGAGGTTGTGCCTTACTGGAGCAGAGAGCAGTCCTGGGCAGATGGAGAGGATTTACAACGAGAGCAAAATGAAGCCAACGATCGGAAACCGGTGGAAAGAAAACAGAAGGGCGAGCAAGCCGTATGAGACAGATGGGGAGACATTTGTGTCCGGTCAGAGACCTACGGCCTTCTGGTTTTCTGTAGTTTTACCCAGATGGGGTCGACCAGAGCTTCTTGTAGCAGCACCCACGTGGTGCCGGTCCCCCTTTACAGCTGGTCTCCCCTTTACACTTTTACAGTACTTTGAACTTTCTCAACTTTGCGACTTTCATTCCCCATAGCCCGGTTCACCATAGCCCGGTCCTTATCTGCTTTCTCCTCGACTCACCGGCTTTGATGACCCGTTTGGCTTTCTTCTTCGCTGGAGTCCAGGCCGGAACCACGGTAGCAGGAGTTTACCTTGCTCCCGCTTATCAACGTCGATGCGCTCTGTGTACCGTTGACATGTTGCCGCACACTTGGGCTATTGTCCTCGGGTCTTCCGATTCCCTCTGTGGAGGTTTCGCGGGACTGCGTCGGAAAGGGCAAGATCATGTCCCTCCTTGTCAGCTTCTCGATATTCACCGCCTTTCTCCTCCTCTTGAACTGCCCGACCTGTGTAGCTGTCTCGTTGTGCGCTCTGCCTTGCTCGTACTGTGATTACCTGCTCCACCTTTTATCACTGTGGGGAAAGGAAGGGACCATCAGCTGGATGTGAGTCTGATCCATTGCCTGACTGTACCTGACCAGTGTGTTGGGACATGTCAAGTAATCGGCTCTGGTGTTAGTCCGGTCTCTAGTGTGACGTGCAAAAGTGTTTGTGTTGGAAAAGGGGGAAAGAGGGTAGTGGTTTTGAATGTCCTACGTGGTAGGATGGGGAAAAGGTGTTGAAAAAACGGGATACCGCTTCTCACCCCTCGGTCTCCCCGAGGACCCCTCCCCCCCCCCACCCCCCCTTTTCCAGGGGATCCTCCCTCACTGGTCCACCCCCAGGAACTGGATGCGATAGCGATGGCCGTGTCCTGGCCACCTGGATGACAGATCCCTATGGACTAGCCAGGGAGACACCTTTGTTTCTCACATGCCCTTCCTCCATGCGATGTAGCCACATTTGCTTCACAGGGGAACCGGGAAAGAAAATCCATGTTTCCCTGGTCTTTTCCCTTCCGATGTTCCACTGTTTAACAATAGGGCTGTAGGTATAGAAACCATTGCATGAGCCAAGGGTTGGACTCTTTACATTGACTAATCCAAACTAAGGGTCAGTGGTCGGTAGCCAGTGTGAACCTTCGACCCAATAGGTAATATCTAAGATGGATAATGTCTCACTTGATGACTAGGGCCTCTAATTCTACCAGAGTGTTTTTTTTTTTTTTGATGTGGGAATAACTTGCGACTGGTGTATAGTATGGGGTGTTCTAGTCCTTCGCAAATCTGGGACCGTACGGCTCCTAACCCTGTAAGAGAGGCGTCTGTCTGAAGCAAACTCTTTCGAGAAGTCGACTACCCTTAGGATTGGGTTTTGGCATAATGTCTGCTTTAAGATGTTATAGCATATCTTTTCATTGTTCAAATGGAGTTTGAGGTTCAGCATATTTAAGTTTATCTAGTAGCCGGGCTGTTTTATCTGAATAGTTTGGGATAAACCTATGGTAATATCCTATCAGACCAAGGAAAGTCCCGTTATCTCTTTTGGTTTTGGGAGCTGGAGTATCCATGACAGCCTTTGCCCTTTTCATGTTGGCATTGTACATTCCCATTCACCATGAAAAAGCCAAGGTATTTCTGGCTGATTGGTCCAATCTGTATTTAGCTGGATAAGCAGTTCGGCATGCATTCCTTAGAACTTTCATGATGGTATAAAGATGGAACAGATGGTCCTCCCAGGTTTTACTATAAATGACAATATTGTCAATGTAAGCTCCACAAAAATCAGAATAGGGCTTTAGGATGCTATCCATAAGGCGTTGGAATGTAGCTGGTGCACTGTGTAGGCTGAAAGGGAGGACTTTAAACTGGAATAATCCCAGGGGCGTTGAAAATAGTTTTTTCCTGATCGGGCCCATATACAGGGACTTGCCAGTACCCCTTGGTTAAATCTAGGGTGGATAGAAAGGTGGCTTTTCCGAGTTCATCAATTAGATTATCGATGCGTGGCATGTATTAGACATCAAAGTCTGATATAGCATTAACTTGACGGAGGTCTATGCAGAATCTCCTGGAGCGGCTGTAACGCTCACCTGGTTTCCGTGGGGGCTTTGGGGCATGGTTGGAGCCCTCCCTTGATCTGGTTCCTCAGAATCACCTGCGACTCAGTAGATGAATGTTGCCCCTGTGTGAAGAGGAGAGGCAATGAGAACGGAGTGGGAACCCCGAGACTCCCCCCAGCCCTTTCGTGCCAGAATATGGTGGGCAAGCACTTTCCCATAGACGCTCACCTGTAGTTTTGTAATGTTGAGCTATCTGTCCTGCTTTTCCTAGCAGGGGCGCATAGAATGGGCCGAGTTAACTTCACTGGCCCGTGGGAAGGTTGATCCAGACCAGCTACGACCAATCCAAGTATGAGGTAAGTCTTTAGTATGATTATAGTTTGGTCAGAATGACTGTATTCAGTCTAGTGGTAATTCTTGCAATGTCTCATGTATATATTCGGCCGTTTGAGCGCATATAAATTCTAAGTGGTTTGTTCTTTTCCCTCATAGGTGCAGGCCGATGATGAAGAATGGTGTCCGGCCCTTCAATGAAGATTCGTGGTTGCAGGAGGGCGTCTCCGGCTCCGACCGTGGTGGAATGTTGGCTCGGAAGAAGACTCGACTCAGGCCGTAATGGAATGGAGGTAAGAAGAAGAGTCCGGCACAGGCCACAACGAGTTGCAGGTAAGAGGCGCGCTCAGCGATTCAGCAGCTGGGGCGCTAGCGATGAAGAGGCTGGCAACAGGTAAGGTGTGCGCTTAGCAATGTAGCGGCTGGCACCAGGTAAGGTGTGCGCTTAGCGATGTAGCGGCTGGCGACAGGTAAGAGGCGCGCTCAGCAATTTGGAGGCTGCTAGTAGGTAAAATGCGAGCTCAGCGATGTAGAGGCTGGTAACAAATGGAGCGACTCGCAGCAGGTAAGACGCGTCCGCAGCGACGGAGTAGCTGGAGAGAAGATGCTCGCGGAGTTGAGGCGGAAAACTGCTGGTAAGAAGCGTTCCCAAGAAATCTCAAAGATGAGGCTGTAATCCAGCGAGGCACAGGTAGGTACAGCGGAGAGCGTTAACGCTGCTTGGAAGCAGAATAATGCGAAGCGAGGGCACGTGGATGGGCTGGCCTTCTATAGGCTGGTTCAGGCCCCTCCCATAGCTCTGCCTACAAACTCCACCTTGTCCTTCTTTGGCCTTGTAGCACGTGCCTTCCAGTTCTGTTCCTTGGGCCACGCCTGGCCCAGTTGCACACGCCCTAGGACTAGAGTGTGCAGAGCACACTTTAAAATGAGCCTGGCGCCCGAGGCGCCAGGACTGGGTCCAATGGGACCCTGGAGATGAGGAAGGACTGGCCCCATGACCAGTGGCCATGACAGCGGCCTGGTTTAGAGACCAACACAATGGGAGAGGACCATGGACTTGAGGAGGACTCAATGATATTAGCCTTCAACATCTTGACTTCCTCCATCACTATCGTTTTTCATGCCTCGGTTAGATGATAGGGTTTTAAATTAACTACTTTGCCTTTAGGGGTTCGTATATAATAATTTTTTTTTTAACTCTACCGGGTTTTTCTGAGAATACATCAGGGAATGAGACCATTACATCTTTCAGATCTTCTCGTTGTTGGGTAGATAACTTGAAAGGAATTAAATCAAATTTATCTATATCTTCGGGAACCAGGTAGTATTTTGGCATGGGTGGCTGACTGGTTCTCCTTCCACTCTTTTAAGAGATTGATATAATATAAGTGGACTTTCTGTCGCGTTGGGCTATCTTATACATACACGTTCCAATTCGTTCTGTTACCTCGTAAGGTCTATGCCACTTGGAAACAATTTGTTCTCTGAGGTGGGTAAAAGGACTAGTACTTTCTGTCCAATAGTGTAGGAATTTAAATTTACTTTATTATAATTAGCAATTTTTTTGGTCTTTTGGCCTTTACCATATGAGTAAAAACTAAGTCCCGAACCAACTTCATGTGTACTCTCATTCTAGTGGCGGTTTGTGATATTGGAATGGGAGCCTCGTCTCGTTCTTCCCAGGTTTCCTGGAGCATGTCCAAGACATCTTTCGGTTCTCTTCCATGGAGTAACTCAAAGGGAGAGAAACCTGTGGGGGGAGGCCAGGGGGGGGGGGGTCTTCCTCACTGCAAATAGTGCCCATGGGTTACAATCCCAGTCTTTCCCTTCCTTGTCTACCAGTTTCTGTGGAATTAGTTTCAAGGTCTTATTGAATCTCTATACTAGACCATCGGTTTGAGGATGGTACACTGAAGTTCGCAGGGTGGTGAAGTGGAGTAGCTCTTTGACTTCAGCCATAAGCTTACTAACTGATCAAAGTATTTCTTAAGGAAAACCATCCCTGGAGAAATACGGTGGAAGTTGTTTTACGATCAACTGATGGGTATTTCGCATAGGGAAAGCCTCTGGCTGTCAGGTTGCATAATCTATGATCACCAGGACATACTTGTTACCCAATTTAGATGTTTCTAGAGGTCCTATTATGTCCATACCGATTCTAGAAAAGGGGACTTCTATGATCGGCGGCAGGTACTGGGATGTGCAGGCTGGTCTTCTGACATATTTCACAGGTTTGTATGGAAGTTTTTATATCAGCATAGATACCTGTACAGTAAAACCTTCCACTAATATGTGCCTGGGCTTTAACGTGTCCCAGATGCCCTTCTGTGGAATGGGAATGTGTGCTCTCTAGCACAACATTTTGGGTGGCTTTTAGGTATTACTAGTTGGGTCTTCATAAAACCATCTGGGGAGGGTCCTCTTTGGTGAAGTAACACAGGTTTGTAGAAGAAAAAAAGGGCTTCCCTTCGCCATGGCTTCCTCTTCTGGAATTGCTTGCAAAAAAAGCCTCAGCGAAGGCTGGCTCATTTTGCTGGGCATAGGCTAGGTCAGGATAGATGGTGGGTTCTTCTCCCTTCCTGTCTTCAATTTATCAGCTTCGCCAAAGTATGTTACCTCTTTCTTTTTTATCTGGTTTGCTTTCTTTAAACTG
Organism: Ambystoma mexicanum; assembly: GCF_040938575.1. NCBI lineage: Eukaryota > Metazoa > Chordata > Amphibia > Caudata > Ambystomatidae > Ambystoma > Ambystoma mexicanum. The sequence continues at coordinate 82,163,451 of NC_090932.1, forward strand.
AGGGAACAAAGCTTTTTCCAAAATTCCCTGTGCAAAGACTTCTATCTCGAACTTCCATGCTAAGCCAGATTTTGGGGCTAATCGTATGTAACACCCAGGAGGGGATATCAAAACCAGGTCCATAGGATACATTCCTAATTTCCCTGGTGGTATAATGGCTTCCCTACTGCTACAGATATCAAACCCGATTGATGCCTTTGTGGCAATTGACGGGTTAGAGGCTCTGAATAAGTTTCTGAAATTGTAGGGTTCCCCAATTTGTTTCAATTGAGTAACATCCCATTTAGGACACCATATGTGAGGAACTCATGGTGGCAACAATTAAGACGGGCATAAGTGATCATAGTTCAATGGTGTTAATTGAACAATAAATGCAGGGTGGAAAAACGCCTAATCAAACCCTAAATCTAATATGGGAACAAGTGTCGACCACCAAATGAAAATAAGGCAGTCCTTGTGGCGTTGTGTCAAATAAAAAGGGCCTATTCTAAGAAACCTATTGCCAAACCTTACAACTAATACAAAAGGGGTGTGGGCTAGATCTCAAGGAAGGAAAGAAAGCGGTGTTCTCATATTATATGTCAGGATGCGGCAGCTTGGGTCGCCCTTCCCCACGTTTTGAGCACAGGGTAAGGTGGGATTCTGGAGCACAGCACAGTTCTCAAGCTTTCCCCAGCACGAGACAACAGTTTGAGTTTCAACTTCTCAGAAGCCTCAACTGCCAAGTCTCTTCAACAAAAAGTCTCTTGCCTTCGAGGGTCAGTATAATAACAAATGCAAAGTTCGTCTTTACGTTTTCTTTGGGTGATGGCTTCACCCCTGGATCTCGCTCGGGCGCTGACCAGGCACAAATCGTATTCCAGAAAACATTTTACAGTTCCTTTTCTTACAACTCTTAATGCTTTTTTAAACGGTTCCAGTGGACATCCCTCGGGCGGGTTCACCCTTGTCAACGCACTGTTTCTTGGAACATTAGACTTGCCCCCTTCTCGTCAACATCCCTTGGTCTGATTCACTCTTGCCAACCTCACATTCGTTTGCAGGATTCACTTCCTTTCCTTTCTCATATGCCAGGATTCACTTCCCTAGCTTTCTCAAGTTTGCAGATCAAAGGCTTTCGACTGTACAGGGATTTTGCTTGAACTCTTGTATGACCACTTTGACCTAACTTGGCAGCTCTCGTACAGCTTTCTGGTTTCTGTAGTTTTACTCAGATGGGGGTCGACGAGGGTTTCTTGGAGCAGCACCCCCTCTGCAGGTGGTCTCCCCTTTACACTTTTACAATTCTTTAAACTTTCTCAACTTTGGCAGTTTATGTCTTTCATTCACCACAGCCTGGTCTTGATCGACTTTCCCGTCGACTCACTGGCTGTGATGAACTGCTTGGCTTTCTTATTCGCTGGAGTCGAGGCCGGTATCACAGTAGCAGGAGTTTCTCTCTTATCGTCGACACGCTCTGTATACCGTTGACATCTGTTGCAGCACACATGGGCTGTTGTCCTCGGTCTTCTGATTCCCTCTGCAGAGGTTTCGCGGTCTGCATCGGAAAGGGCAAGGTAGTGTCCCTCCTTGACAGCCTCTTCATATTAGCCACCTTTCTCCTCCTCTTGAACTGCCAGACCTGTGTAGCTGTCTCGCCGTGCGGTCTGCCCTACTTGTACTGTGCTCTCATAATCCACTTTTTATCCCTGTGGGAAGGGAAAGGGCCGTTGGGTGTGTGAGATTCTGATCAATAACCTGACTTTGCCCGACACTTGTGTTAGGACATGTCTGGTAAACGGCTCTGGTGTTAGTCCGTTCTCTAGTGTGTTGTGCAAAAGCGTTTGTATCAGAAAAGGGGGTGGCTTAGTTATTTTGAATGTCCTACGTGTTAGGATGGGGAAAAGGTTTTGAAAGAAGGGGGATACTGCGTCTCACCCGTTGGTGTCCCACTCTCCGAGGACCCCCCTCCAGGTGATTCTACCTCACTGATCCACCCCCAGGACCTGGATCCAATACCGATGGCTGTGTCCTGGCCACCTGGATGACATATCCCCATGGACTAGCCAGGGAGACACCTTAAGGTTCCTCACAGTGGGCACATAACCAAGCAATACTTAAAATTGTGTGTCCTTCCTCTTCTCCAGCATGGGGTCTGGCATGGATTCACATGCTCATGAATATTCCCCGTCGTCAGGCTGGGAATCCTTGGTAAAGAAAAATCAGTATCAGTTTAGTTTCTGATCTGTCTTTCGTAGTAGTAACCAATCACTGATCTCTGCGTCATACTGACCACAGCCAATGACTGCCACCTCCCTAAGCCCCGCCTCTGGCAGCCATCTTCAGATATTTACCGCACGTTCAAGTGTTGGGAGTCCTCGTGCTTAGCTCTCGAGCTTTTGCTGCGTGTTTCGCGCTTTTTCAGGTGAATTTTCACATTCTTTCGGTTAATCGAGCCTCAAGCTCCACCGTTTCTACTTCCGTTAACGGGTACCCGTTGCGGGATTTTCCTACGCCCCTCAAGGGTGAAGATTTCATCGAATCAACCTCTTGGAGGATTCCAGAAGATTTGCGGCCTACTTCGAGATGGCCCAGGACGCGAGTTCGTCACCCGGACCCAAGCTGTTTTACAGCTGCCCTGGATGCGGGCTGCAGAATGTGTTTAAGGAGGATGAACATTCGCGATGCCTCTACTGTCTTCATGGGGACAAGACTCATGTAGAGAAGGACTGCCAGTTCTGCAAGAACTTGTCGGAGCTGACCATGAGGGACCGTCAATCCCGTCTCACCAGCTGGTTGGAGAAGGGCTCAACGGGTGAGAAGAAAGGGTCCGAGCGGGCTTCTAAGTCCTATGGGGGCCCAACACCAGGCCAAGCGCCGCTAGTCCGCTGGCTTCGGGAGCGCTGAAAGGTCGGGCTCTTCGGTCGCCAGGCAGGGCGCACCTTCCCCGGCACCGTCAACCACGAGCCAGCGCTCCGGTTCGGGGAAGAGGAAGTCCGAGACCCCTGGTAAGCTTCGGGAGAAGCCCTGTCTGATCTCGGGGGAGCGAGGCGTCGCCCCTCCCCCTAAGGAGAAGGCCCAGGACGCACCTAAGGTGGTGAAGGCCCCTACCCAGCAGGCAAAGGCCTCTATCGAGGTGATCGATGCGACTCTGGCCAAGCCGGCAGAGACCCCGCCAGCGGAGGCTGCCTCCGGGACTAGAGTTTCCCTGCCGCCAAGGAGGGAATCCTCTTTTCAGCCCATCGTCATGGCCCCCGTGATGGAAAAAGGGGGGGGGGCACGATAGCCTCCTCGAGCTCGGAGTCAGCCTCGGAGGGGGAACTGACTGAGGAATCTCGAAGTCCAATTCGAGAAGGTTCGATCCCGCAAGGAAGATCCTCGGGAGATAACCGAGGAAGACGACGATGGCGAGGAAGAGCAGCCTTCCCTTCCGGCGCAGCCGGAACCTAGGCCTCAGGATAGCTCGGCGGCCATTTTGTTTGCGATCCAGTCCTTCTGCTCCGAGATAAGGACGAGATTACCACGGCCCAGGCCAGAGGACCCGCAACCTGGCCCGTCGGGAAGTCCTCAGAACAAACGACGGAGGACCCAACCCTCTCCTCCGCTCGCCCCCGTAAGGCCTGCAGTTCCCTCCTCATCCTCCCACGTGTCGGGAGATGACAGTGCGGTGGGGTCGACGAGGGGTTCTGAGGGCGACGACGGAACGGGTCTCCCGTCGCATGGGCCTCTCCGCCCGACGAGATTGGCTCATTCCACGCCATGATCGCCAGGGCGTCCGAATTGTTCCAGCTCTGCCTGGAGGAGCAGAAGAAGGAAGGTTTCCTCTATCAGCGCCGGGAGGCCAAGAGGAAGACTGTCATCGCGGTGCCTCTAATCGATGACATCTGGGAGGAGGGCCTGTCGGTACTCAAGAACCCCTCCACGGCACCAGCCAAACGGGACCGGTACGAGAAGAAGTACCGGGTCCCCGAGACCGCTCCCCTGTGCCTCAGGGCCCAGCCAACGCCAGACTCGGTCGTCTCGGCGGCGAAGAAGAAAGCGGCGGGGTCAGGAGCCTCAACGTCGAATTCCCCTCCGGACGGCGAGGGAAAGAAGTTGGACGCCATCGGGCGACGGGTCATTTCGTCGGCGGCGACGACGATCAAAGCGGCCAACGCCCTGGCGATCGTGGCCCGTTACGACAGGGAGCTCTGGTTTAAGCTGGCCCCCATATTGGACTACCTACCGGACGACAAGAGGTCCGAGGCCCTGGAAATACTTCAAGAAGGCGAGGTGGCGTCTGACCACGCCGTAACGGTGGCAACCGATATTGCCGATACCCGGTTCCGCCTACTGGGCTACGGAGTTTGCCTACGACGACGGGGTTGGCTCCGGGCGACCGACTTCCGTCAGGACGTCCAGACCAGGGTGTTGGACATGCCGTTCGACGGCAGCAACTTGTTCAGGAAGACGGTGGACAAATCCCTCCAAGCCATAAAGACGGACACAGAGACGGCCCGCGCCTTAGGAGCCCTTCAGCAATGACGGCTCTTTCGGAGCTACGGAGGCAGACAGGGGGCCTCCAAGGGATCCAGCGGTGGCTCGTCCTACCGCCAGGCTGCACGCTCCTCGTCTCAGGAGGCCTACAGGGGTCGCGGCAAGCAGGGAGCGCCTCGCCGCCGTCGGCAAGGTGGCCAGGGCGGCAAGGCCACCACCTCCAAGCAGGACTGAACCGGCCGTGGCCTCGGGCCCCCACTGAAGCACCCCGGTGGGAGACCGGCTGACTAAGTTTGTCGGCGTGTGGAAGTCCATCTCCACTGACCGTTGGGTGTTGGATACCCTGGCAGGAGGGGACACTATCGAATTCCTGAAGAAGTGCCCTCACGTTCCACCTGTGGCCAGGAAAGAAAATCACGTCCCGCAACTGCTGTTGGAAGTACGGGCGATGCTCAGGAAAGGCGCCATCGAGCTCGTCCCGAAGAGGCTCCGGGGTGTACTCAAGGTACTTCCTCGTCAGGAAGAAGACGGGCGGCTGGCATCCCATCCTGGACCTTCGTCGTTTGAACAAATACATCAGGTCACAAAAGTTCAGGATGGTCACCCTCCAGCACGTGCTGGGACAGCTGGAGGAAGGCGACTTTCTATCGTCGCTGGACCTGGAGGATGCATACTTCCGCGTTCCCATCCTCAGAAGTCACCGAAAGTTCCTCAGGTTCGTCGTCCAGGGACGCCACTACCAATTCAGAGCACTGCCGTTCGGATTGAAGTCAGCCCCCAGGGTCTTTACCAAGTGCCTTGCACCTGTGGCGGCGCGGCTGCGCCTGCAGGGGATTCACATCTACCCCCACCTGGACGACTGGCTCATCCGCTCACGGACGAGGGAACTCGCCGTCGAACACACTGCGAGGACAGTCCAGCTACTCACAGCCCTGGGATTCGCCATAAATTACCCAAAGTCCCACCTGGTGCCGTCGCAGGTGGCCCTGTTTCTGGGAGTGAAGCTCGATACAGTGAGGTGCCTTGCGGCACCGTCGGAAGAACGGACGAAGACCATTCTGGGCAAAGTGCAGCGCCTGCTAGCCACGGACTTGGGCAGGGTGAGGTCCATCAAGTCCCTCCTGGGGATGATGTCCTCTTGCATCTACCTGGTGCGCCTCTGCAGACTACGGATGCGCCCTCTTCAAGAATTTCTCGACGCCCGTTGGATGCAGGCGACGGGCACCTTCGAAGACAGGGTTCCCCTCAACGAGGTGTTCCGGCGGGCGATTCAGTGGTGGGGCGTTCGAGCGCACCTCACGGCGGGCAAGGACTTTCAGATGCCGGCGTACCAGGAGACTGACGACGGACGCTTCCCTGGAAGGTTGGGGCGCCCACACCGGAGATCTCCACGCAAGAGGCCTCTGGCTCCCGGAGGAGAAGCTCCTGCACATCAACATCCTGGAACTCCGAGCCGTGTTCTGGGCTCTCAAATCGTTCCTCCCGTCGCTCAAGGGCAAGGTGGTGCGGATCTTCACGGACAACACCACGACAATGCTTTACATACGGAAGCAGGGAGGTACCAGATTCCCCAGCCCTATCCAGGGAAGCGCAGGATCTGTGGCACTGGGCGGTCGCCCAGGGGATGTTCCTGGTTCCCTTCCACCTGGCAGGAGAAAGAAACACCATCGCCGACTCGCTCAGCAGGGAGCTGCGCGCGTGTCACGAGTGGGAGCTGCGCCAGGATCAGGTGGATCAACTCTTCCGACGATGGGGCAAACCCCAAATCGACCTGTTCGCAACAGCGACGAACTCGAAGTGCCAGAGGTTCGCCAGCAGGTTTCCCCAGCCGAGAAGCATGGGCGATGCGTTCTCGTTCCCCTGGGACGGCCTATATCTGTATGCGTTCCCTCCGTTGCCGTTGCTGCTTCGACTCATCAACCAGCTCAAGAGGTCCCGGTGCAGGATGATCCTCGTCGCACCGGCGTGGCTGAGGCAGATCTGGTTCCCGGACCTTCTGGATTTGTCAACGTCCCCATCCATCAAGCTGTCCGCGGACGCGGATCTTCTCTCCAGAGAAGGTGGCGCCATCTTCCACCACGACCCGGCGTCGCTGAACCTGCAGGCTTGGCTCCTGCAGCGCTAGAGTTTGGAGGGTACGATATACCGGCCGACTGCAGAGAGGTTCTTGCAAAGGCCAGGGCGTCCTCGACTCTCAAATGCTACGGTCACAAGTGGAAGAGGTTCTCTATCTCACAGAAGATCAACCCCCTACGGATTTCGGCCCCTCAAGTGCTGCCGTACCTGCTATCGCTGGCAAAGGCTGGGCTAGCCCATGCCTCCATTAAGATTCATCTGGCGGCGATCTCCAGATATACCAGAACCACAGGACGGACGTCCCTGTGGTCCCGACTGGTAAAAGAGTTTATGAAAGGACTGTTCCGGTCGTTCCCGCCGGTGAAGGCCCCGGCCCCGGCGTGGGAACTTAACGTGGTGCTGACCAGGCTCATGGGGCCCCCATTCGAGCCGATGCACTCCGCACCGATGAAGTTTGTGTCGTGGAAGACTGCATTCCTGGTGGCCATTACCTCCGCACGACGAGTGGGAGAGATCCAGGCCCTATCCTGCAAAGCACCGTACTTGACTTTCCATGCCTCGAGGGTGGTGCTTAGGACGCACCCCTCCTTTATGCCCATGGTGCCGTCGGACTTCCATCTTAACGAGCCCCTGGTGTTACCTGTTTTCTTCCCGTCTCCTTCGTCGCCGGCCGAGAGGACTTTGCACTCGCTGGATGTGGCTAGAGCGCTGAAGTTCTACGTGGGCCGCACGAAGAGTTTTCGGAGGACATCACAGCCGTTTGAACTTTGGACCTGTGAATCAAGGGAAGGCTCTCTCGAAGTCTTCTATTTCCAGATGGCTCTCCGGTTGCATCATGCACTGCCACCGGTTGGCTAACCGACCGCTACCAGGCCGTCCGAGAGCCCATTCGACCAGAGCGATCGCTGCTACTACGGCGTTCCTATCTGGTGTGCCCCTGCTGGACATCTGCAGGGCTGCTACGTGGAGGTCGACGCACACCTTCACGAGATTCTACTGCGTAGATCGGGATTCCAGGGCGCAGTCCAGGGTCGGCCAAGCAGTGCTGCGCAACCTGTTCGCTTAAGGTGAGCCTGGTGAGGAGGTAAGAGATGCTTAATGTTGAGTTGTTGTATTGCTTAATGTTGAGCCTTTTTGCCACCTCCCGTGGTTGTGCATGTGTGTACTGCTATGTATTCTTATATTCATGAGCATGTGAATCCATGCCAGACCCCATGCTGGAGAAAGGAACAAGTTACTTACCTGTAACTGTTGTTCTCCAGCATGGGTCTGGCATGGATTCACATGCGAACCCTCCCGCCTACCCCTCTGCGGCTCTTCACTTGGTCATACTGCCACTTCACGTGCTACCAAATCTGAAGATGGCTGCCAGAGGCGGGGCTTAGGGCGATGGCAGTCATTGGCTGTGGTCAGTATGACGCAGAGATCAGTGATTGGTTACTACTACGAAAGACAGTTCAGAAACGAAACTGATACTGATTTTTCTTTACCGAGGATTCCCAGCCTGACGACGGGGAATATTCATGAGCATGTGAATCAATGCTGGAGAACAACAGTTACAGGTAAGTAACTTGTTCCATGTCATTCCTCACTATCTGTACTCTAATGCAATAGTTTCGGCTTATAGGTTGTGCAAACAACACCTAATAGCCCAGATGAATACAAATGGAGGGCCCCGACTACTGAGCAAAACCGCACTTCGAATAACAAATCAGAAAAGCAAGTGAGAACAGTTGCCAGAGAAGCACCGTTGAGTGTTGGGCAGAAGGGAAAAGGCCCTGCGTTCTGGTAACTGTAGTAAGGTTTTCCAAAACGAACACCATCAGCCTTTGAGGTTTGTGCCCAAAAAAAGCAGCACATTGTTGCATCCCGGGCTGCAGGAAGGCCCCCAGTGATTCAACAGTACAGCTGAGCATTAGGATCCTAAGAGAAAATCCATTGCACTCTGGAGCCTGAAGTGGAGGTTCGCAAGCATGCGACTGCAGTTGAACATTGGTATCAGAAGTGAGGTGAATATTGCCGTAAACAGAGAGTTTAGTATGGAGATCAAAAGGCCTGACTGCTTTCATCCTGGAACCTTAAGTGACATGACATTTTCACAGTCCAGGGTGCAGCTGGATAGAAAGCAAAGCTGTATAGCAAATAGTGTTGAACTGATTTTTTTTTTTTTACTCAAAAGTGCCAAAAATCAAACGCTTGAAATGGATCGAATTAGTCTAGGAGGGTTCCACGTGATAAGATTTGTGATGAAGAATCTGAAAATAGCTGCTCTGTGTGGAGCTATGGAAGACTCTCTTCCTCATTGTTCTAGACCAGTGGTAATCAAACTTTTACATACCGAGCCCCAGTCCCCATTGAGTCAAATAAATTGTTTGAGCCCCTCAACCTGGGTTGGCTCCCAAAGGGGGCCCCAAAGAATGCCCAGGGGAGCCCCAGGTGCTTTAAAATATAAGCAGATTGTCTATGGCTTATATTTTCTATTAAATGCAGCCGCCTTAATCCTTTTAGCCAGTTCCCCCGTTTGAAGACCACTGGTCTAGACTGTAGACAAAAAGGACCTAAATGAGATTGGGAGTCTACAAAAGTGAGCTTTCTAGAGTTTGTCTGCAGTGTGTTACAATGGAATTTTGTATAATATACCAGGGCGTTCTGAGACTGACAATTGGGAATATTCAAGTAATATTCAAGTATGTGCATTCGAAAGGCCCAATGCTGGAGATGTGGAGGTTCCCAAATCTGCAATAGGGAAATTGAACACTCTGGAAGCCGCCCAAAACCCCAGGAAACAAAAGCATGGTTTGCCTCCAATCTTTCCACCCAGCAAAATAACAGCTGCATGTGGTGACCAAAGGCTCCCACAAAACCCAAGATGCCAGTTGGATTCATTTTACCTGACCTTCCATGGACATGACGGGAGGTAGAGGCTGCGCTGGAACCCCCAGGGCCAGTAAAGGTCAAAAGAAAGGAAGAGGTACTAGAGCAGGATTGTTGTTAGTTGGTGAGTAGTCATCTGGAGCAAGAGGAGTTGAGGACTGAGCTGCTGCGTTGAGACTGATGAAGACTGTTGACTACCAATCCATCGCTGCATGTTTTGTAGAAGCAGTAAAACCGGCTCTTTCGCATCCTGTCCAGCTGCCGTGGACATCCATGTAGAGACATGTTGGCCTATATTGCTGCCATTTTGTGCACAGAAATTTGGGGGGAAAATGACTTCCGTGCTAAAGGCTTACTTTGATTGGCTAATAAAGCCATTTTCTCCTGTGAAAAGGTCACTCCTTTGTGGGAATCGAACACGCTCTGTTTGAGTTTATGTCCACATGCACCATCAAACCCCTCACCTGCATAATCTTTCTGGTCCCCATCACTTTGCAAGATGAGTAATTGAACTGCAGGCCCTAATCTTGAGATTCTGTACACAATTCCACAAACACGTGGCTCCTTCCTGCCGAAAAATAGTCACATTTTCTCTTTAATCAAAAAGTAGTTTACTTTGCTTTCCAAATCCATCCTTCTCAGGTGTCGATGTCTGCATTTCTTTCTGAAGGCTCTACAATTATACATCGACTTGGCTAAAGAATTCAGTGTCTAAGTCAGTTGGTAACATGAAATTATAGGTTATTTATAATGCGCTTAATACCCAGAGGTTTCTAAGCACAGAAGCGATCGAACCTGTGTTGCTCCGTGTCGTCTTGGTTCCAAGGCGAGCACGTTGCCGCCAAGCTATCCTCCCTAGCCTCTCGGTGGGAAAGCAGCATTCCAAAGCCTTTCTGGACTGTAATTTGTATCCTGTGGGCATGCAAAATGTCGACTTTAGCTTCTCTGGCAGAGATTGATGCGCATGCTCTAATGTAACGGCTAAGGCAGCATTAGTGGCACTATAACAGCAAATGCCCCTGGATGAAGAGCCGCAACTTGCGCTATGAAACATGGGGAAAGAATGTCCATGCCTGGAGGAATGCCTATGCCTTTAGTAAAAAGCAATCCTGTAAGCTTATTTGCAAATGGGACAAGCAGTCTTGAGTAACCTAGTCCAAAAGGTTTAGTCTTCTCAGTTAAAGAATAATGTATTTCTGCTAAAGTCTGTTCATAATAGCAGGCAGATCTATGAAAGAAGCAGTATTCCCTTATCTGTGGATATCCCACATGGGCTTGTTAGTGATACCTATGCTGGATATCCTGCCATGCCATACATTGCTGCATATTGTTAAGCGACTTCAATTCAGCACTCCAACTAAGTCAGTGCCTAGTCTGGGATGCCCAAGGGAAGCCCTTAATTATATATTTTTATGACAAGTTCATAGATCTGGATGATAAACCCTTGTATAACGCTCCTCTCTTTGAATCCCCCTGACCTCACTGAGCCAAGAAGTAGGTTTGTTTTGCAAATTAAAAGATTTATTGAAAAATTAAACAAGATATATATCACACTTTTATAAATAATATTTGATAGCACACTGATGAAGATAATGTTGATCAACAATGGGTAATATTACACTAGCACACATTTAATTACTTAGGAGTTGGTATAGAGAGGATAAAGTAGCTGAGAATGCTTTTATGGGTTCAAGGAAATGCAATAATGGAAAAGAATGCAGCACAGAAATAACTGAGATGGTTTCCACAAGAGATAATATGATCACTTTTTCTTTTGATCTTTTGACAATTCACTCCCCCCCCCCCCCTATGCAATTTAAGGAGATGGAAGGAGAGCACACAATTTTCAGGAATACAATCAAATGCAATACCAATTCAGTCCCCCCCCCCCCCCCAGCAAGCTTAGAGCAACAGGGATGATTTTAAAAACACAGGCAAAAATACTTTAAATGTGATTTGCAAAGAAGTGAAAATATGCTAAAAATGATTTTAATTCCCTATAGGAGATTCAGGGTAGGTGATAGCTACTTAAGATTGGTTCAGGTCAACACTATCAGTGATTCATGAGGGATTATCGGGTTGAAAACGGATTTCAGCAGTTGCAAGCAAAAGACAGCGATTTTTGACAGATGGAGAAATTTGACTCAAATTCAATTCGCTGCACTTTTTCCGAGTGTGTCAAGCGCGATTACGGAAAAACTATAAGGATTAGAAAGTCGGTTTAGGGCTTGTTGGAAAGCTGAGGATCCTAGCTTTAAAATGAAAGTTGCATCTCATTCCTCACACGCAGTTCAAAAGATACAGACGATTTTGTGGAGGTAGATTTTCAGAAATTAAATGATTCAGAATGGCAAATGACACTTTCACAGGTTTGAAATCACAGAATGAACACACGATTTCTATGATGCAGTTCTAAATCGGTGGAAATGGTTTGAATTCGATTATTTTAAACTAAGAGATTGGTTTTGCACAGTTCTGGCTGAGTACTCACATTATAAATTTGAAATAGGCCGTCAAGGTCTGGTCAGGTTTGGACTGGACTCCTGGCGGGTGGTTCTGAAGTCACAACTGTCTGGTCTGGTCTGGGTCTGGCACTTGGCACTGCACGGCGGTCTGGTCTGGGTCTTCTGGAACTGCGGTTCTCGATACAGCTCTGCTTTCTGGGTCCAGAGATGGTTCTGGCACAGGGTTCTAGCCAGAATCCAACAGCTCGCCCGGCTGTTGAATAGTTTGCAAAAGATTTTGAGGCCTCTCTGCTACAAAGTTCTGGAATCTGGAGTCTGGTTTTCTAAGTTCTGGTCTTTGGATATTGTCTGGATTTGAAGTCGTCCGGCAAAGTGCTTCGCAAGAAAACGGAAGAGCAGTCCCTACCTGGGTTTCAGTGGTCCTTTTTATGTCTTTTGAAAGTGGGTGGGAAGGCTGACTTTCTATGCCCAACCCTCTAAAGATCCTGATAGGTTCAAGGATTTTCTGTGCTCTCACTGGAGAACAGAGTTGTGAGTCAGAGTGATGCTACCATTTTACAATCTATTGAAGAAACGCCTCTTTGCTTTTACTGAGAAAATCAATTTTACCCAAAACACATTTCCCAGATACGCAAGTTGTTGAAAATACATGTACACATGATGGATGAATTAAGACAGGTCTCTGATAAAGCCCCATGTTCCTGCGAGCTTGGGTTCAGAACATTTTACGCTTTTTAGTAGCATTTGCAACATTGGTTTTTCCTCAAAATTTACACGGAGGTACACCCCCTCCCTGAGCACATTACAGTAAGTTTTCAATTATCTAGTGTAAGCACAGTGTCTGCAATGTTAATCAATAGCGGGGTTCGGTCTTAGAGCGTCACACAGAGTGGAGTTTAGTTTCAAATTGTAGGTACATTTTTCATATTAAGAATCTCCAAATTGTACATTTCTGTCAGCTTAATACAATATTATATAAGCGATTTAATAAAACATACATTTGGTGCAATATGAAATCCACAACCCAGTCTGGCCCGCCTCTAGCTGACTGAGTCAGATGTCGCATGCTTTCCTGCCAGAGCAACTGTTGACAATTACACCTCAAATCAGCATATTCTATTCAGCTGAAAGAATCCATTGTCTCTTTTTCCTGCCAGCAGAGCCCCAGTCCAGGCTGCAGGAAACTGTCCTCCCCTCCTAATTTACTTGTCAAGGCAATATCCTGTACTGTTGGTGGTAAGAGCAGGTGTCTAGGCTCCCCATGGACAGAGGCTTCTTGACTTTTTAATTGAATCAGACTGTCTTCTTGTGAGGAGTTCTGGGAAGAGTAGGTGTCAAGAATTCTCATTGATCAGCAAGGCTTTGAAGTTTCCAGCTAACTCGGGTTCCTTTTTCAGCTCCTGAAATACCGGTCTCCTTACTGCACCCATTTTTGGGAGCTGTCTTGAATTGATACATTTCAAAGAAAGGGATTTTACTTGATAGCATTTACTAACAGTGTATTGCTATAGATTCTGCAGTAGAGTAATTTTGTGTCCATGAGTTTAGCAATTTTTGACATCAATTAAAACGGATTTTGAACAGATGGTCTCCTGTATTAACTATCTTGCAATGTTTGAAATCGGCATTTGGAGCTTGCACTCAGAGAAACAAAGGTGATTTCAAAGCGCTTTTTGAGCTAACGGGCACTGCTGTTGTTCCTTTGGCACCACGTTTCACTCATGGCGCTTCTGGCCCATCACGCTCGCACTGGTGGGTGGCAGGTCAGGCGACCATTTTGGTGTGCGCAAAACTGCACGGTTTTCCTGGATTCTGGTGAAAATGTGGGCTTTTTCGGCCATCTTGGATTTTCTAAACCCACAGTAACAAATGTTGTAGCATAATAGTTCAAACATGGGTCAAGACACCTGACAATATCATCATCCCTCCCAACCCCCCACACCCCCAACAGCACTCTCCCCTCAGCGTGTGACCATATCAAGGTGATGACCAGGGATGAAGCTTCAACACCTGTCCACCCGATAATTGACTGTGTCCTAACCTGCTCCCCGCCCCACTCTGCACCATTGATTACTAAGGAATGCTTAGAAAGGTGATTTCAATGGGCACCTTTCAAATGAGCCTACCAAAGATGACTGACAGTTATCGTAGGGCCACCCCACAGTATGGGGGGGGAAGCGTAGTGTCACCACATAACTGTCTTGTGATTCCTATCATAGGTTTCATTCATTTCTAGTTTTAGAGTTGGAGAAGTAATCTTAAACATAAGTTCTGTACTTATTTGTCATTCATTTTTTTAATGTTATTTACTATTTTCATACCAAATATGCATGCTACGATTGTTTCTGGTTTGTAAACCATTGGTGTAGCTGCTGTTGTTGTCTCATAGTTTGCCCTTGTTAGTTGATCAAGGTTGCACAGTTAAACCAGTATATGAATAATCACCCCATTCCATGTTTTACTTTGTTTCAGTATAGTCCCAACATTGCAAAAGAAACCAGTTTCATTTTGCTCAGACTGCCCATGGTTGAACCGCTTGGATTGGAGGCTTCTCGGGGTGCCTAGTTGTGCAGAATTGTAGGCTGTGTTCTTAATCTACTCAATCCTGTTTTGCTTTCCTTTTTATAGAGTGGTTCTTTGAGTTTGGCTTTGTGATCCCCAATTCCATGAACACCTGGCAGTCCTTGATAGAAGCAGCACCAGAATCTCAGATGATGCCAGCCAATATTTTAACGTAAGTATAGAGCAGTTTAAAAACATGTCTGTTGAATTGGTCCAAAACCTGCTCTAATCATGCAGTGTACTCTTCTGATCTTAAAGTTCACGCTCAAATGATATTAAGTTGTTATCACAATTTATATCAGCGGTTAATCTGTTTTAGACGTGCCTGATTATTTGCCGGCGAGGGAACTTTGTCGAGAGAGGTAATGATTCACACTGGGTTTCATGTTGAAATTGGGAGCAGTGGTCTTCTGCAGTCACAGCCAACAGCCTCCCATTGGATTACTAGAGTTTCATTCTCGTTTGTTCGTTTTGTATGGTACGGCTTAATCGCTAATCAAGAGGTGATGGTTGGAAGGTTTTTAATTGATCTTAACCTCTGGCATTGCTCTGGGCAACCCTCGAGACTATAGTTCTTCGTCTGCGAAGCCATTACAAAAAGGGGAAACGCCATATGCAAATCGGACTTGGTTCCACCCCAAAAGGGGTAGTGCAGCCCGAACTGCTTGGTCACACCCCTTCTGCGTGAGACCACGAACATCCCCGGACATGTTTCGGCATTGTTGGGCTTCATCAGTGAGGAGTAGCCTGGGTCTCTAGGCCCAGCAGGCACGGCACCCACATCTGTGCATACCTATCCCACTCTTGGTGACCAAGCAAAACAAGAGGTGATGGCTGGAAGGTTTCTAATTAATCTTAACCTCTGGCATTGCGCTTGGCAACTCTCCAGACCATCTTTCATCACCTGCCAAGCCATTCAGAAAAGGCCAAAAACAATATACAAATCAGGCTTGGTACGGCTTCGCAGGCGAAGAACGATGGTCTGGAAGGTTGCCCAGAGCAATGCCAGAGGTTAAGATTAATTCTAAACCTTCCAGCCATCACGTCTTTTGTTTTACAGCTTAATCGCTCCCACAAAATATCTAATTGAGGGGAATTGGGCCTGGGCATCTTCTACGTCAACTGGGTCCTTATACAGCAGCGATTGTCTAGAACATGCTGCCAATGCCACTGGCTCTCCTTCCATATTGCTTGGGAAATACCAGCATCTGCATGCAATGTTGGAAAACCTTCTCTAAAAGGTGACCGCTTAAAAGCATTCACTGGGCTGTACATGCTTGTGTCCCTCTACTCATCCCTTCACACTACCAGCGTGATAGTAGCCATTCCTTCTCACTTAAGGGCAGTAAAATTGAGAGACCATCTACAAAGAGTTTGTTCATGAAATCAAGATTTAGAGGAGGCTGTGTAAGCACTAGATCACACACCTTTGCCTCATGTTCTACTGGACTATTTTTGTAATGCAGATGGGTTATTCCACTTCTCTGTGGCCATGTACAAGCTTGGCGCATCCTTGAGCAGATCAGGTTTCATCCAAAAAGACAAATCTTGTAACCGTGCATATGTGTATGCCGCAAAAGTCCTGGTTTACTACAGTTACAGATATCCAAATAACTGTCACGCACACTATGATGTGCAAAGCATTTTATTAGCTGATCGCATGCTGGAATTTATCCAGCTTCCTCTGGCGGTATCCAATAACCCAGACCAGTGTCTGCAATTCCTCAAACTTTGGTGATAGTCCAATCTAATCTGTGCCACAGGCGCCCAAAAAAGTACATTTTGAACACCTGCCTGATTCAGAAATGGAGCCGAACTAAACTTCACCACTAGAGTTTTGTTTTCTTTTTATTGCTAAGATTGTGCAAAACCAGGATGTATAGCCTCTCTAATCCAGCCTCTTCAGGCTTTGTCGAGGTTTGCTCCAGCTCTACTAACTGAACTTCATTTGAGCATGGGAGCATCTTATTGAACAGTCCCTTGGTTAAATTGAGGTTTTCTAGCTTTTTACCTCCTGAGGTTGCTAGGGTGTTACATTTCTGGTTACCCCTACTTGCTGTGTCCTTTCCTACATATTTATGGGATGCCATCACCAGTGTGTGGATGGGAAGGGTAGGGAGTGGTGTATGATGCAGAGCGTGAGTGCATATACGCCACACCCACTGCACATGACCTCCCTAGTCATGCTTCCCATCGCCCTGGCCAGTCCTTTTCTCTGCACAGACTGGGCTGGCCCACAGCAGCTATGCTCTTCAGAGCCTACGCTTTTTTATTTTTAAGTGTCCTCTCGTGCTTGGGCCAAAGCACTTATTTTAAGCATCGCACCCTGTGCAGGCAATGTTTTTCCACTTCTAAATTACATTACATATACTTATAGTGCGTTAGGCCGGACCATGACCTTTCTTCCTTTTGACTTTGGAAGGACCTGTTTCATTGGTCTTCTCCAGCTTATTTCAAGAACTTTGTACAAAGCAAAATGGTGAGTTTCCTATATTTGGGTTGCTCCAACCTGGCAATGCATTTCCAGTTTTGCTCGATTGGGAGGGTGTCCATGAAAGGTTCCCTTTGTGTCTGCAGGCAATTCACACCTGGCTTTACCCCGGATGTGCCCCTTGCACCCACACTCAGGTTTTGCACCAAAGGGAATGAACAGTGGGTGCCAGCTTGTGGACGATTAACTCCACCAAACTGATGTACACATCCAGTCTAAGACCTCTGCTTCAGTCTACAGGGATCATTCCATTCTTTAAATTCCCTCAGGAATGTGACTGTGATCCACGCTCCATTGCAAGTACATACCGCCCACAAAGATCTTGCTCCAATCGAGAAAAGAACCTGGAAATTCTTCAACACAGCAGAATCCAACACCATAGTGGAATCCACAAAAACACATCACACTCTCCTGGAAACACGGAAGGGAAGGGAAGGGAAGGGAAAATAAATAAATGGGGCTCCCTCAAGGAGGACTTTTCCCCCAGAGAGAACTGTCCCTGGTAATAACAGTGTGAACTAGGTACAGGAAACTCGGGCAGAACGGCGGAACCAGAACCAAGTCTTGTCTGTCTGAAAAGTGTAGAGATGAAGATGGGTTAAGGTGTGCAAGAAACACTCCCTTCCCAATCGTGGAACAATTTTTGCCTGAGCGGATGAATGGCAGGGAAATGAGAGCACATGTAGGTTCGAGTCCAGTGGTCACAGAAATATACAGTCCAAAGACGAGGAAACCGCTTGTCGGAAGGTGAGATGCAAAAATAAGAAACTACAAAAAAAGAGAAACTGCAAAGACCTGTCCAAATGTCACGAGGGCGCACTAAGGGGAAATGATCCACAAAGGGAATGAATCAACAAATTTTAGGATACGCCCTTAGTCCCTGTTCTGTCCCTGATTTTGTTTTTGTCCAGGTTCTGCCCATGAATCACTAATTTCTTCCATGGTCTACACACCCTGTAATGGGGGGGGGGGGGTATATACATGGACAGGAAAGCTTTGGTTGTCCATGGTATCAAGGTGAAACGAAGTTGTGCATGTTAAATGTATGGCCATTACAGTTTACATGGGGTTACATTATGCATACGCATTTTGAACTTTGGTTAATTGTGTGTTAGGTCTTTTGTACAGAACATCCTTTCTTGTCTATTACTTGCACAGAAAGAAGCTAATTATATTCCCACAAAATTGTCTGGACTCTTCGAAGCATGGAAGTGTTTCACTGCAGTATCCCCTTCATCGCTTCTAAGGTTTTGTCAGATTGCAATTGGAAGCAGAAGATTTGCCCCCCCCCTCCTTCTTTTTTTCTTTTTCAGCCTACGCCTCTGTGAAAAACCTGAAGGTGTCTCACCCGCTAGTCCCCGGGGGATCTGTCATCCAGGAGGCCAGGACACGGCCATCGCTATTGGAACCAGTTCCTGGGGGTGGACCAGTGCGGAAGGATCACCTGGACGAGGGGGTCCTTGGGGAGTAGAAGTGGGACACGGAGGGTGAGACGCGGTATCCTCTTCCTAATAACACACCTTGACCCCCCCCTCCCCCCCCCCCCCCCCCCCCACCTCCATCTCCACTTTCTGGTCAAACACTTTCTCGTGGGCAGTTCACTGTGAGCGACAACGGACTAACACCCAAGCCGCATACCTGACATGTCCCAACACAAGGATCTGGCAATTACTGATAATTACACACACCTGACTTCCATTACACCTTTCCACATGGATAAATGGCAGAGCACGAAAGCTCGCTCTGAGCAAGGCAAAACACACAAAGAAGCAGCAGTTCTGAGATGGTAGTTTAAACTAAGGAGAAAGGCGGCGAGACCAGAGAGGGCTGCAAGGAAGGAACTACCCTTGACCTTTTCAGAGAAGAGCCACGACTTTCAAGAGGCCTTGAGGAAAAGAAACATAAGACCAGGAATTACATCTGAAGAATGGTGCAGTGTGTTGAAGGTACACAGGACCCTGCCGCATTGATAACCAAGGCGGGGAGAAGCGATTGTCGCTGTGGTACTGTCCTTGGCTCTGAGAATAAAGCAGCTAGTGAATTCAGCACAGCTGCTGAGTCGGAGAGACTGATGGTAGAACCAACTCTGTTACGATCAAGGTTGCAAGCGGCACCATTGTATGAGGAACGATAACTCGTATGTGATTGAACTTTATGAAACCGAATAGGTACCACATACAGAGTGGTCCGGCGCCACGTGGGTGCTCATTGGAAGGTCTCTGTTTGGTATCCAACTGAGCATGTGAGAATTAGTGAACTGTAACATCGAAGTGGTCCTGCAGTGCGTCAAGCCAAACCCTGTGCACATTCGAAAGTCTTCGATAGCTAATACGAACTGTAATTGTTCCGAGCCTGGCTAAGGGAGACTTGATTGTGAAATGGGGATATGAGCTTGACTGAGGGGGATCCTGGGTGAACCGTGAGTCAACTGAGCAGGAATTGTGGAAGGAAAAGGGATCTGGGCCCGCTGAGGGGGATCCAGGATGAAGAGAGGATCGCCCTATTTGAATACTTGGAAATTAACTTTTTGTTTGCTTGATTCATTAGGCCCTCTGAAGTAAGAGACTTTTGTTAACTTGAGAGACTTGGGCGTAGAAGTCCCTGATGTTTGTAATGGAACTGTGTCCTCGTGCCAACGAAGCTCCAGTATGCTATGCTTGAATGGGCTGCCTTGTCCTGTGCTGAAAACGTGGGGAAGGGAGGCCAACGGCCTGAGCATCCTGACTTATCATTTTGTGAACACTTCTTTCTTTTTCATGAAAATTACCCCACACTATTTGTAACTTAGCGGTAAGGATTGGCAATAGTTTGTTTTCGTATAGGCCCCTTTATTTGACAAGACTCCACGGACTGCATTATTATTTGATGGTCGTAGCTTGCTCCCATCTTTGATTTAGGTTTAGATGGGAGTTAATCGCACCCTTGATGAAGTTCAATAAACACCCTTGAACTGTGGTCACTTGTCTGTCTTACTTTGATACCATGCCTGCCTTACACCTCCTACATGCCGGGCATAAGTACAGGATGCAAGCAATTTTCCAGGGCTTTCTTGTTTCATTTGGAAAGAGAAACCCATTCAGGTCTTCAGCCATCTTTCTGTCACTTGCGATGAATCTTCTTCTGGCAGTAGGGCAACTCCAACTACGGTTGCCCTTTCATATTACTGAGAGTGCAGAAATATTTCCAGTTCCTCACACGTCCGGCTCATTCCACCACAGCAAAGACTGCATCTGTGTCTTTTGAAAGGCGCACATACCCAAACTGTAGATTTTAAAGGCTGTAATGTGGACTGCTCCTCTTACTTTTATATAAAGATTAATAATTGAAAGAATCGTACAACAGTGGTCCTTTTTAATCAGGAAGCTTTACCCAACCTTTTTGTTTTTCTTTCTAGTTGGCCTATTCTGTCTCTTCCCTCATCTGCCTTTTGGCTGTAATTTGGTTCCTACCTGTTGGAAAGGATAGTAAAATAAAAATGTGCTTCATTTTATTCCTAATTCTAGCATTCCCTCGATCACCACACCCATCCGAACTTCTACTTGGCGTCTGTGCTGTTCTTCATGCAGAAATTGTATCGCTATGATTGTAAAGCGCTCTGTTGCTTCCCAAAGATAGGTTTGCACTCAAATACCCTAATAATAATAGGGTAACATTTAATCTTCATAGTCAAAGGAAGCTTTAGTTTGGAGATGAAAATCCAACATGAAGAATTGCAATGGGGTACACTTGCAACATTAAATCTTCTAATTTTTATATAAGCTCTGGGTGATTTTTGCATTTGGGATTTTGCACCCGAACTTTGCAAATGGTGCTTACTTGGGTATTGCTAGCAGCCGCTGGGATGATCACTAGCAACTGTCACAGAGTTGGTTTCAGAGGCACTGAACACCCTTCATTTGCTCCCGGGTGGGACAATGGATAACCTTGATTTGTTTGTCGCACATAAAGCGGTCTATTAGTTGCCATGTAAATTCCTGAGAGCTAAGATTGTCCATGATGTTTCAAATCGTCCCTTTCACACAAAGGGCCCTGTTGCTAAAGCCAGTTATGTTTCACAGAAGGAGTGTGAGCAGCAGAAGCTTTACAGTTTCCAGCAATCAATAATTGGGATAAATGTCTGGTGGCTCTGAAAATAATTGGTGATCATTTAGCTTTCATAAAGCAACTTGGAAATTTTAGAATTGCCTACATTGGAAGCTATACATGTACATATGAGTTGTTGATTGCCTTCTTCAGAGCTGAGAGGCCAGCTGGCGTTTGACCCGCTTTCCAAAGTGTTAACCGAACCCCTCCCTGTGGAAGTGCATCTATTCAAATTAAATCTGTGAGATTCATATACTAGAGATTCATGATCTTCTACATTCCATCATGTTTGCAAAGAACCAAGATATTGCACATCCCATCTTTTGCACACCTAGTCATCCGATTGCATCTGTGTGAGTTACATGAGGAAGAATTTGGTTGTAGAGGAGGATCTTCCTTTGCTTAAAAACCGAGATTGTACAACTTCAATAGAATGCAGTTGATCACCACAATACATCGACCAATTAAAAATAAATACTGATCCTGAGCTTCCCAACTCTATATACGCGACCATAATCTAAAAACAGTAGTCTTCAGGTTATGCGCGGCAGACACTTTGCAAAGCTGCAAAAGCTGTCTGGTCATTAAGCATGATCAAGTAGAATAAGCTGGTCTCCTAGAGACCCCACTTTGCACTTTCCTCTGATGTACTTGTGAGATGCAGTATTATACTGGGGGAGGAGAGGAGGGCACGATCCCCAAGACCTTTGTAGGTTGTACCACATCTCTCTCTTCCTCCCAATGAAGCTCCCTTACTAGAATCCAACCACCCCTACACCTCCGGTAAACCAATTAAGAGCCCAAACCTTGTTACAGTAGGAAACCACCTCTCTCAGAATCCTTGTTTGCCTGTTTTTCTACCCGAATACTCCCTATGTCCCTCTGATTATTCTTTCCCGAACACCCAGTCTACTTTGATAAAAATAAAACACTACCATTCCCACAATTACCTCTGTTCTTTTCACAATAATAATCCCGATCATTCCCGTTTGTTTCACAAACCCTACCAATCTCACCCTTCTGAGTTTACCAACCCCCCTAATACGAGGGTTATAATTCCATATAACACCTTTTCCTCATCCAGCTCAGCAGGATATTTAGAAACTCAAACCTCTCCTCCCCCCCCCCTTTTTCAACAAAAACACTTTCCCATAGTGTGAAAAACAGTCTAACATAGCCGTTTACCTGACATGTCCCAACACAATGGTCAGGCAAAGTCAGGCAATTGACCCGAACCACACAACTGACAGCCCTTTCTTTTCCCCACAGGGATAAAAGGTGGAGGACGAGAGCACACGAGGAGCAAGGCAGACCGCATGACGAGACGGCTATCCCAGGGTGGCAGTTCAAGAGGAGGAAAAAGGGAGCGATAACCGAAGGGATGGCGAGGAGAGAAACAACCTTGCCCTTTCCAAGCCTCAATGGAAGGAATCATAAGTCTGCGAACAATAGCCAGCGTGTGTTGCAGCAGATGCCAACGGAACACTGAGCCCTCCTACGCTGATAATCTAGACCAGGAGAGACGCTTGCTATCGTGGTACTGTTCTTGACTCCAGATAAAAAGAAAGCCAAGCGGTTCATCACAGCTGGTGAGTTGAAGGGAGAACCGATAAGAAATCGAACTGTGTTGAACGAAAGTTGCAAAAGACAAGTTAAGGGAAGTTCAAATAACTGTTAAAGTTTTAGCGGAAAAACCAGCTGCAGAAGGGTCCGGCACCACGCGGGTGCTCAACGAGAGACTCTGGTTGATTACCTGTTTTGTTGAAACTACCAATACCAGAAGGCCTTAGGAGAGCTGCAAGGAAGAGGTCAACGTGTTCATACAGGGGTATAGCAGAATCCCCTGTAGTCAAAAGTATTTGACCCGCATGTGATTGGAAAGCTAACGCAGATGAATCCTGCATGGTGAGAAAGAGAAAGAACTGTATGAATGGGAAGAGTGAACCCGACGGAGGGATGGCCACAGTTAACTGTTTTTAAAGACCTTAAGATTTGTGAATGCCATAAGAGAAATTGATTTGGGAAAAGCCGTAGTGACCTCGACAGGCAAATATCCAAGAAGGGTCTGAGCCCGGAAGAGGAGGATCCAGGGGTGAAAAGCCATCACCGAACATACATAAAGCCGCTGTTAACCCGACAGAGAGGCAAACATTTGAGAAGGTTCTGAGCCCGGAAGATGGGGGAGGGGGGGTCCAAGGGTGACAAGCCATCACCCACCAAGATGTGAATGTGAAAGATAAAATTGTTTGAATGCAGGCCATAGTGAACCAGACAAAGGGAGGCTGAGATTTGAGAGGGGTCTGCGCTCGGAAGAGGGAGACCCAGGAGTGAAGAACAATCACCCAAGTGCAATCAGAAAATAACTTTTATTCATTATTTTGAACCTATCGGGTCCTCGGAAGCAAGAAACTTAACCACCGAAGGTCCTGTATTGCTATGGACTTTTTTTGGGATCTGAGCCCGGAAGAGAGGGATCCAGGGGTGAAAAGTCATCACCCAACGTGTATACGGAAAGGACATTTTCTTTGTTATTTTGAACACATCTGGTCCTTGGAGGCAAGAGACTTTTTGTAGAAAAGAGACTTAACCACCGCCTAATAACGGAACTGTAAGATGGTGCTGGGAAAGCTCGAGCGTGTTCTGTGCTCCGGAGTCCCGCCTTGTCCCGTGCTCAAACAGTGGGGAAGGCAGACCCCCAGCTACCACATCCTGACTTGTCATTTGTGAAATCTTTCTTTCTTGTGAACCCTATCCCACACTCTTTTTGTATTTAGTTGTAAGGTTTGGCAATTTTTTTTATTTTTTATTTTTTTGTATAAGCCCTTTTATTTGACAAGACGCCACTAGGACTGCCTTATTATTATTATTTCATGGTCGTAGCTTGCTCCCATTTTAGATTAAGCATTTTTCCTACATATACAGTTTAATAAATCCCTTTGAACTGTGATCACTTTTGTCTGTCTTTACTGTTGTCCCCATGAGTTCGCTACAGTGCCCTTGTAGGATTCAATAGATCAGAAGCAAAAGACCGCATACTGCAAAATAGCCACCTGGGCCACGCCTCGTTCCTTTTGCAAGAACTATTCTCTTGACTTTAGTTGATGAACGATGCCCCCTTTGGGCTAGCTGTTTTGAAGAATCCTTTTTGACATTAAACTTCCAGCCACCCTTTTTTTGCCCTTGAAGGATGTTTTATAATCTCCCAAGACTATATGGAGGAAGGGGAATGGTTATAAAAGTGTGTAAAGGTTACTCACCGTAGGGACAACAGTACTCTAATCCATTATGCCCCTTCGTTCATGTTCCCTCCTACCTACCCTGCTAAAAGTCTCCAAGTACGACTTGAGACTGACTGTTGGACGGGGCATGCGGCAGAGATGCTGCACAGTGGTGGGGCTAGAGTGCACCTGCGCTTGCTGGAAAGTTCAATCGGGTGCTGCTTTGCAGCGATTTTCGGTGCTGTCCATATTTTGTTGTGTACTAGCCAGGAGTATGAACGAAAGGGGACTATGGACTAAGAGTATTGTTGTCACTATTGTGAGTAACCTTTTGTGTTTTCCTCCAAGGGTATCCTTCCTCGCACCCTCCTACATTCATTAGGGACCCACTGCTCCTTTCTGCCTTTGGAGGAACGATTTGCACAGGTGAACTGAAAAAAAAATGAAATTGTTTGCTATTTTGATGTTTTCTAACTCTTTATCTCCTTTGTTTCCTTCTTCTTTTAGTGGTAACGTCATCATAGAAACTAAGTTCTTCGATGACGACCTGCTCGTAAGCACTTCCAGAGTGAGACTTTTCTACGTTTGAAGGCAAAGATTTTTTTTTCTCCCAGTTTGGTTTATTTTTTATTTTTGCAGCTGTAGCTTTTCCTCCATTATAAAGACACAAACCCTTGACTCTCCCTCAAAAGACGCTAACCAGACCCCTTCTGGGACGAGTCTTGGCCTTGAATATTGAGTATTCTGCTTCCACCAGTGAAACTCAACTGAGAAGAGGAGACCTAAGTGAGAGCAACCGATGTCTAGGCGAAGGGAGGAAAAACCAGAGAACCCAGTTTGCTTTTTATTTTTGTAACTATGGGCACATGCATGCCCACAAAGACTTATGTAAATTATTCCAGCGTCACCCTTTTTACTTACATGGACCTAGGCACTTTGCTTCCGATTCCCACTGGTACCACAGACGCACACACACATTTTAAACACATGCACTGTGGGGATGTGGCAATAACAAAATATTAAGAGGTAGCATTAGAATCAACCATCCACTACTCAAGAAATGCAAGGGATCTTCCTATGGGAATTTTGACTTCGCTACCACAACATTGTATTTTTTTTTGTTGTTGTTGTTTTTTTAAATGGTCTGGAAGTGTATATCAAGTCACCTAGATAGAATGGGGAAACTCGCCGTACATGGCTAATGCCAGAACATTGCGATACCTCATGTAACGTAACGGCAATTGAAGAAAAGGTAGGTTTCGATAGTGAACCTATTTGGTCAAATGGGTAATTGTTCAGCTTAAGTACATTAACCTCATCTTGCCATTGGCCGTGAGAAGTAGACCATGTACATGTTTAAAGATGACCAGGGCAATAGGAGTGGTGTGGGGGGTGTGGGGGGTGGGGGGGGCGGCGCAATGTGTAGACACATCCAAAGATAATGGTGCTTACTGAGCAATTAGTGTGGAACCCCCTCCCCCCCCCCCCCCTTAATTGCTGCATCTAGAACAGAAGTGTGGTGGTACACTGTCAAATTATATGCTGCATTAGGTAGAAACGTGGGGTAGAAAATTCAGCAAGTCATAAAGAAGTTGCTTCAGGCCCAGAGGAGGATCCAAGCTTCAACACATTGCCTTTGATAATGTGTTTGGGACCCACCATCTGTGACCAACATTGGAGGTGGGCTGGGTGCAAATGCAGTAATAGATGGAGAGAAATGTCAGTCTACTTTGGTGCCTGGCCTAATGGGCCAGAATCCAGTATGAGGTGCCCTCGTACCTAAAAAATAAATATGTGCTTTTCCTAAAGGGAAGAGGGCACCTGGACCAACAAGTCTCATCTATTCATATTATACAATACATGATTTATTGGTGACATTGGATATTTAGCACGGCTAAGAGTAGATAGAACACCTGTTAAGGTGACACTTGTGGCCCTATTTTAGGTCGGAGGGATGCAACTGTGCCTTCGGTGTAAGGGACTGGTATTGCAGAGTGTTCCTTTAAATGCCGGCTAACCTGTTTCTAGATTGGGGAGGAAGTTTTCCCATGATCAGAGACTTGGCACTTTCATCTTCTCATTCTTTGGTATGTGTGAGCCGACCTCAGAGTCAAGACCATCCCCATTGCTATGCTTGTGAACACGTATGACACTATTCACTTGCCATTCCCCATACGCTCATCCTCATTCACACACAAGCGTTTCCAAACCCAAAAGTTCTTTCTTTCGGTACATTTCAGTATCTTCACCATATATTTTTGTTTCCTTGTTATGTCTTTTTGCACACAATACATTCCCTATTGTTTATAAAAACAAAAGCCTCTAATTAGACTGTGTGCTATTACCTTATATAATAAAAAATACATTTGTGAATTTCAATCTTGTCTACCTGATTGGAAATGCTTTAGCTCATATCCTTCTTGGAGCTGATCAAGTAGCTGCCTTTCTGTGGTCCATTTGGAATGTGGGTGATCGAGCTGTGAATGGTATATCGCAGACGTGATTGGTGCTAGACACGAAATCCACTTTTTCATAAAAAAAGAAGCTTCTCAGAAGAACAGCCGAGATAGTTTTCAATCAAGAATTGCAATACTTAAGCAAAGAATCTTTATAATAGGGGCCGAGCTGGTAGAACTCACTGCATCCAGCAAATTGGCTCAGAGACCTCATTCAATTGTGATTGTAACCTTTAAAATGTGGATTTGCAATCTTGAATAGAACTCACACTAAATGGATTTGTTGTAATTTAGACCATCAAGCATGATATGGCACTGTTCTGCCCCAAGCACGTGAGTTAATCACATAACCCATGTGTTGGCAAACACTAAATGCAGAGTTAATGTTGGAAATGGAGTGAATGGACAGCCAGCAAATATACACTGCAGTATTGCTGATAAACACAGAATAAAAGAGAACCTGCATTATGCATGTATTTGGACAAGATGCTCAAGGTAAGTGGGTAGGCTTTTTTTCGCCTGCAGGGTGCAGGACATTACAATAGCACTACCTCCGAATCTTACTTCACCAACCTTCGCTGGTTCCAAGCAGTGTTCTACATTCAGCTTGGAACTGGTGATATCACAACTTTAGTACAACAACAAAAATGAAATAAAATGTGAACGTAAAATATAACTAGAATTGATATCAGTAATAAAAAAAAGAATGCAGAGTGACAAGCATATACAATATGCAGAATTATTCTCATATCAGAATAGTTAAACCTAAAATGTTCATACCGTTCTACCTACTTATAGGTTCACACAATCTTGATGCCTTTTATTGAATCCTCTCTAAATCTCACTCGTCTCACACCCCCGTTTAACTTCTGCACACTTTGCTTCTCACCACCTTCATCCAACATCTCCTGACTCTTCCTCAAACATTACTTGTCTAACCCCTCTTTTAAGGTGCTAGTCTTCCCATCGACAACACTTCACTACCACAATAACACTGTTACTTATCGCAGTAATCTTCTTTGGCCCAAGATACTTGTTACCTTAACATTGATGTCCCATTCTGGGATTCAATATTAACATGGATTTCCCCCACTGACCCCGCTCTCTTCACTATTGGTTAGGTCTGAGGGTGACCGGGAGGCCATTCCAGAGAGAGGCTCCTGCCAAAGGAGATCTACCGCCCACTTTCTGCTTGGAGAAAAGTCTGATCTGCAGAGAGTTGGAGCTAGAGGATCGAAGAAATCTAGCAGGAAGGTATTGTCATGATTCCTGCCCCATATGTCCCCAGCCCTCCAAGATGTCAGGCTGGAGCCAGGCCATCATCGCCTACATGGCCCTCAAGGGCCTCTCCATCCCTCCAAAGACCCACTTGGAGTCAGACTTGGCGCTTGTGGCACCAGACTCACTCACTCCCATAGGATAACATTGGGGATTGGACTTGTAGTGCATTGATGGGGACAAGATGGATGCCCCCTCATATTTTGGTTCCCAGAACTGCATGTGCAGTCTAGTCTTTTGGGTGTGGTTCAGCCCAGAGACTATTTAAGCCACGCCCAGGCTGAGAAACATGCTTTGTGTTTTCTGCAGCGTGACACTCGCCGTGTTCGGATCGGTCTCCAGTAGGCCTGCATCTTTCTTTTGCGCTCAACTCCTACAAGAACACAGTTAGGAACAGCCTTACCTTGCGGCGCTTCTGCCCATCAGTCATCACTCGTTCTGTTCTGCGGGCATCTACGCCGCTTTGTAAGGTAAAAGAACAGAAAAAAGGCATTAGTAATCATTCAGCAAATCTTAGCTTATTTTTAAAGACTGTACGAGCTTCAAACGCTTACCTGAATCCCAGCCGCTCTAGGTGCAACTATGTCTCCGGAACTTCTCATCCATCTGCAAGAGTGAAAAGACACTCCAGGTTAGCGTGGAAACATCTAGAGGCACCGCATACCGCGCTTACTCACTGCATTTCTTCTTCATAACCGGCATCCACGCTGAAAACGTTGCGGCACCTAAAAGACACAGAAAAAGAACTCTGTTCAATACAAATGCAAAAGGGTCTCATCGCGCTCTCACTCACCTTCAGCGCTACTCGTCTCAGCAGCACGTCGTCATCCCCGGATGCCGGCCATCATCGAAGGAAGGAAAGGAACGAAGTTAGAGAACTGTTCAAAAGACTCCCTTACCTGTCGGACTCTTGCCAGTGAAGTAACTAGGCAGCAATGAGCCAGCATCAACCCACGCGCCACTGTGCTGAAAGCAGGATGGAGAGCACACTTTTCAAGAAAACAAGACCCAGTCTCCACTCGAGTAGACTCCAGGGAAGGGTTCGAGGTCGTAAGAGGTCAGAACAGGCTGAGTGACGTCCCCGTGGATACCAGGTGAGCGTTGCAGGTATTTATAGAGAGAAAGATGGATGTAGCGAAATCCTAGGCCCCAGACAGCCTTGTGGGTGGTGCAAAGGGTCTTGAATTTGATCCTTGCAGTCACTGGGAGCCATTGGAGATATTTTAGGGCTAAAAGGATGTGGTCCCTGGGTTTGATGCCAAGGATAAGTCTTGCAGCCCTATTCTGGAATAGTTGAAGAGGCTGAAGGGAGGAAAGAGGCAGATTGCGGAAGCAGCTGTTGAGTAGTCCGGCTTAGAGAGAACCAGAGCTCTGTAGACCGTGAGCTTCGGGATGAAGGCGAGGAAAGGGAGAATGCCTCTGACGAGGTGGTGCTGAAAGTTGGACTTCTTGGCAAGGTCTGTGATGTGTACAGAGAGGAGAGGGCCATCGAAGATGACCTCAAGGTTTTTTTGCCTCATAGGAGGTGGGGTGGAGGCTCATGGAGGTTGGCCAGAGAGTGGGAGGGGAAATGGGGAGCAGGCGTCCCAATGAGGAGGATATCTGTTTTACTGGTATTAAGGCAGAGATTGTTAGCAAAGCACCACGTCTGAATAGCAGTTAGGCAGTTGGGTATGAGAGAGGAAGAAGAGGAGGTAGAGGATGGAAGCTTCAAGGAGAGCTGTGTGAATCGGCATAATGCTGGAAACGAGAAGAGGAAGTGAGCCAGAGGGGCAAGGTAGATATTGAAGAGCCATGATAGGATAGAGCCCTGAGGGACGCTGCATGTAGAGTGAGGTGGAGGAGATGAAAGGGCCCAGTTGCACTTGGGAGGATCGGTTTGAAAGGAAGGTCAGCCACGCCAATGCCCCGTCTGTGTTGCCTAGGATATCAGATGATTTATGAGGATGGCATGATTGACTTGTCAAAGGCAGAGGAAAGATTGAGAAGCATCCGAACAGTGGAGAGTTTGAATCCAGATTTGAGAGCAGTTTCCGTGCCACTGGATGCTCTGAAGCCAGAATGGTGAACGTGTAAGCAGCCATCCTATTCTGTGTGGTGGGTCAGTTGGGGGATGACCAACATTTCCAGTTTTCCCAAGAAAGAGGTGATCGAGATAGGGCATTAGTTAGCCGGGCAAGAAGGGTCAGCAGATGGCTTTTTTCAGGTGAGGGTGCACAAGAGTGTTTGAGGTGTTGTGGGAAAGATCCAGTGGCAAAGGAGTTGTTACAGACGTCAGCCAAGGAAGGGGTGATAGAGAGGATATGGTGTCCTTGATAGTTATGGAAGAGCAGGGGAGCACCTGTTTGGAGGAGACTTTCATAGATCAGACCACACTAGAGACCTCATTCGATGCAATGGCAGAGAAGGAGGAGAGTATGGAGAAGGGCGGGGGGGTGACAAAAGGAGACAAGAGAAGAGGGGGTGGAGATTGGAGTAGATGAGTGAGGACAGGATGTCCTGAGTTTTGTTGGAGGCAAATGCAGTGCAGAGGGCCAGTGAGGGAAGAGGAGAGGAGGAAAATACAGTAGGATTGGCAAGTTCCTTGCAGATTTTGAAAAGTTCAGCCGTGTTATTGGTGGCTCCAGTGATGAGGGCTTGGACATGAGCCCTCTTCTTGGAGCAGGTGGAGAGACAACATTGCAATTGTAGCAGGCAAGGCCAGTTTGTCAGAGGGTGTACTTGAGGCCTGCCACTTCAGCTCAGCAGCTTTGCACTTGGTTTCAGATCTGCCAAGTCGTCATACCAAGAGCTGCACTTGGAGGCAGGCTTCATGCAGATCCTCATGACCGGGGCAAGGATGTTCAGAGCGTTGAAGTTGGAGAGATGGAGATTAGCCAGTGCTGAGTCGGTAGGAGAGTCAAAGGCAGGGGTGGGAGCAGGGCTGTAGGTTGTGGCGAATGCAGCAACTCACACACACTTCATCAGTCGAATGACTGAGAAGTAGACTGGCACTGCGGGCAGAGGCATTGTCTGTGGGCCAGGGATCCTGAGGTGGGAGGAGATAAGAGAGTGGTCAAACCAGGAGAGAAGTGTGCCAAGAGTACTTCCCACTTGATACCACCATTAATGGGTGAGAAAGAGAAAGGGGAGAGAACAGAGACCATATGGGGAGTCCATAGGACAGGAGAAGGAACGACAAAGAGAATATCAGTGATGGTTTGCCTCGAGGATGCATTGACGTAGGTGTCTGCTATGAGCAGATCGTGGTTGGAGACCAGGAGAGCCTTCTTAAATTGGTTCCATCCAGGCTTCGAGAGAGAGAGAGGGAGGGAGGATAGGTGATGGAGAAGCAGTTCGAATAGATAAGGGAGATGGGTAGCACCATAGGGATGGTGGGGGTGGTGGGGGGGTCGAATAAGAAAAGATGCACCAGTGAGTGAGGGTGACAGAACTGCACAGCGCGTGACAAGACTCACCAGGTGGCCTAGCAGCCAAACGGGAAAAGAAGAAACGGGTACTATAAACAAGAATCCAGTGAGGGCAGTAGAGTTAGAAGTACAAGATTTGACGGTTCAAACATACATGAGGAATGCCACAGCAGGGCAACACATTTAACATACCCTGACGAGGTATTTGAAAAGAAGCAGGGAAAGAAACAGTCGCATGGTGCGAGCAGCAGGTAAAAGGGTGCCTAGATTTGAGTTACACAACAGCCACTGACACACAGAACAGCGTGAAATGTCCAGATGCAGAAATCATAAAGCATAGTAAAATGCCCTAATTCAGAAATCATGAAACCTAGTAAAATGCCCACATTAAAAATCATTAAGCACAGTAAAATGCCCTGAGCCAGGGAGAACAAAACGCAGTCAACTGATGAGGTACAAGAGTTAGGAGACACATTAAGTTCTCAAAAGGTTTAGATTGAGTCGTAAAGTAGAAGGGAAAGACTTCTGAAGGGATTAGTCTAGTCAGTGCTGCCAGGCAGGAGGCAAGGGGGACGAATGGGCCTTTGTGCTGTTTTGCTGGCGCTAACAGAGCGCAAACGGAGACATAGAAGGTGACAGGAAGCAACGTTCACCTTATGATCAACGAGCCAGAACGCCACACTTAGAAGCAGCAAACAACAAGCAGGGAGACTGGGAACAGCGTTGTGCGGTCTCTGCCAGACAGGCCAGACATAGTCATTTGTCGGGGGCTGGCTCGGCCTGCCCGCTCCCCGGAATGGCCTTTTAGAAGAGGCGAAGGCCAATCGCAGCTTTCATTGGGCTGGGAAACTAGGCACTCCTGTGGGAAAAATGGCAGCGACCATGTTGTTGATGGCAGGCCTCACTGTATTTGAATAGCCCAACTGGGCTGAAAGGCTACTTGCAGGTGGCACAGATGATGCACCTGGCCTGGCCCACAAGTCAAGGTTGCAGACAGCACAACTGGGCAAATTAGGGCAAAAGATGTAGTGCATCATCAAGGTCAATGAAAATTGAAGAGGACATCAGAGTACTAAGTTCTGAGCCCAAATGGGCTTACCTAAAAGGGCTGAATCTCGTGGAGCAATGAATCTGCCTCACGGCCTGTTGCTCCTTATAGGGGCTAGAAAAAGAGGAAATGGAGTCAAAAGGCTACCCTGACCCAAGACGGGAAAGGAGGTCACAACATTTGCAGCGAAGCTAGGTAATGGCTAGCTTATTAAGACAAACACCATTAAAGACGGCGAGAGTATCAAGAAAAAACAAGTTTATTTAACACGAACACGATAAACATATTTTCAGAAAACGAGACATATTTTCAAAAAGGGTGCTATTGCATTCAGGATGTGCAACCGTGAGCACATAAAATTCTGCTATTTCGTGGGTTAGTAGGCAGAGTGAAAACTTAGTACATATATTGCTTGGAATCACAATACGATCGTTTTGTGATTCCAAGCAATATATGTACTAAGTTTTCACTCTGCCTACTAACCCACGAAATAGCAGAATTTTATGTGCTCACGGTTGCACATCCTGAATGCAATAGCACCCTTTTTGAAAATATGTCTCGTTTTCTGAAAATATGTTTATCGTGTTAGTGTTAAATAAACTTGTTTTTTCTTGATACTCTCGCCGTCTTTAATGGTGTTTGTCTTAATAAGCTAGCCATTACCTAGCTTCGCTGCAAATGTTGTGACCTCCTTTCCCGTCTTGGGTCAGGGTAGCCTTTTGACTCCATTTCCTCTTTTTCTAGTATACCCACCCTCAGGAGTCAGGCCCCCTTCACAAAAAAGAGGGTTCCGCCCAATTTTTTTCTCTCATCCTTATAGGGGCTGCCTGCATATGCAGCCACCGAGAGAGTGATGCCCACTCTCTTCTGGATATGCAGGCGCTGGAGCCGGTTCCTCAGACAGACTGGGGCTCTGGCTTCTACTCCAGGATTTTTCTGGTACCCAAGAACAATCAGGCTTGTCTGCGGGTAGTCCTGGAACTATCATGTTTTTAACGCACATGAACACTTCTTGAAATCCACTTTTTCAGCGTGGAGACTGATTATTGTTCGGGTACCATTTGATGTGTGACCTCAATGAACAGTTCTTACAAGAGGGCCCTCCTAGTGTATGTGGGCTTCTATCATTAGGAGTGGGGTGTGCGGATCTTCTGCCCTCTGAGGAGAAGAAATGCATATCTGCAAAGTCAACAAATGGGTGGAAGACAATACAGAGGCAATAGATCTGGTCTGTCTAACAATTCCAGTATGAGCGCGGACGATGACTTGAGGGCACAATAACAGCAACAACAGATGGCCCCAACAACTACAGCATGCCAATTCCGGAACAATCGGGGACAAGGGCGAGGCACCACCAACGTTAGTTTTTTAGGCCAACAAGTAAACCAACGAGGGAGACCGCGCTGGCAACCCTTCTCCTCAAAGACAACCGGCAGTCGCCGAAAAGGATTCCAACAACCGAACTTTCATTAGTCATGAATCTATCATCTCATGTACTTACAGAAGCAGAAAGGATTGTCCTGGAGAAGGGACTCTCCTTCGTACCAACTGCCTGATATGACCCGTTTCAGACAAGAATCAAGATAACACAATTAATTTGGAAAATAAGACTCGAGCAATTATTTAATGATGCCGTAGAAACAGATATGGGGAAGTTTTACAGACCTCCGTCCAGCCTCACAATTCTTCCCACCTACTGAAAGTAATACCCCCAAGTGCAACACTTTTGAACGTCCTTTTATGCACTACCCAATGTACATAAGGGGATAACACCTATACCTGGCAGGTCCATAGTGTCAGGTGTTCAATTCTGGAACCCCTGTCCCAATATGTGAACAGATTTCTACGCGATAGAATCCCAAAGATGACATCCTAAGACTCAACGGCCATATTGAACTTGCTCACCACCCTAACTTTTGACCAAACCAATCAATGGATGGTCATGATGGATATTGAGGCATCCTACACTAGCATCCGGTGGAGACAGTAGAAATGGGAAGAAGAATCCTGATCAACGACTCAAGAATAACACCAGGACATGCAGGCTTCATTACTGAACTTGCAGAAATAGCTCTAACTAGAAACTTTTTCATTCTTGATAACGCATACTTCCAGCAGATCTCCGGAACAGCAATGGGCACAAAAATCTCTGAACATTTTGAAAACAAATTTGTATATGCCAATACAAACCCCTGTCGGGACAAGATAAAGGTGTGGAAAAGATATATCGACGACGTCCTTATGATATATCAGGGGACAAAAGAGGAACTGACATCATTCCATCGGTGGCTGAACAACTGCAATTGCCATTAAAAATTCACCATTGATGCCAATAGGACAGAGACACACTTCTTAGATCTCCAGATTACCAGTCAAGGAGAAGAATTACTGGCCTGTGTCTACAAAAAAAGACACTGATAGAAATTCATTATTGCAATACAACAGTTACCATCCAAAAGCCTTGATGGATAATCTTCCTTTTGGCCAATTTCGTCGGTACTGCAGGACGTGTACGAGACTAGAAGACTTTAAAGAACAATCTGGGGCACTCAAGAAACAACTGATAAAAAGAGGCTACCCAAAAAGAATCATCAATGATGCATGCAAATGGAAAAGAAATATACCAAGGGAAATCACGCTCCAGCAACACACAAAAGATCAAAAGAGAGAAGAAATAACGGTGGTAATGAGCTACTCCCCAGTGTTCGATGCCATCAAAAAAGAAATCAAAAAACTTTGGCCCATTTTGAACACAGGTTCCAGCACCTTGGCCCAACCATCTTTTGCCATCAAAGACGCAGAAATTTAAGAGATGGCTTGGTGCACACTTTGAAGGAACAAGGCGACAATGAGGCGGAGAACACAATCTGGGGAGAACATAAACCGATGGGACATACTCCGTGTGGGGGATGCTCCATGCGTGCACAAACCTCAAGGAGCAAGACTATTGAGATAGGATGGACCACACCGTGGCAACAAAGAAGTTTTAACCAATTGCAAATCCAAAGGGGTAGTCTACATCACATGCCCATGTACCCACCGGTATATGGGCATGACAGCGAGGTATGTGAAGAAGAGACTCATTGAGTATGTCATGCATTCGAACCAAAAAACTGACGGCCCCACTTGTCAGTCAATTTGTCAAAAATTGACAAATGCTCCTCAAACGAGAACAACTTTGGATTTTCAGACTCGACGCAGTAAGAAATTGTACCAGAACATAGAAAATGTTGAAACAACGAAGTCTGGAGGAACAGTACATCTTAAGAGGGATAATGTGGATGCCTCACATATGTGGAACCTTCTCCTCTGTGCTAACCAGTGCCAGTGCTAAGTAAAATCTCCATGACTCCAACCCGACACCAAAATATCCTGGTGCTCCCATCAAATTAACACCAGCACAGCACTGATCACGAGGGGAGAGGGCTCACACAAGTGCATTGAATGTGTTGATGTTATCCCATGGCATGACAATAAGGCCGTAACACTGCAAAAAAGAATACTAGACTTTATGAAATACAACCAGTGAAACGTCACTAGACGAGCCATATTGAATATTTGGAGTGACTGGAACCATCAGACACGGCCCCATGCAATGCATGCCTCTTTAGTAACCTGCTATCGTGCTGTTAAAAAAGAGCATACTTTATGATATTATTGACTGTCCTAGCCCCAGTAAACATCATATCATGTGGTGCCCACAATATATGTAGGGGAAAAAGGACATTCCAAAATGGCCACCGCTAAAAACGAGGCTTATTAACAGCAAAAGCGGACTACGTAAAAGCGTCCATGTTGCTGGGCAACCGTTGTAAGACGCACAGAGCGACAGGCCTGGCGTCCCACGGTCAGATGAGCACAGGCTGCCGGAGATACCTGGTGAGTGGCGGTCCCTTAATGCAATTAAACCCTTGAAACGATCGTGCGTCCTCAGCAAGACGCTTTCTGTACTCTGCCCATGATCGGGAGCTGCGGCAAGCCCCTTCAGCTGCCGCGATCGCGTATGTAACTGTGTCTACCGGTAACCTCCAGTAACTATTCAGTCATGACATGGGTGGCCGGGCACACATTAGTGCACCGGCCGCCGGTGACCAATTCGCACGGCCATTAACAACACAGCAGTGCGCGCACAATCGAGTGCGGTGCTGAATATAGACAGCCCGTGTCCTCGGCGTGCGCGTGCCATTCAGCCATGCAAAATCCCAGCCAGTTGGGCCAATAGCCCCAACTGAATGCAGTCATGAATATGAAGTGAGCTCGCAGCAGCCACTGAGGGCATGTCCTGACACACCTTTACATTGTGTCTTACAGGTTCCCACAAATGCACCACCCCAGCCGCATATAATAGAAACCTGGCTGACAGCATCTGACCAACAGAGCTGCAACAAGGTAATAACCCGCACCAGGTGCCAAAAAAGAGTCTCTAGTTGCCAAGAAAAGACTTTTCAGATACAATTTTTAATTTTCATGTAATCTAATTCAGAAAATAATCACAAATATCTCATTAATATAATTGACTAAATAACTAACGATGACCTCATGATTATAAAAACCTACTTTGGTTTCCTCTCTCTTAGGTAGATGGGATGACGGCCTCCCCGATTCCTCCCAATCCTTGATCTCATCGAGACAAGTACAAAATCACGGTCCTGAAGAAGATAACTCACAATCATCGAAACCGGTCGACCATTTTTTTAACAAGGATATCCCAAGAAATTAACCAGGGATACCCTGTGAACAAGATTATACAACATCTTGTGAAAGAAGCTCTTTCTCTTAAATCCTTTCTTTTAACAATCACCAAGTGATCCATGACTGGGGGACCACAAACTTCTTACGAAGGTCAATAAAAGAAAAGGTCCCACGACCCATGAAAACAGTTCCTCTTTGAAATGTGGCCCCAAGCTCCTCTGAGACACAAACTTCTAGCCCTACTCCTCAATGGGCAGAAGATCCGCACACCCCACTCCTAAGGATAGAAGCCCACATACACTGTGAATCTCAAACATCAAATGGTACCCGACCAATAATCCGTCTTCATGCTGAAAAAGTGGATTTCAAGAAGTGTTCATGTATTGGGGGCATACCCATGCCCGGGGGCGCAACCCTGTATGCTACATTAAATTTAAAGGGGAAGCTCAATTTTCCGCTTTCAAAGGTTGCGGTACCGTCCCCATGGTGGGGACGCCCACAAGGATGGAGGAAAGGGTACTAACGACTATGAGTACTCTAGTCACTACAGTGATTAACTTTAATAATGCCGACCCCTGTTTCAGCGTGCCCTCAGAGGTGTTGATTTGATTGCAGAATCCCTCACAAACCTTTGATAGTACTCAGCTAATCCCAGAAAAGATCTCTTCTGTTGCTCATCTACAGGGGCAGGGGCAGGTGCATTCTTGATGGCATCCACTAAGCTCAATTTGTGGCTAATCCCCTTTGCCGACACCCTATGACCCAGGTACTCAACTTCATCTACACATTTCACATTTGTTCCTTTTTTACAGTCAACCCACCCACCTTAAGTTTCTCTAATACATTCTTCAAAACTTTATCATGTTCCGATTCCAAGATGGTGGCCGGCAAAGGACGCGTGTAGGTGTCTCTCCCCACCAGGCTGTGCCAGAAAACAATAAAGCATCTGTGTGAAGTGAATTCACCCGCAAACTTATAGACCAAGGATAGAGGCGAGCGACCCCAGGCCGTGAGGAGTTCAGGTGTAAGCTGATCATCCGGTTGCGAAATCGTGAAATGGTGAAGTGCGGTGTATGCGACACGACTCTACGCTAGTATCAGGGCGGCGATATAACTGGCACCTCAGCAAAGCAGGCGGTCTCCCCATGATATACTGTGGCAACAGGGAGGAATAGAGGAACGTGTGCCCGAGAGTGAAGCAGCAGAACAAGCTGTGGGAGTTCCACAACCAAGTAAGGGCGGGTGGGCACTACGATGTACAGCCCGCGGCACACATTCTAACACTGAGGCTACCCCGCTTCCAGCTGCAGAATGCTGCAGACCCTAGCAGCAGCGTGAGCGCGGAGAAACAGGAGACCGGCTATACATGAGCCTCATGGGCCTCGGCCACAACCCGAGAGACAAGCCTACCCCATTCCCCTCCACTGCAGTAAACCTTGAAACAAGTGTGTGGCCATATCCCAAGAGGGGGGAGCCATTAGGTGTTAAGCACTCAAAACAAGAAAAAAGGGGAAATAAAACTCAACAGAAGAGCTATCTGGAGACTGATCTCCTGGTGCTGGAGGAGGAGGGAATTAAAAACTACACCACTGGCACATTAATAAAGCAAGGGGCCGTCACCAGAAACATTGTGTCGCCCAGGTGAACAAGGGGTCGTGGGAGGCTGAGTAGCACGGGCATCATCAGTGGGACAACATATATCAAATCCAGGACGAAGCAGTGGCTCCAATGCAGAAACCCCCACTCCCAGACTAAGCATTCCAAGAGCATCAAACAACTGTGGAGTCAGGACTGCGCAATGCCTATTAGCAGTGTGGAGGCCAGTCAAGATCCACTGGCCCAGGAACATCGAGCAGAGAGGACAGTGGCTATGAGCAAGGAGGACATGCAAGGTTGGTTTGAGGAATTTCAAAACAATTCCTAACCTCCTTTCAGGAACAATTCCAAACCTTAAAAGAGGACATGAAACAATCACACCAGGAAGTAAAATTAGAAAGCTGGAGGGGTGGACGGATACCTTGGAAAGTGTAGTCCAACACATGACAGAAGATGCACAAAAGACTGATGAAGCGGTGGAACACCTGTCCCGCCTCTCTAGCAACCTAGAAATCCAATGGGAGGACTTGGAAAATCGGTCACAGAGGTCCAACATTTGGATCAAAAACCTCAGATGAACAGTGGCTGACAAAGACTTGGGCAATAAGATCCAACAACTATTTGCTGAAGTACTGGCGGAAGACCCGAAAAAGACTGTCGCAATTGATAGACTGCACAGAGTGGGCTCAAGGAGAATGGCAGCACCGGGATTGCGCCAGAGTGATGTACTAGTGGCAGTGACTTTATATGGACATGAGGAACAGATCTTGAGAATGGCGAGAACAGCAGGGCAGCTACGGATCAATGGGGAGGAGGTGCAGCTGTATGAGGACCTTGCACAAACCACACTCCAGAAAAGAAGAATGCCCCTGTAGTAAAATTCTTAGCAAAGAACCAGGTCCGATACAAATGGACATTTCCATTCCACATGGGAAGTGCGTTGGTATAGAATCACGATGTGTTAGGAAGGTGAACTGATTTTCAACACCCAACAAGATGACGAAGAAGACTGCAGGGCAACACGACCGGGAGTGAAGGGCTTCGGAAAGTCAGGAGGCTGGAAGGTGATGGCGAAAAAAGGTAGAGGGGAACTTAAGACATGACTAAAGGGGGCTGCTATGGCCCATAAAGATAAGAGTTGGAAGTCAAATTGAGGCATGTAGATGGAGGTGAAGCTACCCGAAAAGGGGGGTAAAACTCGCACACGATCAAGACAGGATGGGGCCCGAGGGGCAGTGGATGGGGGTGGACTTGGAATCCAGAGTGGGGTTTAGAAGTCCTCACAAACTTTGTTCTGAGGTTGATTGAGGGCCAGGCGTGGGGGACACGTCGTCCAAGGTGTCCTAGGAACCTGGGCCCTCCTCAGGCAGAAAGGGGAGGGGGGGACGAGTTAGGATGTGAAGTTGTTTGTTGTGGTAGGGGAATAAGGGACAGGGGAGGGATTAGTAGTGGAGGGTGGCGCTGGTGTAGACTCCATGATCACGGGATAAAAGACCTAGACTATGGCTAAGGATAGGACGATATCCCTAAAAGTTCTGACATACAATGTGAGAGGTCTGAACACTCCCATTAAGAGGAAAAAGTAGAACAGTTGGTCCGGTGGATGAAGGTGGACATCTCAATCTATCAGGAGACCCACATAACAAAGGCAGATAAAAAAACACAGCTGAGAATTAGAGGAGAAACGCAACCTACCAGGCAAATGTAAGGGAAAAAAAGGCATGAGTCCTGATGGCGTTACAAGATAGACTTGATGCACGAGCGCAGAACTACTTGGCAGATAAAGAAGGGCACTACCTCTTCAAATGTTGCCATTGGGAATCGGAAGCGAACGTTGGTGTCAGCCTATGCTCCAAACACGTGTCAGGATGGATTCATAAGGGGGATCCTTGTAACCCTAGAAGAATTCGCGACTGGGGAAATTATACTAGCTGGGGCCCTAAATATAGCCTGGGATCCCCGGGTAGACAGAAGTTTCAAAGCACAACAGGAGGAACAGGCTCCCTCAAAGGGCCTGAAAAAGAAAATTGAGATGCTAGCACTTCACGATGTATGGAGGGCCATAAGAGGTCGACCACAGGGATTCACATACTACTCACATGTCCACACCTCCCAGTCTAGGATCGATTTTATATATGGGCTTCTACTAGCTTGGTAGGGAAGGTGAAAGATATTGTCTTGGGCTATATCTCCCTTTTGGGTTAACGCCCAAATTATGGCAACGTTTACTTTGGGACAAGCAGGAGGGGGGTTGTGTAACTGGAGATTCCCCACAGATCTCTTGCAGTATCAGGTTATAGCGGACTCCATCAAAAATAAGATTGAATAATATTTTTCAGGGCACGCGCCACAAGATATAGTGTGGGATGCCTTTAAGGCAGTATTTCGGGGATACCTAATAGCTATGAAAGCGAATCTGGATAAACAAAGGCGCAGGTGGGAAGAGGAGTTAGAGGGAAATCTGAAAGACATACAAGCAGAAATGTCAAAGAACCCAAATAGGAAATTAAGACTAGCTCTTAGGCATGTGCAAGGACAATTGAAGACGCTGTGAAATCGAAAGGCGGGTAAAGCACTCCTAAACCACTATTACTACATAAAGGTGGACAAGCTCTTGGCAAGGCAACTGCAGGGAAAAAGGGCACAACAGAACGATTGAGACTGCGGGATAGCCAAGGCCAAGGTCAGGAGAGCACCACAAATGAGGAAATGGGGAGATTTTAAGGGACTATTACCAGACCCTATACACATCAGACAATCCTATCATGGACTTACAAAAGGAGTACTTGGAGAAACGTACTCTTCCCCCAGAACTGTGAAGAAGATAGAGTGATGCTAGAGGTTGATATACGGGTGGAAGAAGTAAAAAAAAACAATAAAAAAACCTTCCAAGGAATGGCGCACCGGGCCCGATGGATAGCTGGATAGCTTTTATAAAATAAAATACTGGGATATTCTTGCCTCAGAGTAACAAATCTATTTAATTCCTTCAAAGCCAAAGGCAATATAATTAGATCGATGAATGAGGCTAAATTGGTTATGTTCCCCAAGCGAGGGAAGGACCTGTTCCTTCCAGGCTTGTATAGAACAATCGCCTTAATACATTTGGACGCAAAATTGTGCACGAAAGTACTGGCTGCAAGGCTCTCGCATTTACTTCTAACTCCCATAGCCCCAGCCCAATCGGCACTCATACAAGCTAGGCAAACATCTGATAACACGTGTAGGGTGTGCCACCTGATAGAAAAAGCAGAACTGACTCAGACACCAGCAGTACTCGTGTCATTAGACGCAGAGTAAGATTTTGACAGGGTAGAGTGGTTGCAGCTCTTCAGCACAATGGAACGGATGGGGTTTGGGACAAGCTTTTTACGAATGGTAAAAGCCAATTATAAACAATGCACCAAATAAAGCTGAAGGAGGTATTACATACTTGGGGATCATACTGACATCATTTTGAGCCAAATGTATAGAGCAAACTACCCGAAGCTTCTGGAACAAATAAAAATAGACCTTATGAAATGGAACCCGTTAAAGATATCATGGTGGGGGCGAATGGTAGCAATTAAAATGATAGTACTTCCGAAACTTCTTTGACTTCCAAGCCATACCTATCAATACCAAAAACAGTCTTCAGTTCCCTAAACAAATTACAAGGGGCTTACATATGGAAACGAAAACCTCAAAGAGTATCAATGTCTACACTGACAGCATTGAGGAGTCAGGGTGGACTGGCACTCCCACATTTCCGCAGGTATTATAAATCTGCACAATTACGGGTGATAAAGGAATGGGTAGCACACTCCCTCAGCACATATGGATCCGTCAAGACAGGGCGGTAGCGGGGTCCCCTCTCGCCGGCTTACTGTGGCTAGAGGACAACACAGGCATCCAAATATCAAAATAAGTGAGGTGGTGGGAGTAGGGGCTGAGGTGTGGGATAGAGCGATCAAAAGAGGAGCCTTAATGACACACCCCTCCCCATTTCATCCAATGTTCGGGTACCCGGATTTTCAACCAGAGATGGGGCAAACAACACATAACAAATGGGTGAAGGCAGGGTGTTGCATGGTCGGGGATATGTACCAGGTGCAAAACATAATGACATTTCAGGAATGCAAACAGACCATAGGGATAACATACAAGGATGAATTTAAGTATAACCAACTGAAGCACTGGGTCAGTCCTCCCCTCCCCCGCTCCCATAATAGAAGCAGCCACAAGGCCATTGGCACACTTTGAGGTATACATGATAACAGATACAGGCTCAAGGAAATTAGTCTCAAACCTTTACAGCTTCTTGAACGATCATGGGGAAGAAGTCCAATGGAATTTTATGAAAAAATGGGGAAAAAACACCGGGGGAGACTATCACAAGGAAACGGTGGGAATGTGTGTGGGGAATGGTCCCAATGTTGACACGCTCAGTACAGGTGAGGGAGATGTGGCAAAAGGTACTACTTCAATGGCATTATACACCTGAAAGGCTCCATGCAATGTTTCCACTAATCCTCGACAAATGCTGGCGGGGTGCACCATGAAGGGGGGTTGGAAGCATATCTGGTGGAGCTGTCCAACTCTACAGTAATTCTGGGGGAGGTGAGGAATCGGGTGGGGAAAATGGTACAAGGAGCAGACCAACTTTGGGAAAGGGTTTGGATCGCTGGGTTGTGGGAACCAGGCCCGGGCAAATGCCCTCTACCACAAAAAAGGGGATTTACGATCCATGTAATAGCTACATGGCTAATATTGCCCAACAATGGAAGCAGAATTCACTGCTCACGATCTGCGAATGGCTGCAGAAAGTGTGGCAATTTGTGCCCCTGGAATGGGTAACCTATACACTTCAAGGATCACCATATGATTTTCAGACAGATAGGGGGCAAATCCTACCTTATCTACAAAGTGATTCTATGATGCAGTGTCCACACAACACCAGACTATTGGACATTTTATAGACTATTGACACTGCAAAGAACAGAAATCTACATCACTAAGGGGAGGGGAGAGCGGGGAAGGGGGATTATTGTATGTAGAAATATATGATGCTAGAAAACTAATAAAAACATGTTTGATAAAATATTAAAAGTATACATTTCTGTTAAATAAAAATGTGATAATGTTCCTCCTTTGTAGCTGCATACAATAATGCATCATCCTGGAATACCACAGTGTTTGGCACCCCTTCAGTTACTCTGTACATCACCCTTTGCAACACTGCTGCAGCCGACGCCAGTCTGAATGGCATCCTACAAAATGTAAATCCTCCTTCTGGCGTTATGAACAATGTTAAATGCTGACACTCCAGTAAAAGTGGACCCTGGTGATAAGCAGCTGAGAGATCCATCACTGTAAAAAACCTAGCCTTGCCGAAGTTAGTCAATACCTCCGATACATTGGACAATGGGTGTCTGCCCACCCAAATGCTATTGTTCAAATCCCTAAAATCTACACAAACCTAAGTTTGACGTTATTCTTGGTGACCAGGACTACAGGAGATAGCCATTCTGACATCTCTATTCTTTGTTATTCCCTTCTGTAGCATGGTATCAAGTTCTTACTTTGAGAATTCCCTCATGTGGTGAGGTACATATCTCACTTTGTGTACTACTGGGCTTGCATCATCCTTGAGGCAGATATGTGAAAAATCCTTTAGTTCTCCCTACTCTTCTAAAAATATTTCTGGGTAC
The DNA here is from genome assembly GCF_040938575.1 of Ambystoma mexicanum. NCBI lineage: Eukaryota > Metazoa > Chordata > Amphibia > Caudata > Ambystomatidae > Ambystoma > Ambystoma mexicanum. The sequence goes on from NC_090932.1 coordinate 82,207,845, forward strand.
TGTAAGGGTGCAGATGTAAGGCTCGGACACGTAGGTGGCACAATGTTGGTTTTAAACTTTGTATTAACCATATAAAATGGTTTTGAAAACGGCTCCTCTGTTCCTAAAGCTAAGAGGGGTTTCCCTGTCTCAAAGAAATCTAAGGAAAACGTCAGGATATCAAACAGTCTGTCATGTCCCAAAACCCTACTTCTGACCCCAACACTAATACCCTAAATCTAATATGCAAGGGGGTTTCTTCTCAACTTAAAGTGATAAGGATAGTTCTTGGCAACAGAAAAGTTACCAATGTCTCAGGTGATAAAAATAACAAAAGAAATGTTCCACAAGGTATTACTCCAATGATTAGAGATTTGCTCCTATGCCCTGGATTACTTTTGATTCTACTTTAGGAGTCTGTCTCCTCCTTTATGTAGTTTCCTTTCCTTCTCAACCCCTTGGGTACCAGGCCCTGAACCTTCTTGAATGAACTTCTCTGTATTCTTAGATTCTCATATGGGTGTGGGTCCCAAACTCACAATGCAGGGTTTCAATAACTTAGTTTACTCTCCTGCCAGGCATATGCTTCTTTCTCCAATGTCTCTGTTTCTCCCTGAGTTCCAAACCCTCCTATACTTTGGCTCTCATATGGGTGTGGGTCCCAGACTCTTAAATTGTGTCCTGCCACTGTTCCCCCAGCTTCCTCCTGGACCTCCAGCACCTCTCGGTCTGCTCACATACCTGTTTCTGTGGTTTGTGTCTTCCGCGCACCAGTGCTTCCCTCTAAGGCTCTGGCAGCGGTCAGGCGTTCTCTGCGGTTGGCGACTTCCCTGCTGGTCAATTTGCATTCGGGTTCCTCTTCATGTTGGCGGTCTCTCTGCCAGTCTCTTCTCCCTTCACGGGAAGGGGTGTTGCTTTCCAGCGGCTTGCCAGACTTGGCGGCGTCCAGGGGTTTGTTTGGGCAGCAAGCAAAGTAGCTCCTTTCTCTTGGACTACCTTTGTGCTCCTGTTCACCTATGTGCATGGCGTATCCTGCTGCAGTCCCCTGTTTTCCGGGTTGGCATCTCCCGGGCTTCCTCGTCAGAGGATGGATCTCCCCATGTTGGTTTCCCACTGTTTTGTATGTCCTTGAACCAATCAAATGCATTGAGAGACTAGACTGTTCACTTTGGTTCTCCAGAATGATCTCCATACTCCTGGTCATCTTCACAGTATTTGGAAGGGAGTAATATAGAAGGCAATTGGTATTTTCAGTGCCACTAGTCTGGTCTAACATATTAAGTTGATTAATTTTACAATAGCGGACATTGGCACTGCTGGGGAAGAGGGGAAGGAGAGTTTCTCTTGGGAAAGAGGGAGGGTCTAACAAGGCAGTGGTATGCAGCTTCTCTGGGAATGGTCATCCCTAATACTGTAAGGGGCTTCCTCTACCATGTGACCCCCTCCTCCCCCAAGTCCCTGGGGCACCACCCCAGGGGAATTATTGTACTGTGGGCACCCCGCACAGGGCCCATGGGAAAGGTATCCCCTTAAGGGAAAAGGGACTACATCCACACATCCCATCTATCCTCTACATCTGCCATAGTGATCAGTTCCGTCGATCTTGCCTGTATGCCAGTGCCCAACTCCGCCTGCTCATCCCATCCCAGGAAGAAAGATCATGTATTAGCCACATATATCTGTGCCAGGCACTTCTTTCCTTTGTACCCTATTTCTGCCTCGAATGTTCCTGATAGTTATTATTTATTTATTTATTTGCATTTTTAAAGTGCTCACACAGCCTGCGGGCATCAAGGTGCTTTTAGAGGAATTGTTTTTTTTTTGTTGCTTAATTGTTGTTTTTTTTGTCTTAGTTGCATATTTATAACGCACTTAAATGAGGTTTCTAAGCGCGGACCCTGTGTTGCTTTGTGGCGTCTTGCTTCCAAGACGAACACGTTGGCGCAGCTATCCTCCCGGGACTATGCTCCACCAACTCAATTTCCTAGTGCTTCCAGATATGTTTTAGCTGATATTAACGTCCATGAAGATCCACTGTCCACTTTAATTGACACAAGCCTGTCATTCACCATGAAACTGTCCATTGGACCTTTTTTCCTCTCCTGTTAACGCCATTATTTCAAATACGTGCCTCTTTTGTTTCTGTACATTGTTCTGTACTTCCTCTTCATGCTTCTCATTAGTAGCAATCCGTTCTACATTGTTGACTGACATCTCCTTGCACATTTGTGCAAAATGGCCTGTTCTTTTACATTTGAGACAAGCTGCCTTCCCCGCTGGACAAAATTGATTTGTCAATATGTCTGTTGCTCCCACAATTGAAGGATTTCACCTCCTTTGCTCCCTCAAAATTGCTCCTGGTGGAACTTTTAAGAGCACATACAGTTGTGCTTTCATGCTAGTTATTCTCGCCACTCATGTGCTGTATATATTTGGCCGTTTGTTCTACACCCCTCACCACTTCCACAGCCTTCTCAAGTGTCCTGCCCTTCATTCAGTAAGAGCTCTTCCTGGACCCTCAGCTTATTCGTGCACCTCACTAGTTGATCTCTTATGAGCGAAGAGGTTAGAGATCCAAAGTCATGACTCAATGTCCTAAGGGCGGCGGGTTAGTTCTCTAGTGGCTCAGGGTGCTCCTGTGCCCTCTGAAAGAACGTGTGCCTCTCAAAGGTTGTTTTCTTGGCCTCAAAGTGATGTTGCAGCTTCTTTACGGCCTTGCACAACTCGTCTACCTCTCCCTCCCCCTCCCCCTCCTCATCACTGCGCCCACCCTGCAACTGTTTGTGCCGTTGCCAGGAAAACAGGGCAGCAGTGGGAGGATGTGGGGCACAAGGTGAGCCGAGTGGCAGCACAACGTTCCACACTGAGTCCGCCCGTCCTTCACACCGCCCCTGACAATGCTAGGCAAGCAACGGGATGCAGGTGACTGCCGTCCCTCTCGCAGCACCCATCTTGTTGCGACTTATTGGGACAGGACGCTCAAGGTAAGTGCGTCTGCTTTGTTCACCTGCAGGGTGCAGGGCATTACAACAGCACCGCCTCCAACTATATCTTCACTAACCACCACAGTTCCAAGCTGTGTGTTCTACATTCCGCTTGCAACTAGTAGCATGCCAAAGGAAAAAGTAGACTGTTTATATAATTAGACGATAATTGCCATGTTGGCTGGCTGTAACAAACTACCTAATATAAGCATTTAACAAGGGCTGTATGCCATTACCAGCTGGTACAGCCTGCCGATGGCCTCCATTAGCACATGTGCACCTGTGCGATCATGGTGCTGGAGTGCAGACGTACTTGGGCCAGATGAGTACACCCTGCTTCTGGCTCTGGGATGATTGCAGGAGAGGAGCGTCATAGGCACATGAAGAGCATAGGACGGCAATTAAAGGGTGCAAAGACGATAAGGGCAGTATTTGTGATTAGTGACATGGTGGGAGTGTGGTGAGATAGTCTCCAGACAATGGAGCTGGGCATGAACATATGTTAAAGGTATTTGTACCGTGCACCGTCACCATCGAAGTGGTCCCCAGGTGCTCTGGCAGATCTGAAAAGGAGGGTGAAAAGGAGAGTGGAAAAAGGAGGTTTGATGGCGGGTTAGTAGGGTATAGTTGGGAAAAGGAAAGTGAGCTTTATGATGTGTTAGCAGCTTCAGTTCAGTTTGCACAGTTCGCCTGACTTAAGCGTGGTTAACGGGCCTGTGTGAACTCCCATGTGCTGTTGTGCCGGATTATGTCTTCTTAGTTTGTTGTTGCATTGTGGTGCAGTGTGTGTGGATTGCTTGTTTTCTGTATGAGAGTTGTATGAGGGAAGTTGAGAGTCGGGTTAGCTTTTTTTGTTATATTAAATTTTTCGATCTCTCTCCCTCTCTTACCTCTTTGTCTTTGCCTTTCTGTGCTCTCTCATCCTGGGTCGGTGACGTTTGTTGGAAGGTTAGGGAGGGACCAGAATCGCCTAAGTGTGGGGATCTTACCTAGGTTTCTTCTGTGGGATAGCAGTTTTTGCTTTTCCTTTTTTTCTTTCCTCTTGCTCCCTCTTTTACTTCTATATCCTTTTTTTTTGTGCTCCCTCATCCTGGGTCGGAAATGTTTAGGTTAGAGGACTCTGGTCCCTCCCGTCCCGTGCAGAAATTGAACCCATCTAGGTTTTTCTGTGGGTAAGCGTTATGTGGGGTGGGTGGTCATTAATCAAAAACTACATAGATTGAATAGATTTGAATTAATATACTTTTTATTGAAGTACTTGTTTCCAGTTTTATCTTGATTCTATTAAACACATGATACTTTCTCCTGTTTTTATTACACCAGTTAAAGTACATTTCTATAATGTTTTGCTGCTTGATCTTTAAATAAATATACTTAATAGTCCCAGGGACAATTCAGTAGTTTCCCCAGTCTAACATGTGACTGTACAAACTAATCAGGGCCTCCCTCCTGCTGTCATGTTTCTTCCACGTGAGAGCCATTGTTAAGTCTTTAATAAAGAGGAAACCATTGTTTAAACTTGTACTCCTCTGAACTCCTAGCCTAGACCACCCCATTGATTGTTCTGACCTGGGAACATGAGGGTTCTAGGGCAACACTGGATCACATCTATGTGTCCAAAGGCCTACTGGCACTGGTGTCATCATTTGAGGTGACAAATATGGTCAACAGTGATCACATGTTAATTAACTCATGGGAAACATCAACAGCTACAAGGTAAAATAAATGGAAACCCTGATTGAACTTGCCAATGGTGGCATGAGACTGAGATTAACATCTACCTCGATAAAACAAATCACAGAACAATACCAAACCTTAAAATATGGGAACAAAAGCCTTCCTGGAGTAGTAAAGGCTGACTACTGTCATTTGCTTGTCCCATATCAACAACCATGGAAAAATCAAAAACTGAACACAAAGCAACATCTTCATAAAAATAACTCATTCCTGGTTGAAAAAGATTATGGATAAGCGACGAAAAAATAAGAGCAAAAGCTTGCCCATCCACAAAAAACATGGAGATAGTCAAACAATCTTCAAATGCATATAAAAACTGGATAAAATCCTATAAAATATCGCTATACCAAGAAGACGCAGAAAACCTGCTGAGAACTCTTTGTGGGCAACAAGCCAAGGACTTCTGGTCACTAATAGCCTCATCTACAAAAACCACTCAAGACGCACTTTCAAATAAATTTGGGAAAAAAAATGGGTGGCTCATTTTACAAACCTCTTTCAGAAACCTTTGATCGTTCCAAACAACGTCCCGCCACATCGTCAAAATTGCGCGACGTCGAGCATGACAAAGCCTCGATTCAACAAAAAATCTCCAAATTAAAAAATTCGAGAGCGCTCGGACCTGACAGGATTTCAAACCCGGACCTGAAAAAAAAAAAATCCCAAAGCCTGGTCACACCTCGTTGCAGAAATATTCAACACCTGCGTGCAGTCCCACTCAATTCCAGACTCATGGAAAACTGCAAACGTGGTGCCCATCTACAAAAAAAGGCTACAAAGGGAACCCAGGCAACTATCGTCCAATGGCCCTGTTGGACGTCCTTGGAAAAACTCTTTGGGTCCATACTATTGGACAAATTTCAAGACTGGGTGAAATCCTCAGTGTATGGACCCCTTTCAATCGGTATTCGTAAAGAACTTGGGAACCTCGGCAAGCATCATGCTTTTAAGTACGTTAAAAGCAAAAGTACTGGAGGGGAGCCAACAAGTTTTTCTTGTGTTTGTATATCTAACCCAGGCGTTCGACCGGGTCAACCGGGAAAAACTGTGGGCTAAGCTAAGAAACTGGAAGTACCCCTCTACAATTTTGGATCCCATCAAGGAGCTGTACACCAGAGCATCCATGAGAATACAGCTCAGTGGCGCTGGTCTTCTTTCTGACGTAATTGCGACCTTTAGAGATGTAAAAAAAGGGTGCGTCTTGGCTCCAGCACTGTATAATTCATACATGGGTGACTTTATGGTTAAAGAAAAAACCATCAGATCGTTTCCTCCAAAAATGGGAAAAGAGAAAGTTATCCGTATGCTCTACGCAGATGATATCATCCTGCTCGATCAGACTGCTATTGGCCTCCAGCATAAACTTACAAACTTGGTTTGCTTGTATATCTGAAAGAGAACGACCTAGAATTCAGGCAAAACCAAAATAATGGTGTATGAGAGAACGGTCAAGAGAAATGAAAAAAATAAATAGCACATTGCAGGAGAGCTCTTAGAGAAAGTCAAGAGCTTCAAATACTTTTGTGTAACAGCGAACGGGAGCCCCAAGGAGACACCAATGCATGAAACTCTCTGTGCAAAAACCAAGTGCCTGACGACACAAACAAAGATCTTGGACAAAAAATGTGGTTGTTTTTCTCTAAAGCCGGCGATCCATTTTTATAAAGCCAAAGCGGTACCATCAATTACTTGCGGCACGGAAGCTATGCCCTCCGTCCCTGAAAACATCTGGATAAAGCTTGAGGGATACTTTTGGAGGAAATATTTAAACCTACCTCCTTCCACTCCTATGGCCTCAATCCGGAGAGAACTGTGCCTGGTGTCTCTTAAGGGCACGGTAGACCTAAACAGCCTGATGCTGTTTAGAAAGATCTGAGTCCCCAGACAAAAAATCTTCGAGATCATCCATGACGAAATGGACAGCGGTAAAAACAAAATGCTGTCCCACTGGGGGAGAAAGAACCTGATATTATTGGATCAGATTGGAAGTACAGAGGACGAACTCGAAAACAACCCAACGAAAACCAAAAAACGTCTTAAAGAGTGGGATTGGATCCAAACACTAGAGACCACCTCTAAGAACAAGCTAATTACCCATTTACCATTAAACACACAAAAACTGAATACACCAATTGAATACTTGGCAACATTTCCAGACAGGAACATAAGGACAACGTTCTTGAGAGCACGGCTAAACTTACTGAAAACCAATGAGATCTTGGCAGTCGGAGGAAGCTCAAACCAGAACACCTGTTGATACTGTGATTGTAAAGACAAAGTGGAAATGAGAAGACATCTGTTACGTTCCTGCCCAGGTACATCCTCTAAGAGAACCACTTATATGGGTCACCTTTTCAAAGATGCACGGGCCCTCGAAGAGGAGTTCTGGTGGAACCACCTGATGATTGGCCAAAGCACAAGACTTGCAATCGCAGTCGGGCAATTTTCTCAGAACATTGGTTTAGAGACAGTGGGAGCTAGCAAAAAATTGTGGAAACTGGGAAAGATCAGTTAAACCCGGCAATCGATCATAGCAGGACGAGTCGGGAGGATTCGATGAACCAACAAACCTGCATTGTTATCGAACTTTTAAAGTAACTTAAATACAGGAAAATGAGGAATTTTCAAACCTGTCTTGGAAAAATTGTTGAAACAATTGAGTCAAGTTAAAATAAAAAATAAAAAATAAATTGTCCTTTTGACTACCTCTGGCAGCTGCACTTCTACTCCTGTGACAACAGACTGCAAGGTTAGGTGTAGTGTACATTCACGACTACTTTAAATTTCAGGACAACAAGCTACCGCACACTCCTTATCTGCCATGAGTCTTATACCAGTGCATTTTCCTATTCCTCAAAACCCTGGCTATCATCACTTGAAACATTTTACCTACATCAAATTAGCATCATGCGCTTGCATGAATAGACTACATTGCAACTAATGTACACATAACTTAAAGCAGTGTGTGTGGAGTAGTGATGCTTCTGTATCTTCAATACAATCCAGACTTGCGTATACATTATTTCTGAAAAATCTTCATTCTGTGGCAAGATGGGAGCCAAGCATTTTGCTGATTTTAAAGCTTACTTACTAACGGCCTTGAAAGAGCCTCTTAAACCTAGCCCTTTTCGGCCACGCTGTTTTACAGTTGCTGCCTGCAACACAGTCAATCGCAAAGTTCTTGTGCGCTTGATCTGCGGTTTATTTGTTGGCGGTCTGCAGTGCGTACTGCTCCGCGGCCCTGCTGTTCACCGCCAGTTCTCTCCCTTGTATGTTTTGCGTGTTCCCTCCTCCACGGCAACCTGTTTGGGACTCTGTAGCCCTGTAAGAAAGGGAAAATGACACTAGCGAGAACAGGGCACTGCAGGTATGGGGTGATAACGGGTGTTACTTGACAGGTGCAGGCAGGCACATGTAGAAGGGACAGAAAATGGGGTCTTCCCAACTCCCTTATTCCCCCCCCCCCCCCTACAGCCCCCCACTGCAACGCTAAGCCAATATCCCCACCATCCACATTGTCTTAATGGAAAATACCCGGCTACCTGATGGGAACAGTTTTGGAAAAGAGATTTTTGGTGGCTGAGACAGAGCTAACTGGCAAGAAGAGTATGGCCTTGTGGAAAGCCTCACAGGTCTGGATCCCTGTCCTCGACTGCACACGAAGGCACCAGATGTCAGCAATTTCCCTCCTTTGAGGAAGTCCCTTGGGCTGCCAGCTCTGTTCCATTACTGACAACGTCTTGACCTGGTGAGCTGTGACACCTTTAAACAGTAAAAACAAAAAGAACTGGAGCGGCAGAGTCACACTACCTGGTCCCCTGGAGCTTGTAGGCAGTTTGGTGACACGTGACCTTGCACCGATTGCTCCGAGAGGGGAGTGGAGCGCTTTGGGGTGATCTGAGTGGAGTGACCACTTCAGGGACTTGAGATGACCTGGCTGTCTTAAGGCTAATGCTCAAGCGAAGCTATATCCTTATCACAAGTATGTTTATATGTGTTATTACTTAAGCAAGTTGGGGAAATTGAAAGTGCACACGACCATTTCTTTATATTGCTGTGCAAACTGTACCTTTCGCAGGCTGTATCTGCACTTGAGTTTCAGTTTCCTCTTCCTAGTTACCTTGCCCTCTGGTTCCCCTGTTGAGTTGTGGATTGAAGACTGTTTCTACCTGGCCAGGAATAACAATAGCTACTCTCAATTCCTTCATTGAAAAGCAGGCTGTGAAAGGTATTCTGGGAGTTGTGCACTATGTTGTCCAGTCTTTCTTTTTACCCCATGTAGGACTACAGCTACAAGGTGTAATTGCTGTGAATATCCGGCACTCGCTGGGAAGAGAGACTGCAGAGAGGAAGGAAGCAACAGGAAGCCACGCCTTTCAAACTGGCACTTAGAGACGTTCCATCCAACACAGTTACACACTTTAACAGTGTCTTTGTTCATAGAGGCCACAATTACAATAAACTGGAGGACCCGTGTGCAAAAAGGGGGCAAGGCTTAAAGCCTGTTTATACTTTCTGACTATTGTAACCCAACGCATGGGTCACTGTGGGTTGTTCGGGTGAGGTCAAGGGAGGAGAAGGCAGACCAACAGACCAGGCCAAGGAAGGATGGTGCATCAGAGCTAGAGGAGACTTGGAAAGAGCATGTTCAAGTTGAGGTGTTTGTTGGGGCGAGAAAGTGGTACATTGGTGTGAGAGTGCTTGTATGGTGAGTGAAGAAGTTGACTGAGTTAGAATAGTGGGTGTGTATATGAGAGTGAGTATATCTGGTGAGAGTGAAAGGGGGTGACAGGAAGGTTTGGGGTGAGCATAGTAGAAGTGTCAAGGGGAGCATGTGAGAACAGGGCAGAGTAGTAGGTGATGAAAAAACATAGAAGGAAGAGAAAGGTAGCAAGAGACATGAGGAGAGTGGGGGAACCGGAGAGTAGAAAGAAGGAAAATAGAGGGACCGGGCAAGGACCTAAAGGGCATGAGTGGGGAGGAGTGGAGCTTGGCCACTTAGAAGGTACCTATTCCAATTATAGACTATTGTCATTCGGAGGAAACACTGGAAAGGATCCACCTAGGTAAGATGTTTGCCTTTCGGCCATTACCAAGAGTCCGTAAGCTATAGATAGTAGGGGTTACCGATCCCTAGTGACTACCCTGGGAAGTAGGGATGCCTGCCATAGGGAGGGAAAACCCCACAGGAGGCGAGCAAAAGGGGGACTGCCCTTCTCAAAAAACCTTCATTATAACCCTTGAACCTTATTTGAGAGTTGGTGTGTGCTTGAGGCCATCTGTGACAGTTATCCAGAAATGCTGAGCTCTTTAAAGGACCTGTGTAAAGTTATGTACTTATTTAACCTTGTTTCTCTTATGGTTATAATAAAAAAACAGAAACCCGAAAATGTTTAATGCACCATTCTGCGTGAGTGTGTTTGAGTCACAGGTTCACGGTCTCTTGCTCAACTGTTACTTGGAGAGCGTTTGTCTTGGAAGCAAGACAACGCGTAGCAACACGGGTTCAAATCCCCCTCGCTTAGAAACTGGTCCCCGGTATTAAGTGCGTTATAAAAGAACAATTATAATTAAGATTGGAGACACTCCACTTAATACAAACGAGGGTTTCTGATTCATCAGAAGGATTTGTGTGGTACAGCATATTGGACAATAGAACTTCTCCTGTGCAGTAGCAGTGCCACAGCACATCCCACTCACCATCTCTAGACCACACGCAAACCCACGTTTACAATAGCGTCCCAGTCCTCCTGCGAGAATGTCGTGGGCATGAGGCCTTTGAATTGCAAAGGTTTGACAAAAAAACTATGAACAGGACTCCCCTGAATGTCTTTTGCACTCAGGGATTGCCTGACAGAACGATCCATTCTTGTGCAAATAATGCTAGCCCGCCCCACCACCCACTGGTGACACTGTTGCTGCTCCTATTAAATTTACCTGTGGCTCTGGCTGGCTTCCAGGCTCGACCTCTGCATCCTCTGGTAGGGAAGAGCAGGTCAATTTTCTGTTCTTGTCAATATTACATGGATACTCTATTTGTTTGGAATAGTCTATCCCGCAAGTAGAGGCTGGCAAAGCAACCTCTGCCTCACCCGGCCCTAGTGAAAATCTTGCAGGAGAAGATGCACTTTGGCAAGTGTAGCTGTCCCCGCAAATGTGTACTTCTCTTTAGCAAAGGTTCTCCAGAAGGCAGTCCATTCACCATTGGCCCACCGCATTTGAGGTTATATACCCCAGCTCCGCATGTATCTTTGAGCATTCAGTTGTACTTCCGTGCAATGTTGCATTTGCAATGCCAGAAAGCATAGCGTGCGTGGGCTGATCCTGCTCGCTCCTTATGGTCCATGAACACTCTGGTGTCAATTGCTCTCTCTGCAAGTTCCAATATCTGCCATGTCTAGAAGCTTGTCGTGGCATGAGCATCAGGCTCTGTTTACCTTTTTCCTGGGGTCTTTAACAGTCTTGCATAAAAAGGTGAGCATCTTTGCCCCTCATTCTAATGGATTCTTTCCTCCCACCTATCCCAGCATAACTGTTCTCTGGAAATGTTTGTGCCGCCAAGGGGTGCAGTGCAGCTCCTTGTCAGCTCTGCCCGACGCCTCTAGGCAGGATGTGATGTTGGGGCCAGTACATATAGCGATGCCACGCCTCGTGACCACACTTCCTTTTTAGCTGCGCACTCTGTTCGCTGATCGGAACACGCTCATAGAGCTTTCCTGCTTTTTCAAATTAAGCCATGACTGCTCTATCCAAGACCTTCAAGGGCTTCAATCTTTGTGCAAACTGCAGCCGACAAATGTAGGTCTCGGATCCACACCGCATTTTCTTATATTGCTTGGGGGAGGAGCATGACACCCAAGAGTACGGGTCATGCCAATCCATGCACCCGAAGGACCTATGGGAGAGGGCAGTGAAGATCTTCACTTCTGAAGGTGAAAGGTGAGGCATCGTAGTCTCAGTTGAGGTCACACAGCATGGTGCAACGCTCTGCAAAAGGAAAAGAACAAGAAGCCACATCGGAAGAGGTCCCGCTCCCATAAGTGAGTACTTATGCCGTCATTCGTCTTCAAAGAAGAAGAGCCACCGCTCCAGGGAATCAAAGCGTCGGGGGCAGGTACCTTTTCCTATCCAGTCCTCCACACCAGAGGAATGGGAGTACTTCCACCTGAAGATGTTGAACATCTTTGCCAAGATTCTGGTTACTCTGGCCTCAGCACCTGTGCCGCAGGCGCCATTGGCTCTGGTTATAGCGCTGCTGGGGAACTAAGGACTCAAACCTGGACCAGACGGAGATAGAGGTCTCTTGTACTGACGGGCCCTGTGACTCCATGGGAATACCTTCCACTCCCTAGAGACACCTTCATGTCAAGGATGTATGACTGCTGATGAGGAGGGCAAGCAGGCCGCTTTTCGGCTTGAACCTATTCGTTCTAGGGCAATGAGGGAATTCCATGAAGAATTCTACTGGGAAGGTGAGGATATGCTGAGCCTAGCAGAGGACCTGCAATTGTTGCCAGCTCCCACCGCAGGAAAGCCTCACGCAGTGTTCCAGCACTTGATGGCTGAGGTGGCCAGTACTCTGGGACTATCTGCTCTGTCCAGGTGCAAGACTCAGTGCGAACTTTGCAATATTCTGGACGATGCCCCCAAAAAAGTGATGCTCATGCCCTTCAATGAGGCAGTGCAGTAGCCTGTATTGGAGGTGTGGGAGAAGCATGCCTCTGTTGCAGAATGGACGGGGATCTGGCAGGGAAACACAGTCCCACTCTGTTGGATCCGGCTTTTCTTTCCTCCGCTGCTTCGCCTGAGAGCTTGGTGGTCCAGGCTGCAACAGCAAGTCTGAAGACTTCTCCCTTCCACTGCACAGGAAAAGTAAGAGGTTCGTCACATGGGGCAAGAAGGTGCTTGCGTCGAGCAGTCTTGCACTGGGGACAGTGAACGCCTCTTGTGCGCCAGTCATCCAGATAGGGAAAGACATGGATGTTCTCCCTTCTGAGGCGAGCTGCCACAACTGCTAGCAGCTTGTTGAAAAATCTGAGAGCCGAAGAAAGACCAAACGGCAGGACCTTGAACTAGTAATGGTGTCGACCCACCTCGAACCCCCGGTATTTCCTGTGCTTTCGATGAATCAACACATGGAAGTAGGCATCCTGAAGATCCTGGGAAACCTACCTGTTGATATAGTATCAGAACACCTTCTCTGCACATGCACTCTATCGCACAGCCTGGGCTTTTCCCTGAACTTCAAAAAATCTCAGGTTGCACCATCTCAGAGCCTCTGATTTATCTGTGCAGTCTTGGACACTCGCCCGGGCAGAGCCTTCCCGTCCAAGGATACAGTGGTGAACATCTTTTGGATGGTCAAAGTCCTCCAAGCCCAAGTCTCAGCCTCTACCTTCCTGCACCTTCTGGGCCTCATGGCCTCCTGCAGCCTAGTGGTGCCCAAGGCAAAGCTGTGCATAAGATCGCTTCTGGGACTTATCGGTTGCCAATGGTTGCAGTTTCAGGGCCACATGTCAGACTCCTTGCAGGTCTCGGATCAAATGGCTCAGGAGCTTGCTTGGTGAGCCATTCGAGATCACTTGCTGGAACGTGCGTTAATTCACCAACCTTGGTCCCAAGTGCCCGTGGTCATGGACGCATCTGAATGGTTGGGGTGCTTACTTGTCAGACCTTTCAGTGGGCAAGCTGGTCTCTCGTGGAGTCTCGAGAACACATCAACTTTCTCCCCTCTGTCAAACGCAACACTGTGCTAATCATGACGGAAAAACAGAGTGGCCATGCACTACCTCAACAAATGAGGTGGTGTGAGGTCCTTGCCTCTGAGCAGAGAAGCAATGCGACTATGGTTCTGGGCTCTGGCGAACAGTGTCTCTCTGACAGTGGCTGATCTGGCTGGACGACAGAATGTCACAGTGGATGCCTTGAGCAGAGAGACTTCGGTCTCCCACGAGTGGGAGCTCTGTCAGGAAGTTATTGGTGTGATCGTCTCCTGTTGGGAAATTCTTGAAGCAGACTTCTTTGCTTTTATTGTCAACAGGAAGTGTAAGTTCTTCTGCTGGAGAGATTGTCCTCATCAGGGAGCTCTTGGGGACGCACTGACGGGCCAGTGGACTTTCAACCTCCTTTATGCGTTCCTACCGAACCCTGTCCTTCTGCTGGTTCTCAGGAGATTGCACCTGTACGGAACCATGATGATCCTGATCACCCGAGACTGGGTGCAGAGAACGTGGTGTGCAAAATTGCAGGACGTGTCCATCTGTCCTCCCTGGTGCCTTCCAAAGAGTACATTTGCTCTCCCATTTGGAGGAGCAGGTCCTCTACCGAACCTCAGCAGTCTGGCCCTTCATGCTTGGCTACTGAGAGGTTATGATGATATGATTATTTAGAACGCGCCCGTACACAAGTGTTTCAGATGCAAGGAGTGGGACATGTCAGAAGACTTCCTCAATGTGCTCCTTTCAGCTCGGAGGCCCGCTACAAAAACTATTTATGCCTGCAGGCAGCGTAAATGTTTGATTTTATGCCGGGAGAGTGATGATAGTCCTTTATCCTGTCCCCTACCCCCTGTGTTGGATTTTCAGTTACCTTTGGCCCAGGCAGACTTACTGATTGGCACTGTAAAGGTTACCTCGCTGCTATTCCGATATTCAAGAGGTCCCTGGAACAGGGCTAGTTTTTCACAATCCCCACTGTTAAGCATTTCTTGAGGGGTTTGTGACCAGTTTCCTCCTGCCTTCGTTTGAGTCACTTAATTCCTGTTGTATGTGACTGGATTTAGCTTCTGGATTATCCGGAAAGACCCATTAACCTAGGACTGAACTTATTTCTCCCTTGAAGCTTTGTGGTTAGTAGATTGCCAAACCTGATCTTCCTTCTGATAATGAGGAGCAACTCTGAGATTTGTCATCAAATTTCTTGTGCTGTTGTTTACTAACCTGTAACACTTGAAGTGCCCTCTAAAGAGTTTCCTTCATCTTTAACCTGGTCTCCACATCAGGTTCTTGAGAATCCTCAAACTATTGCCCTAAAAAATGAGGATGATCTCCCTGATTTAAAAAATAGATAAATAAAAAAAGACATAGATGTGAACGCTTAACTGAATTGTTATAGCAGAATTCCACTAACCAGACCAAATCCACCCAACCCTTACCAGACTTAAGACTGCACCGTAAGTGCCACACTCACCTGTGTCTCTGCAGGAGCGATGGACGAGCCTCCCTTGACCCCGAGTCTTCACTTCCCCGTTTCACCCAGAGGAATACCTTGATCTTTAGTAGGGTGTGCACTCCATCCTGCATTTGCAGGGGCGCGATTCACTCATGTGATTGTTGCCAATGTCTGTAGGCTGAGTTCAGATGCCAAACGCTGTTTTATGCCTTCACAGCGAGGCCGTGAGTTCAAGGCGCCAGTTTCTTCACTGGCTAGAAAGTCCTTCCCACAAGTGAACGTAGCGCGGAAAATGTTGAGTGTCCAAAATTGTCCATATTGTCTTTGCCGGTATTTTTGTGGGTAAGTAGCACTGCGTGTAGAAGCTAGCTGCTGGTAGGTTTGTACAGCACCTTCAATTCGAGCGCGCCTGGTAATGTCTCTCCCCTTCCCCTGCAGGAGAAATTATGTGGTATTAGCGCCTCGAATCCGGGTTCAGTGCTACTGGAGACTTGGTGGTTAGGTAAGTTTGCACGGAGGGTTTTGGTAAGTATGCACCGCGTAGAGAGAGAGAGCACAGTGAAATAAGTGTCTGCGTTATTGGAGTGAGCGCAGTGAATAATGTCTCTTCTTTCTTACAGGGGTTTGTGCACTCGTGCAACTAACCTGGATTACAGCATCGCGGGAAGATTCGGTGAGTATGCGCAGCGTTACTGATGTGCGTGTGTTAACGCTGTTCTGCTTTGTTCTTACAGGTGCCGGTGTAGAAGTCCCCTCTTGACTGGAGATAGTTGCGGCGTGGAGTAAGAAACAGGTAAGCTGAATGATCCAGAGCGGGTAAGCAGAAGTAGGATGATCCGGAGCAGGTAAGCAGAAACCGGATGATCCAAAGCAGATAAGCAGATGCTGGCTGATCCAGAGCACAGCAAGTGTGTTGCTGATACAGCTCACAGTAAGCAACACGAAGCACTGGACGAATCTTGGGTGTGGCTTATATAGCCAGCCACACCCAAACACTAGAGAGCTCATGAGTTATCATGCACTTCCTGTTTGGCAACAGGAAGTGGTAACCAGGAAGTTACTACACACACTAGGAAGGAATGAAAGGAGGTATTTGTTATGGGTTCTTTGTGTGCCTATGCCAGGCCTGCCAAGCCTCCACCCAGCTTGCCCCAACTACCTGCCTGATACCCATGACAGTAAGTACTTTTCCAATTCCTGATTGGTTCGCTCAGTCTGCGCATTGGTTTGAGGATGGTAACCTGAAGATACATTCACCTCGATTCCTAGTTTGTTGAAGGCCTGCCAGAAATTAGAAATGACTTGAGGTGCCATATCTGAAATTATTTTGGTGGTGACCCATGAATACCACACTCTGCAGGAAACTGTTAACTTGTCTGCCATCATTGACCCTTCGATCAGAATAATATGTCCTGTCTTGGTTAACAATTCCACCATCTTAGTAGTTGTAGAACATCCTTTAGCCAAAGATAATTCTTTTATAAAGTCCATACATGGTGTATTGCAAGGCTGAGGTGGCATTTCCAACCGACATAGCAATCCAGACGACTTTTGTGTTTCACATTTTGCTCGAGCGCAAGTCTCTCATAATTCAAAGTATTTTCACTCATAGTTGGCCACCCCACATCTCTCGTCAACAATTACAGCATCTTACGACAACTAGGGTGACCAGCAAGTTTCACTGACTATCATTCAAGGCTGCTTGTTTTAACCCTATAGTTGGCAAATACAATCTTGCATCTGCACACGGAAGCCCACCCTTCACGGTTGTCACAGGATCTAGTGCTGCACATTCTTGCATCTGTTCCTTCATTTTATTTCTTGGAGCCACCTCTTGGTCGCATTGGATCCTCCCACAAAAAAAAAAAAAAATTGGGTGGATTAGTGGTTCTATGCTCATTTTTTTTCAATCTTCTCACTCCCTGTATGCTAACGCAATAAGGCAACTGTTTTGCCATTTAAACATCCTAGTTTTAATGTGATGAATCATACTTCGCAAAAAATAAGGACCAACGCGGTTGATGTGGAGCAATAGTGTTTGCCAATCATAAAAAAAAAAGATGTCGTTGATCTTTAAGAACAGTCACTGGATGTCTAGCACCAAGTAAATAATGTCTCCATTCCAAAAAGACTGCTTTTATGGCCAATAACTCACAATCGTAGATGGTGTAATTTACCTCTGTTGGACAGTTTCTTCAAAAAAAGCATAACAGAATTGGGCCAGTACAGAAATTCTCCTTCAGTTTAAGAAACTACGCTTTTGCTTCTGACGTCCAATAGAAACATGCTCCTTTCTTTAGCAGTTGAGTAATGGGTGCTACTTGACCAGAGACATATTTTTATAAACCTCAGATAAAAGTTGGAAAATCCCTGAAAGCTTTGAATGTCTTTTACACAATGATAGTTGGCCATTGCATAACTACCTAAACTTTGTGATTTATCTATTTCCAAACCTTGCAGAGAGATAAAACAACTCTGAAACTCTAGCACCTTGGTGTGGAACTTACTCTTTTCCAACATGGCATACAAATGATTATCGTTCAACTTCTGCAGCACGAATCATACATGTTGTTGATGTTCTAAATCACGAGAACAAATCGGGATATCATTGATGTAGACTACTAAAAAATAAGCTCCTGTAGAGTGTAATAAAGAACTAAAAGGCTGCTGGAGCGTTACACAATCCAAAAGGCATCACCTGGTACTCAAACAAACCATACTTGGTTCTGAATACAGGCTTCCACTTTTCCATTTCTTGCATCGGACTAAGTGGTAAGCTCCCTACAGGTCTAACTTTTAGAATATCTTTGCTCCTTGGATTTGATCCAACATCACTGTGATTAAAGGCAACAGCAATGGTTCTTGATGGTAATCTTATTAATGGCTCTGTAATCGATGCATGTTCTCGAAGACCAGACCCTCTTTGGCACACACAATTGAGGTGAACTTCCTGGGGACTGTGAGTGCTGAATAAACCTTTTTTGCAAGTTCTCATCCAGGTGTTGTTTAAAAAAATAATTGTTCCTTTTTAGTGAGTGTATATCGTACTGCAGGGTATAGGTGCACCTACTTCCAGTTCAATCTCGCAATAATAAGAGCAATGTGGTGGAAGCCCTTCTGCCTCCATCTCATCAAACACCTCCCAGAAATCCAGATAACCTCTCCACACACTGCCCCAATGACTTGTATGTTTTCGGCAACAGCTGCCAGGCTGGCTGCTGCAAAACCTTCCCGGGACGCAGATTCTTCTTTGGGTCTTCCTTGACAACACACTTTCCTGCAGAGTGTGGATCTAAACTCCAAAGTCCTTTTTCCCCAATCTACTCGTGTGTTTGGTGGGTCAGTCAGGGAATACCCAAGATCATTCAAAGTTGTGGGACATCAATCAGTTCAACAGGGATCTCTTCCCAATGCCCCCTTGCATTTGGCCCTGGGGATAATTGTGTGAAATCTACAGCCTTCAACTGCTCTCTTCTCTTTCTTAACCCAGGGTATACTCACTGACCTCACTAAAGCCGAATCCAAAATGTTACCGGTAGCTCTTCAATCTAGCTTGATTAGTCCTGAACAGATTAAATTCCCTGTTAAATAGGATACATTCAACGCCAAATGTGGTACTGCCTCTTGAATTGTTGGCTTCTCGCTGAGTTGCCCTATTGCTAGGTAATGAAATCCTACTCGTGCAGCGTGGACTATCCTAAACAAACTGTCCTTTTTCCATAATGTAAACCGAGATTGGTTTTTCACTGCTTTTCTTTCTCGTTCCTAGAGAGAGGAGGATGGGGTAAAGAAGTGGGAGCTTTCACTAAACTAACCTGAGGCCACTCAATTCTACTTACGTTCTCCAAACTGTGGAGAGCTGACAGCACCATGTCGACCACTTTTGAGTGTGAGGTTCTGATGTTGGGCATTTTGCCCTTTTTGAGATATGCCTGTCAAGGGCTTCTGATATACTCAAGGTCGCGGTGTGTGAGCAGTGTGTCTGGTGGAGAACTGGTGGACAGACCGCTGTGCTTTTGCTCCGTGAGGATTGTTTGTGCAGTCCGCTTTCTACAGCTACTGAAGGTTTTTAGCCTCCATCTACATAATCACTGCGCATGCGCGGTGTGCGAGCAGTGTGTCTGGTGTCTGGAGTCGGGAGAAGCGGTAAGTGGGTCCTACCCCCTTTGGCTTCTTCTCTGGTGCAACGATTCACAACAGTACTGTTTAAATCACTCTACTCACACACCCGAGAATAATCCGAGAATAATCTGCTCAGGTTGTGTATGAAAATTACCCCAACATCCCAGCTCTTCTTACCTCGGACTCAGCTCCTTCTATTTTCTTCCGCATTGCGAATCTCTGGTCCTTGTTCTGCGGGACTCTCGGTACTCTCGGGACTTGCTATCTCTGAGATGGCGCCGCCTACTCCGTCCGAGGCAACCCTCGAGAAACGGTGGCTCCGAAGCGATACCGTGTTAAATGAATTTGGGGGAGAGGGTCTCTTGCCGTCTGTATTCCCGATCGTTTCTGCGGACGACTCGGAAATGAGCCCAACTGTGGCTGACCCATTAAAGAACACAGCGGCTCAAAAATCCTCATTAAATCAAAAATTGGCAACAAAACGCCGGCAAACAACTTTATTATTTTGTACTCAACCAGGTGATGGTGACGAAACAGGCCAAGCACCGGGGGTAGAGTGGATACATCGGTCCAGTGGGGACCTCCGCCCTCCGTGGAAACCTGGGCGTCTGATGGTGATGGCGAAGGTAAAAATCCAATGGCCAACAAGGGAACAGCGCCAGCGATTGAGCAAACAGATTTCCAGACCCCCACCTGTTCCACCGTATCGACGAGTGGTCTCTTGCCTGAAGCTGTTGGAGGACCGCTTCGGCAGGAGCCTGAACGGCGGGGGATGGAAAATGTGCCCCTCGCATCAGAAGACGTCCTGTTACATCCATCACAAAACCCCCTACTGTGGAAAATGGGGCAGAAGAACAAAAAAATCGAGACAGCCAGGATCAGGTACTTCCCCGAGCCAATGTCCAAACGACAGCACTGATCCATAGAAGTTTCAATCTACCAAGTGTAAATCAAACACTGCCTTTTTCACCCGACCAACTCCCCTGATATCGTCCTCCCTTAAAGAATACTTTCTCAACCACCATAAAAGGAAACTAGATCACGATTAGGAGCTCTCCATGCAGAGATCTTGGAGGCGTTACAAGATCCCTTGCCTGCAAGCAAAGCCCGAAAGACTGACCAAAGTTTCCCAAGGCCAGATCCAAAAGTGAAGGCACCAGTCCTAAAGGAAACGATCGCTGAAGATATGTCAAATACACCAGTCCAGGACCTTCGTGCAGAGATGCCCCACATTTGTCGGCTCCTTCAAGCCCTCATAGTAGCAGTGAGAGGTCACCTAGGATCGAAGCAAAGAAAACTGTAGCGGCACCCCAGATCCAGGGGGTAGCTAGTCCTCCAGTGTCAAACACTCCATTAGGAGACCGGAGTTTTACAAACTCCTTAGCGGGACAAATAGAAGACAGACACGCATGGACTAAAGCCCATATACAAGAACCTTCACGCCACTCCAAAGGACACCAAGCAGAGGAAGAATTTCGTGCACAAGACTCATTGTCCACAGATAGAAGAAGTATAAGACAGAGTCCCTGTCTATACCGGCGAAAAGAATCTCCACACGCCGGTCTCTAGTAGAAGACTTAGTGAAATATCAGCACCAGTTCAGAAGGACTCCCCCAGTAACAAAATAGATCTGCTACAAATAATGTCAACATTGGCAATTGCCTTAAATCCCTTTGCTAAACTCTACAAGTCCATCAATGAAGCTCTCAAAGAAAACACCTCTATGTCATCTGCAATGCTGGCAAAGCTGACCTTCATTGAAGGCTTCATAACAGTCCTGGACACAAAAACTACGCTATCACAGGTGACCATGGAGGCTAAAATTGCCAAATTGGAAGACCAACTTACGAAAAGGCACCATGTCACTCAAGTTACATCATCTTCAATCTCTATTGGGTCCCAGACTAGCGAAGGGCCTCTCCACAAGGACTTGGCACCCATCTTTGGAGCAAAGCCATCGCGGAATTCGTCTGCAATATCTGAGTCTAGGACCTCAAAAGAGCGAACAGAGCTGGAGTCGCTAAAAATTAAACCAACTAAAACTCAAATTCAACAAATCAAACATGCATCGATATCTGGAGCAAAGCAAACAGAAGAAAAGTCATCCCATCCACTGTTGGTTCTAGGCGCCGGAACAAAAGGAAAGGAGCAAGAAGAGGCTAAAGTAAGGATGACTGAACGCTCCCAAACTATTCCACCTGTTAAACCAGATCATCAGCTCTTGCCTACATCTCCAAAAACGATTGAGGAATTTCAGGAAAATAGCGATCTAATGAACCTGTCTCAGCACTATGACAATTTAGAAGATTCCCAAATCATAGTCATATCACCCCAACCAGAAGCCAAATCCACTTCAGCAGCTGTAAATAAAACCATCTTATCGAACGACCCCGAAGAAGTTGAGGACGATAAAGAAGTGCCCATACTGAGGCGTGGGCGAGTTGAGGTTGTTGAGGTCCAAATGGAACCTAAAAGAAATCACAAAATGAGCCCTGGAGATCAAAGACAAAATAGGCCACCGATCTCAGAAAAGAAAAATGATCAACGTGAGGTCGCCCAGAGGTCTTCGAAGTACGTAGAAAACTCATGGCCGTCAAAAGGATCCAAGAAACTTGACGAAAAACTTGCAGGAACTACAATCTTTAAACTTGAACAAACGTCATCTAAAGAAGGGTATATGGTCTTGAACAGAAAAACGGTTCTTAAAACCCTAGCAAAAATTAAGAAATTACAACATCTGACGACTAACGATGTTAAGTTGGTAGAACCTTATCATCGGGACCATAGAGCAAAAGCATTCATCCATATAAGAAACAAAGCTCTAGCAGAAATCCCTTCAGAAGTTTCTAAAGATCTACACAAATTAGGATTTAATTTTTTCTCAGTAACCAAACAGGCACGAAAACAGCCAGAAAAAGAAACTCGGAAAAGGGTCTCTCCGACAAGGGCCCATTACATCTCAAGAACTGAAGCACTGTATAACCAAAATCGCTGGAAAGACACCACGAGGAGCAGAATCACTAGGCATCAGTTACCGTGTAATGGCCACGAACACTCCGACTGGAGAAGAGAAGACTCAAAGTTCGAATCCTCATCAAATTGGGAAAATACCGGGCAGAGTCTGCATCATCAAAACCATTATAAAACTACGCGGAGCCCAACAGATAGAAACAACTCTATAGACAAACTGGACGAATTTACGAAAAATCAAAAGTGCCAGGAGAAGCCAAAAGTCTCAGAAGGACCATGGAAGTGGTTGGCGGATACGTTTTATTTGATCCCACAAGAAATAGCAGCGAACACAAAGCCCTCTAGAGCTTCCAATGTCTAGAGTGAAACTGGCCCCTAAATCGGCCAAAAAAGATCTGGTTATGGCATCATGGAACACAAGAGGCTTCAATCACCTGACTCGCCGAGCGACATAAATTTAGGGAGTTTCGATATCCTGTGTTTACAGGAAACTTGGTTAACAGAGCCACCGACATTAGATGGATTTGCAATAGAACTCTCTCCAGCCTGTAGGTCACTAATGGGAAGACCATCCTCGGGCCTTCTAACGGCTATTCGCATAGGCTCAGGGATCACGCCAAAAACCTAAATCATTGAAGCCTATGGTATGCTCGGCACCCTAACTTCATGGCAGCGCTACGACCCAGTGCAGGATGTATGGATCATTTCAGACTTTGCGATAATAAACATGTATTGGAACCCGGAGAGAACATCATTAAAAAAAAATCGCAACTCAGTGGCTGAAGCCATCGATACCATTGCCATAAAGCCAGACAGATCCCGACATCCTGGACAGAAGCGGTACTGGTCCCTATTTTTAAAAAAGGGTCCAGAGAAAACCCATCCAACTATAGACCCATTGCACTGTTGGACATTTTGGGGAAAATATTCGCGACTTTATTACTCACGCACTTTCAGAAGTGGGCAAGAGCTTCACCTGCAGTTGATATTTTCCAGACTGGTTTCCAAAAGGGCACAGGGACGGCGATAAACATCTTAATTCTAAACATCATTAAAGCAAGGGTGAAATCAGGTGCCCCTAAAGTTCATCTGGCTCTGGTCGACCTATCGAAGGCCTTCGACATGGTGGATCGTGAGAAACTCTGGGAAAAATTGAGAACCTGGAAATGCCCGACTCTAATATTGGATCCAATCATGGCCCTACACACTCAAACTTCCATGCGTGTCCGCCTGAGCCAGCAAGGCCACCTGTCAAACAAAATTCTCACAAAACGTGGGGTCAAGCAAGGTTGCCCCCTGGCACCGGCTCTGTTTATTGCCTTTATAGGCGACTTCCAGTACACTGAAGAGAAAATTCGCTCATTCCCGCCAAGTGTGGGACTGTCTAAAGTATCCAGGTTATGGTACGCGGATGACCTGATCCTGATGGACCAGACAAAAATAGGTTTACAACAGCAATTATCAGACCTCTCCACCTACATGAAAGAAAACAACTTAGAAATTAACACTCAGAAAACAAAAATCCTGCTCTTTACCAAATCGACAGTCGACCGCAAAACCCCATCGGTCTGGTTCCTGGAAAACAACAAATTGGAAGTGGTGAATGAATATAAATATCTTGGGGTGTGGATAGATAATTCCCTGAAAGAAAACACCACTACGAAGGCCCTGTGGGATAAAACAAGAAACCTGACAGCCCAACTAAAAGCTGTAGATAAAAAATTTGGAAAGTTTTCGTGGACACCAGCTCTTCACTTCTACAAGTGAGCGCAAATCTAACCCTTCCTGAAGAACTGTGGCTAAAATTGGAAGGTTTTGTGTGGAAGACGGTGCTGGGCCACCCAAAGTCAGCCCCCACGGCGGCGATTCGACGGGACCTTGGTTTTACGTCTCTTGTATCAACAGTGGAGCAAGGGGCACTCCAACTCTTTAGAAAAACTCTTTTGCCAGACGGTCTTCCCATCTTCCAGGTGGTAGCAGAAGAAATTCAAAGAGGGGGGTGTAAACCTCTAACTGACTGGGTCAAGAAACAGAAAGACAAACTGGAAGAGATAGCCTGCACGGAAGAACTCTTAATCTGAAATCCTGGCAGAGTGAAAGAAAAAATAGTGCAGCAAGGTTGGATCTTGACAAATGAAAAAATTCTGTCATATAAACTATTGAAAGATCTTCCGCCTGGACACAATAAACCAAAAACTCTGCTGAAATATTGCGAAAGATTTCCGGAAAAAGGTCTGAGAAGAACATTCATGCAAGCTTGGTTAAATACCCTACATATAAGGGAAATTTGGGGCATTAGATCTCAATCTGCAATAGCCTCATGTTGTCTATGTGAGAACCCAGATCAGCTTGAAACGGTGAGACACCTCCTGACGTCCTGTCCAGCAATGTCTACAGAAAGAGAGGCGTACTTGGCACTGCTATTATCCCATCCATCGGTACTTAGTGAAGAGACGGGTTGGTGTCGGCTCATTTCTGGTGATTCAGCTAGATGGTCGAGGGCCGCAGCCAAACTATTAGATATTGCCTTGAAAAGAGCCAACCCGGAAAACTTTAAACGTCAAACGGTCATTGATCAGTCTGACGATAACAGCAGGGAAATTGACTTTTGAAAGAAAGAAACTGAAAGCGGTGTCCTAAGTACCCTAATCAGAACTTTTTAGTAAGAATGCTAAAAGACTTTTTGTAAAAATCGTTTATTGATTAAATGCAAATTAAAAAAATAGGATATATTCAAGGCCAAATGTGGTACTGCCTCTTGAATTATTGCTAGGTAATGAAATCCTACTAGTGCAACGTGGACTATCCTAAACAAACTCTCCTTTTTCCACAATGTAAACCGAGATCGGTTTTTCACTGCTTTTCTTTCTCCTTCCTAGAGAGAGGAGGATGGGGTAAAGAAGTGGGAGCTTTCACTAAACTAACCTGAGGCCACTCAATTCTACTTGCGTTCTCCAAACTGTGGAGAGCTGACAGCACCATGTCGACCACTTTTGAGTGTGAGGGACTGATGTTGGGCATTTTGCCCTTTTTGAGATATGCCTGTCAGTGGGTTCTGATATACTCAAGGTCATTGCCATTTGGGTTGGAAGTGTTTAAAGGTATTTGCCTTTACAGGCAGTTGCACTATCCATGGTACCTGTCTGCTAAGTCACTCTATTGGGTGCTTTATTGCTTCTCATGTGCACCCCCAAATCATTGAAGCACATTTGGATGGGGCCTGTCAGCTCTACAACCTCCTTAATGGTCTTCTTTAAAGGTGCCCGATCAGTGATGGGGGAAATCGGTGGACCAGACAAACTCAGCAATGTAAGATTAAAGCAATTTATTAGGGAACCTTTACATTGAGTGGGCAATATAATGAATCTGGTAGGCATAAAGTGCGACAAATGTCTGGATAACTTCAGTGGTTGTCATGGGTACCAGGCAGGTAGTCGGGGCGAGCTGGGTGGAGGCTTGGCAGGCCTGGCATAGGCACACAAAAAACCCATAGCAGATACCTTCTTTTAATTTCTTCCTGGTGTTTGTAGTAACTTTCTGGTTACCACTTCATGTTGCCAAACACGAAGTGCATGACAATTCATGAGCTCTCTGGTGTTCGGGTGTGGCTGGCTATATAAGCCACACCCAAGATTTTTCCAGTGCTTCGTGTAGCTTACTGTGAGCTGCATCAGCAACACACTCGCCGTGCTCCAGATCAACCTGCTTCTGCTTACCTGCTCCGGATCAACCCACATGCTTTCTCCACGCTGCAGCTTTCTCCGGTCAAGAGGGGAATCCTACACCAGCACCTGTAAGCACAAAGAAAAACTGCATTAGCATGCGCACTTCAATAACGCTGCACATACTCACCGAATCTTCCTGCTACGCTGGAATCCAGGTCCGCGCTCAAAGTCCTGCAAAAGAAAGAAGAGACATTCATTGCGCTCGCTCCAATAATGCTGAGACATTTTTCACTGCGCTCTCTCCAATAACGCGGTGCATACTTACCAAAGCCTCTGTGCATACTTACCAGACCACCGAGTCTTCAGAAGCGCTGAACCCAGACTCGAGGTGCTAGCACTCCATATTCCACTCCTGCAAGGGAAAGGAGAGACATTACCAGGTGCGCTCGGACCTATGACGCAGCGCATACCTACCAGCGGCTGACTTCTACACGCAGCGCTACTCACCCAAAAATACCTTGGCAAAATAAAGACAATACGGACAATTCCGGACACTCAACAACCACCACGCTCACTTTGTGTAAAGGACTTCCTAGCTAGTGAAGAAACTGGCACATAGAACACTCTGCCTCACTGTGAAGGCATATAACAGTGTGTGGCATCAGAACTCAGCCAACAGACATTGGCATCATCCCTACAAGTGAATTGCGCCCCTGCGAATGCAGGATGGAGTGCACACCTTACTAAAAATAAAGGTAAGCCCTTAATGGACATCACAACACACAGAAAGTGAAGGGAAGGGCCCAGGGGAATCACATGAATTCAGGTCTAAGTGTACATCTTGTATTTGACAGGAGTTCCTCCGGGTGAAACAGGGGAACTGAAAACTCTGGGTCAAAGGAGGCTCATCCATCGCTCCTGCAGAGACACAGGTGAGTGTGACAGAACACAAAGCCATCCTTAATACCTCTGCCCAAGTGATGGAAACCTCTGAGGTAGACCAGCTTTCCCTATTGTTAGGCGAACTATGGCCCGAGGTGCATGCAGCCCGCTCTGAAACAAACTCCTCAAGGCGCGAACGGGTAGTCAACAGGGACAAAACAGATGACTTGGCAAGACAGGTCTTACAGACCCAAGCTGGTCTAGCACCCCTACCAGGCGGAGTCCCTCAGGGGCAGCCTACCGTGGCACCAGTAGTCGCACCCGTTCAGGTATTGCTTCCAGGCAACATCCCTTTAGCACCCTCGGAACGCTTCTCTGGGGATCCCAAGAAATTTGGAGCATTCATGAATCAATGCCGCCTACACTTCATATGCAAACCAGACTCTTTTCAGAACGACCAAGCTAAAGTAGCTTTCGTCCTCTCCTATTTAGGAGGGCACGTGGCAGATTGGTCTGTCCCGTTAGTGCTTAGGGACGCCCCCTTACTTAGAAATTACCCAGGTTTTCAGCGTGAACTGGAAAAACTATTTGCCCATCGGACTCGAGGTCAGCCCTTGGATGATGAGCTACTCTCTCTGCGACAGGGAGGTCAGGATCTTATTTCGTATTTTGCCACATTCAATCGTCTAATGGCCAAATCAGGTTGGCCAGAAGAGAAACTAATAACGTTATTTTATCGAGGACTGAGAGGAGAATTAAAAGATGTCTTGGCACAAGTAGTTAATCCTCCCGAAGATTGTAGTGAATACATTGATCTAACTATGCAACTAGACCACCGGTTACAGGATCGCAAGGCTGATCGAACCACATCAGAACATAGACCAGTGTATGTCCGACCGAAAGAAGTGTCCAATCGACAGGCCTCCGAAACACACTCAGAGCCCATGCAATTGGGTGTCCTCAGGGGACCAGTCACCAAAGCAGAGAGAGAACGGAGGCGTCAGGAAAAACTTTGCTTTTATTGCGGCCAATCTGGTCACTTCCTCCAGAACTGCACAGTTAAAACTCCACGGAAGACAATGGGGGTACTAGATAACACAAAGGAAGACACTGAAGAGGAAAGCTCCAATGCCCGGCAGATGTAGAGATCGGTCTGTCGAGCCAGGAACAGAGCACTCAGATCTCACATTTCAGTATTCCTGCGGTTCTGCTAGATCCTTCACAGCTCACCCGAATGCATGCCCTCAAGGCCTTCATAGACAGTGGGGCTATTGAGAACTACTTGGACATAAACACCGCAAAGACCTTGGGATTGGCAATCCACCGTAAGGAGACCGTAGAAAGTGTGACAGCTGTGGATGGCACACAACTCCTTTCGGGACCAGTAACACAGTGTACTTCCACTCTCGCCTTAATCTATCAAGATGGCCATAGAGAAAGTATTAGATTCGACCTGATCGCTGCACCCCAATTCCAGCTTATTCTTGGGATACTGTGGCTAGAGACGCACAACCCAAAGATAGATTGGCGATCTCGAACCTTACTCTTTTCCACTGAATGCGCCTCTTGCTATGACAAAGGGATCCAAAGAAGCCCATTGTTAGCTTCACAGGAAAAGATAGCAAGTTTAGGCTTGGTGGCCACCTTACCAGTGGAATACCAGGAGTTCCAGGATGTGTTCGCGAAGGAGCAAGCTAATACACTGCCACCACATCGAGTTTATGACTGCCAGATCGATCTGCTACCAGGGGCATAAGTACCGTGCAGCCGCATTTATGCATTAACCGAGGAAGAAAACACTCATCTACGGACCTACTTGGACCAATACCTGGCCAAAGGTTTCATTAGGCCATCTAAGTCACCAGCCGCCTCCCCACTTTTCTTCATACCGAAGAAAGAGGGGGATTTATGAACGTGTATTGATTACAGGGCCCTAAATCAAGTCACCATAAAAAATAAGTATGCATTACCTCTGATACCAGTACTCATAGACCAGGTGAGATAAGCGAAGATTTTCACAAAGTTAGACTTACGTGGCGCATATCACCTAGTATGCATGAAGAAAGGGGACAAGTGGCACAGGAGAGGAAGTCTTCAATGCCCCTAACCCGGTGGAGATCATACCGAGCCATAACATTCTCGGCTTCTGCATTGGCCCATCTCTGTTAAACACCCAGCAATAAAAGAAAATGTCTGAAAAAGACCTACTGGCTTGGGACACGAAGGGAGATCAGTTCACCATTCAAGACAAACTACCATATTACCAAAAACGTATTACGTTCCAACTAAGGATCTACAACAAGCAATTATATCAGACTACCATGACTCGCTGTTAGAAGCCCATCCCGGTATGGCTAAAACCATGAAGAAAGTAAGCAAATCTTATTGGTGGCCAACTTTGCGAGAGGATGTTGCTACCTACATAGGCACCTGTGAGGTGTTTGCACAATACAAGACATCCAGGCAAAAACCAGCTGGCCTCCTTCAGCCAATCACCATTCCACCAGCGCCCTGGCACACAGTATCAATGGACTTTGTCACTGACTTACCTCCTAGCTCAGGTTATAATACCATCCTCGTAGTAGTTGACCTCTTCTCCAAAATGGCCCATTTCATAGCTCTGAAAGGTATTCCCTCAGCTCTGACTCTGGCGCAGGTTTTTCTAGACCGAATCGTCAAGTTACGCAGATTCCCCACCGTAATCGTTTCTGACAGAGGCAGCCAATTTGTATCTCATTTTTGGAAGAAGTGTTGTGCCCTGGCAAGAGTAGAAATTCGTCTGTCTTCAAGTCACCATCCTCAAACAGACGGCCAAACCGAGCACACGAACCAGACCATGCAACAGTATTTGCGCTGTCTATTACACCAAACAAGCCAAAGCTGGACAAAAATACTATGGATGGCAGAGTATGCCTACAACAATTCATCACACTCATCAACCCAAGCAACACTGTTCTTTACTATATATGGTTGAAACCCCAGAACATCTGTCTTTGACCCGCCAGAAAACATTGAGATGCCCGCGGTAAAGAATCTGCATGCCAGCATCATGAAAGCAGCCGGAGAGGCCAGCAAGAACCTACAGCAAGCCAAAGAAACACAGAAAAAAAAACGCAGATCGCCATCGACGGAAGGCCCCAGATTATCAAGTGGAAGACTCGGTCTGGCTGGCATCTAGACACATTGCTTTAAATGGTCCTAAAAAATGTCAGCCTAGATACATCGGCCCATATACAATTGAGACAGTGATCAATCCAGCAGCCATGAGACTGGCGTTATCTCAACATATGCGTATACATCCCGTATTTCATGTGTCACTATTAAAACCAGCACACCCAGGAACCCGAACTTCCACACCTCCCGCACCCATACAAGTGGGTGAAGAAACACCAGCATATGAGGTTTACCAGTTTTGTCCCTGTTGACTACCAGTTCGCGCCTTGAAGTGTCTGTCTCAGAGCGGGCTGCATGCACCTCAGGCCATAGGTCGCCTAACAATAGGGAAAGCTAGTCTACCTCAGAGGTTTCCATCGCTTGGGCAGAGGTATTAAGGATGGCTTTGTGTTCTGTCACACTCACCTGTGTCTCTGCAGGAGCTATGGATGAGCCTCCTTTGACCCAGAGTTCTCAGTCCTCAAGAACATATTAGATTCCAAACTAGTACGAAAGACCCTATATTACTTGATTAACACGAAGGGGTATGGACCCCAGGAAAGATCATGGGAACCCAGCACACACGTGCATGCCCCCCGATTGGTGAAAAGATTCCATCGGGACTATCCTGATAAACCAAAACCCACACACACACCATTGGGAGGGGTCTTGGAGGGGAAGACTGTCACGGGTACCAGGCAGGTAATCGTGGTGAGCTGGGTGGAGGCTTGGCAGGCCTGGCATAGGCACACAAAAAACCCATAGCAGATACCTTCTTTTAATGTCTTCCTGGTGTTTGTAGTATCTTCCTGGTTACCACTGCCTGTTGCCAAACAGGAAGTGCATGACAATTCATGAGCTCTCTAGTGTTCGGGTGTGGCTGGCTATATAAGCCACACCCAAGATTTTTCCAGTGCTTCGTGTTGCTTACTCCGAGCTGCATCAGCAACACACTCGCCGTGCTCCCGATCAACCTGCTTCTGCTTACCTGCTCCGGATCATCCTGCTTTTGCTTACCTGCTCCAGATCATTCTGCTTCTGCTTACCTGCTCCGGATCAACCCACGTGCTTTCTCCACGCCGCAGCTTTCTCCGGTCAAGAGGGGAATCCTACACCGGCACCTGCAAGCACAAAGAAGAACTGCATTAACGTGCGCACTTTAATAACGCTGCACATACTCACCGAATCTTCCTGCTACGCTGGAATCCAGGTCCGCGCTCTAAGTCCTGAAAAAGAAAGAGGAGACATTATTCATTGCGCTCGCTCCAATAGCGCTGAGACATTTTTCACTGCGCTCTCTCCAATAACGCGGTGCAAACTTACCAAAGCCTCTGTGCATACTTACCAGACCACCGAGTCTTCAGAAGCGCTGAACCCAGACTCGAGGCGCTAGCACTCCATAATCCACTCCTGCAAGGGAAAGGAGAGACAATACTAGGTGCGCTCAAACCTATGACGTAGCGCATTCCTACCAGCGGCTGACTTCTACACGCAGCGCTACTCACCCAAAAATACCTTGGCAAAATAAAGACAATACAGACAATTCCGGACACTCAACAACCACCGCGCAACGTTCACTTTGTGGAAAGGACTTCCTAGCTAGTGAAGAAACTGGCATATAGAACACTCTGCCTCGCTGTGAAGGCATATAACAGTGTGTGGCATAAGAACTCAGCCAACAGACATTGGCATCATCCATACAAGTGAATCGCGCCCCTGCGAATGCAGGTTGGAGTGCACACCCTATTAAAAATCAAGGTAAGCCCATAGGGGACATCACAACACACAAAGTGAAGGGAAGGGCCCAGGGGAATCAGGTGAATTCAGGTCTAAGTGTACATCTTGTATGTGACAGGTTTTCCTCTGGGTGAAACAGGGGAAGTGAGAACTCGGGGTCAAAGGAGGCTCATCCATCGCTCCTGCAGAGACACAGGTGAGTGTGACAGTGGTGGTGACTACCTGGAAATTCAGGGGAAACTAATCTTAGAATGGCATTCCTTCAGCCTTGTGAGGTTCCAGGGTTCACGTTCTGGAGAGATGACAACATATGGTCTTTCACAGCATCTCTGGAATTTTCAATCTAGGATCTTCTAACGAGGCACAATCCATCCCTTGCCAAAGCTAACACCTTTATGGGATATGTAAGAAATAAGATGTCTAAGAACCCTTTAGCAATGGATAGCTTGGCTTCTGCCCCAAACCTCTTTTCATCCTCTTTGGGAAAAACAGCCTCCTAAGGCCACGTTGAGCGGGTGAACCAATCAGGAAGGAGCATCCGAGCAGCCTGCAGAGTTTCATGGAGGAGAGCGAAACATTCGGAGACAGAATGTCAGAAGTGGTGCTGCACCCAGAGGTCTGCACTGGTAGAGTGCAATGCAGCCCGACAGGTGAGTAACCAGAGCCATTTGGGGTGGCAACCCGAGTGACAACAGAGGACCTCACCGTACCGAGGCAGAGCCTGGTAGGAACCACCCACAAGCTCCCCCACCAAACCAGCGTGAATCAGGGGGTGACACCCACCACTGTAGAGTCCAGTTTAGGAGTCGTGTAAGCGGCTCTGTGGCGAGACGAGAGGCAGTCTGCCTACATAGCCTTCCCAGGGAGCACTGCTCATCAGATACTGGGGCTTCTGAAGAACTGATGGCAAAGTCAGAGGAAGGAGTCCCAGAGTGGGGCGGAAGAAGGAGAAAAGAACCCAGAGTGGAGAAAGAGGAAGCATACCCCAGAGAAAGGGAGTGAGCAGGGCAAAAGCCCCAAAACCCGAAACGACTGAGAACATCCCAGAGTGGGGAGTAATGGGAAGAGCCCCATAATGGGGAGTGAGATGGGTAAGCCCCAGTTTGAAGAGAGAAACCGGACGAAGCCCAGGTGTGTGGGAGAAATAGAGAAGCCTAGAGTTGGGAAAGAAACTGAAATGCTCCAGAGCGGGGGAAAAACAGAGAAGCCAAAGTGTGGGGACAGAGAGAGAGTGAACCCCAAAGTGGGGAAAGAAGGAAGGAACCCAGGGTGGAGAGTAAGGAGAGGATCTCCAGAGTAGGGGGAAGACTGAAAGGACCCAGATTACATGGGGAAACAAAACAGAGGAGTGTCCCTGAAGGGAGCGAAACTGTGAGAAACCACCCAATTTTCAAAAGGACCAGAGAAACATGGCTGGAACTATAGGTACACAAACTGTTTTTGGCTGAACATAGGTGCAAGCCTATGGTAAAGCAACACAAGGATGGGGGATGCCGGAAGCCAGCAGCCATAATTTTCCCTTGGGCAAGCCCCAAAAGTAGCTCTTTGTGGTTCTATATTTTCTATTAAGCAGTAGGGAGAGAACGCAAGTGCGAATAGGATTCTGGACAGAGGACTTCATTTATGTTTCAGCTTCTTGACACACTGACAAACAACCCTTTTGCCTTCATTTATATAGAGTAGGGATTAGTATCCCAGAGTTAGGGAAGGAGTAGCTCTTTTTGAATCTCCTGATTCTGACCTGCCACAGTGTGTCTCTCTTTCTTTCTGTGTTTCTCTCTTTTTGTATCTGTGTTTCTCTCTGTCTCTTTCTGTGTGTCTGTTTCTATCTCGCCCTCTGTCTCTAGTGCTCTCTCTGTATTTCTCTCTGGGTGTGCGTCCTGAACTGTCGGTACCTCACTGTGTCTCATTTGGTATCTCTTCAATTTTCCTGGCGCCCCTTATGTAATCACCTTTTTGATGTGCACTCCAAATTTCACGTATCCTTTCCATCTTCTTCCCTCCTTTTGACGCTACTGTCTCTCTCTTCCTTCCGTCCACCTCTTTAACACAACTTTCACCATCCTGACCACCTTCATCCCTTTGGGCACTTGTTACTGTTTTACCTTCACTCATCTGGCACAACCCTCAACTGTGTTGCCTTTATCCACTGAGCACCTCATTCCCTTAAAATCTTAATTGATCTGAGCACCTCCTTCTATCCGCGAAGCACCACCCTCCTCAGAACTACTGTCACCTTCAAGACTTTCACTCATTTGGGCACCTTCTTTGCCTTTCTGACCACCACCCTACTCTGCACTACAGCCACCGTCTTTGGCCACTACTTTCCCACTTCTGTTTTTGGCTCTAGCTGTCTGGATTCAATTGTGTGGCCCTTTGGGTATCTCCTCCAACTCCCAGGTTCCAGTATTGCTCAGCCTCCTGGACCTCCCCTCCAGTCTGCTCAAACAAACTCCTGCCTTCCATCTCCCGTATGGACTTTGTTCCCTCTCCCTGGCTGAGCTATATGTGAGGGTCTGCACCTGTGTTCTGAAATTTGTGAAGGGCTGGGATTGGCTGCCTTTCCTAATTTCC
The DNA here is from genome assembly GCF_040938575.1 of Ambystoma mexicanum. Classification (NCBI taxonomy): domain Eukaryota; kingdom Metazoa; phylum Chordata; class Amphibia; order Caudata; family Ambystomatidae; genus Ambystoma; species Ambystoma mexicanum. Next base: position 82,241,818 of record NC_090932.1, read on the forward strand.
GCTGAATTGGAGTGGGCCAGGTGAAGCCTTTAATAGGTCTGGCCATCCCCATGGAATCCAGGTCCCCCTTTGTTACTGCATCATTCTGCTTGGGAAGGGCACCGATCCCCCTGCTTCTCAAGCATGCAAACCTGCAGCTGGTACATTCCTAACAGTCTCTCTAACCCGTCCGAATGTTAACTCTCAGTAAATTTGCAACTTTGTTTTATATGGAGGAACACTCTGCTGGTAAAAAATCAATTAGTAAATGTGTATCCTTTGCAGATAAAACATCCGTCCAGAAAACCATGTACTGGCAATCTGTATCAGGCACGAGTATTCAGGGATCTGGGAGCATCTTAGGGCTTTAAAATGATTTCTTTTCTACTGTGGGATATTTTGCAACTGTATTGCTATACGTTATCTTGTGGGTAATGTTGCCTCTTGATGGCTTAATATGCTTTTTCTTGGGATTTTGGGTCTGGCTAGAGGACCTTTGGGCTCTTTGTTGGGGAGAGTGATTTGTAGAGGTTTTTGCTGTTATTGACCTCTGCCTTGGCATGGGGGCTCAGTGAGGTTGTCCAGGGGATACTCTTAATTCTACCTATGAGCCTACCCTCCTCTGTTTTTGGGAGGAACTAGGCCTCCATGGTCACCTCACTAAGGGTCACCATGGACAGGCAGGTTACTATGTCACAAGCTCCTGCGATGTTTTTGAAATGTGCCACTGGCAGACCTTGGCCCTCTTTCTCTGACCATTCCAGATCCAAATATCCAATTGGACTTGCCATGCTGCATTAGCTGGCTCTTGGCTGGGCACCCCTTTACCCTTTTCTCTTGATTGTTTTTTTTCTCTAGCCCACTGTCCAAGCTGTTAGCCTAATGCTCTAAACCACCTTTGCTCTGCCTGCTGTTAGTCTGGGCTTTCAATCACTTGAGGAGAAGGAGTAATCCTGCCAAGCTACGCCTATATAACCATAACGTCTCAACCACGCTTTACTTATGCAAAGTAAGTCTTTATTCGCCTATGCAGGAGAACGTAAACATAATATGTATCTGCTGCTTTGGCATCGAAGAAAGAGGACAGCAAAATGAAGAGATTTTGTGTGCAGGCAGCCCTTATTGGTATGCATGGTCACATGTCGGGACTGTTGAAACTACCGAAATGTCCCTGGAATCATGAAACTGTTGTTTATTCCAGCTTTCAGGAAATGGAGCATAATGCGTGCGGGAATATAGAATTTGGCACGCCCCTATTTTTGTTAACGGGGGTCAAATCTGTATAAAGGGGAGAGTATACAATGTATTTAAGAAAAAAACAGATTGACTCCCCCTCTCTGAATAGTCCCTTCTGTAAAACAGGGGAAGATGATGTGGGTCTACTTTGTTGGTGGGTAGATGGATCACCTGGATAGACTTAGATATTTTAACAAACAGCTTTCATTACAAGAAACAATTCTCTTTATTTATTTATTTTTCATAAAAACATTGTAAAAACATTTAAACATTTGAACCTTTGATCATCATTCACCACTTCCATCCAACATATACTTTTACAATAATGGGGTAAATTAAATTTTCTTTTCTTCAAGCATAACAATTGATGAATTATGCCTATGAGACATGGGAAAAACACATTAAATTCCCTTTTGATGTCGACATATGTTTCGCCCTTAGATGTGTACCAAACCCTCTCTTGGGTTGTCACTGGTTCAAGTATTGGGCCATCTTCAGGACATAAACAGTTTTTTCAGGAAGTTCAGTTTCGTTCCCCAGTGGTAGGTTTAATGATCTGTTGTCCATATAGTGCTACTTAGGACTTCTGATCTTGCAAACTGGTGAATTTAATTTAGACATCCAGTGTCATGTTCCCTCATTTCTGGAAATGGCGTGGATGTTTTTTTTCAGTATTATTTGGTGAACTATTCGCGCTCAGGAAGCAGGAATCCGGAAGTGACTTTCACGTCAGGTAGAGGATCATGTCGAAAACTTAAGTATTCCCTTGAAGATTTCTGCTCTGTGAACGTTTACAAGCTGGGGAAAAATGGTGAACATGTTTTCATTTTTCCCCAGCAGCGTAACGGCCACAGTAATTAGAAGGATGTGTTCTTCGTCTTTAAAAGATTGGTGAATTATTTTTTTATCGCAGCTTGTAAACATTCACAGAGCAGAAGTCTTCAAGGGAATGCTTATGTTTTCGACATGATCCTCTACCTGACGTGAAAGTCACTTCCGGATTCCTGCTTCCTGAGCGCGAATAGTTCACCAAATAATACTGAAAAAAACCCTCCACACCGTTTCCTGAAATGAGGGAACATGACACTGGATGTCTAAATTAAATTCACCAGTTTGCAAGCTCAGAAGTCCCAAGTAGCACTATATGGACAACAGATCATTAAACCTACCACTGGGGAATGAAACTGAACTTCCTGAAAAAACTGTTAATGTCCTGAACATGGCCCAATACTTGAACCAGTGACAACCCAAGAGAGGGTTTGGTACACATCTAAGGGCCGAAACATATGTCGACCTCAAAGGGAATTTAATGTGTTTTTCCCTTGTCTTATAGGAATAATTCATCAATTGTTATGCTTGAAGAAAAGCAAATTTAATTTACCCCATTATTGTAAAAGTATATGTTGGATGGAAGTGGTTAATGATGATCAAAGGATCAAATGTTTAAATGTTTTTATGAAACATAAATAAAGAGAATTGTTTCTTGTAATGAAAGCTGTTTGTTAAAATATCTTAAGTCTATCCAGATGATCCATCTACCCATCAACAAAGTAGACCCACATCATCTTACCTGCTGTACAGAAGGGACTAATCAGAAAGGGGTAGTCAATCTGTTTGTTTCTTAAATGCATAATGGGTGCAACCAGTCTTGCCGTGGAATCTCACTGCTGATCCCCACGGTTTGAAAGCTGTTCGTGAAAATCAACCTTTCTTGTTGCTAAATTTCTAAGAATGGAACCTGAATCATAAAATGTTTCTCTCTGTTCTTCATACATTTGCACCATTTAGTTAACTTCACATTTTAGCAACTTCTGGATTATATTGTGTTTGTCCTGAAGTTGCTAAGGCAGGGTTTCTTGGTTGTTCTTCTTGGCACTCTCTCAGCATTGCATACTTTGTAGCTTGACCTCCAGTTGAGGTTTGATTGATTTTATTATTTATTATGTACCTACACACAAGTGTTTCAAGGCGCAACAAGGCAAGGGAGGGGGAACAAAGGGAGGACAAGACAGCGCTCTTACTAGGCCTTGTGTCATTGAGATCGTGCAAGTGCAACAAGAAGTGCAGGGGGGAGGGTACAGGAAGAAGTGCACCCAGAGCAGCAGGGCTGAGTTAAGTGCAAGGAAGGCTGGGACTAGAAGGTTCAATCTTAAACTGGTAGTGCAAAGTTAGCCAGGCTGTAGTGCAAGCTGGGCTAGGTGGCAAGTGCCGGGGACTGGTCGGGAAGGGTGGGGGGGGCTGGTGTCCTTTAAGACTCAGAGGACACCGAGCAACATTTCAGCAGACGGAGCAGGAGCAATGGAAGGTTATCAGGAGAGCGGGAGCGAGAAAGGAGAGGAGAAAAGAGAGGTCTTGAGGAGCTTCCAGAATGTAAGGAGATCCGGCTCAAGGCAGAGAGGCAGGGAGGCCATTCCAGAGTGAGGCATCTGCAGAGGAAAGAGATCGACCCCCCCCCATTCTCTGCTTGGAAAAGTGACTCACCCGCAGATAATTAGAAGTAGACGAACAAAGGGCTCTAGGAGGAAGGCACTTAGGAAGTGAGAGTTGAAGGTAGTGGGCGCCACAGCTCCAGAAAGCCTTGTGGACGATGGAGAGGATCTTAAACTTGATCCTTGCATCCACCAGGAGCCAGTGGAGGGATTTCAGGGCTGGAGAGATGCGGTCCCTGGGCCTGAGGACAAGGATAAGTCTTGCAGTCCTGTTCTGGGTGAGTTGAAGAGGGTGAAGAGTAGAGAAAGGCAGATTGAGAAAGATACTGTTGCAGTAGTTCAGCCTAGAGAGAACCAGGGCTCTGGAGACAGTGAGCTTCTGGGGGAAGGTGGGAAAAGGGAGAATACCTCTGAGGAGGAACGGCTGGAAATGGGCCTTTTTGGCAAGATCCGTGATGTGTGGAGAGGAGAGAGTGGAGTCGAAGATGACCCCAAGGTTTTTTGCCTCACAAGAGGGTAAGGGCAGAGGGCTAAAGGAGGGCAGCCAGAGTGAGAGAGGAAAAGCGGGAGCAGGGGTCCCAATGAGAAGGTTCTCCGTCTTACTGGCGTTAAGGCAGAAATCATTAGAGGTGCACCATGCCTGAATAACAGATATTCGGGGAATAGCAAGGATGAAAGAGGAGGCCGAGGGTAGCCTGAAAGAGATCTGCATATCATACGCATAACACTATAAATTAGAGGAAAAGGTAGAGATCAGGAGGGCCAAAGGGGCCAGATAGACATTGAAGAGCCAGGGGGAGAGTATAGAGTACTGGGGAAAACCACATGTCGAGAGAAAGGACCCAAGATGAACTTGGGAAGGTTGGTTCAGGAGGAAGGTCAGCCATGCCAAAGCCTGATCTGGGATGCCAAAGGTCTTGCTGAGACAAATGATCAGGATGTTGTGGTTGACCGTGTCAAATGCAGAGAAATGGTTACGGAGTATAAGCACAGAGGGAGAGCTAGAGTCAAGATTAGAGGCAGATCTTCATGGGTGTTCGGGAGTACAGTTTCCATGCCTCTGGCTGCTCTGAAGCCAGACTGATGGTCATAGAGACAACCAACAGATTTAGCATGGAGGGTTCGCTGGGAGATAACCAACTTCTCCAGGAGTTTGCCCAGGAAAGGAGTGATGGAGATCGGGTGATAGTTTTCCAGAATGGAGGCGTCAGCAGGAGGCTTTTTTAATAGGGGGTGCAAAAGGGAGTGCTTGACAAGAAAGGGAAAAGATCCAGTGGCAAAGGAGTGGTTACAGAATTGGCTGGAAATGTCTGGAAACATCTTCAGGTGTTACAGGAGAGTGGAGAGGAGAGGAGAGGAGAGAATGAGAGGAGGGGGGCTGGCCAAGAAGGGCCTGCGAGTGGTGGAGGAAGAGGGAACAGAAGAGGAGGAGAGTACAGACAGGATGCCCTGGGTTTTAGTAGTGAAATGAGAAGCCAGAGCCGTGCAGAGGGCCTGGGTAGGTGTAGAAGAGGTAGATAGTGCAGTAGGATTGGCCGGCTCCTTGCAGATTTTGAAAAGTGTGGCCATGTTGTTAGAAGCCGCAGAGATGCAGGCTTGAATATGGACTCTCTTCTTAAAGAAGATGGAGAGTCTGTATTGTGTTTGGAGCAGATGGCAGTCCAGTCTGTCTGAGAGTACATCCGAAGCTCCCCACTTCTGCTCAGCTACTCTGCACTTGCTTTTCAGAGCGGCCAGATGGGAGTGATACCAAGAATTGCACTTGGTGGCATGCTTCAGGCGGATCTTCATAACGGGGGCAAGGATATCCAGAGTGTTAGAGATGGAAAGGTGAAGGTTGGTAAGGGCTATGTCAGCATGGGCGTTGGCCACAGGAGTAGGTGGGGGAGAGAAAGTGGAGGCAAAGGTGGCCACTGACACTTGCTTCATAGGTTCAATGACCGTGAAGGAAGGTAGCAGTGCTGGGTGGGCCTTTGTCAATGGAACAGGAAGCTTCAAGTGAGAAGAAAAAAGACAGTGGTCCACCCAGGAGAGAGGATTAGAGCGGGGGTTGTCTGAAGAGATGAGAAAATCAAGGTGTGGCTGGCAGAGTGAGCCGGAACAGAGGGTAAAATGGAGAGGTAAAGATAGTCACATAGGTTGCGAAAGAGCCCAGAGGAGTCTGGGGTGTCCAGGTGGATGTTGAGATCCCCAAAGAGGAGAAGCTGGGAGGTAGAGGAAAGGAGAGAGGAGGTGAGGTCAGCCCATTCAGTCATGAAGAGGGTGACCTGGCCAGGTGGCCTGTAGATGGTGGATAAGGGGTTCGAGAGAGGCCAGGAGAGAGAGAGCCTACAAACCAGGCATTCAAAGGAGGAATAGGTCTGAGTGGAGATGGCGGAGGCAAGGATCCACTGGGGAAAGATCAGGGCCACTCCGCCTCTGGGCCTTTTGGGCCTGGACTCGGAGAGGATCTTGTAGCCCTCAGTGATGTGTCAAAACTCATGACAGAGCTCGCCTTGAACCATGTCTCTGTAAGATAGAGAACATCCCGGTCCAGGAGTTCAAGGAGGTGGCAGATGTCAGAGGTGTGTTTGACAGCAGAGCAAGAGTTGAGAGTAGCCACGTGGAGCAGGTTGCCACTTTTGAAATACTTCCAGGGGGTGAGTACATGGGAAAGGAGTACCCATCGCAAGTGGCAGAGGAGCCAGAGAGGTGGAAGGAGGAGGCGGCAGAGTATCTATCCAGAGAGATAGTGGATGGCAAGAGAGCCAGAGAGGTGGAGGACTGAGGTGGCCGTGGAACCAGAGCGGTAGTAGATGGCATAAGAGTCAGAGCAGTAGAAGAAGGAGGTGGCAGAGGAGCCAGAGAAGTGGTAGAAGGACTAGCAGGAGAAGGAAGGAAGTTGATGAGGCGAGGGAGGCGTCTATCAAATAATAGGAGATTGGGCTGAGGGACCTGGACGTGACTGTGCTGTTTATATAGACATTTATGATGCCTCTGGAGGACTGGAAGGGGGCCAAGAGGTCCTCCCACTGGGTGCCACCACTAATGGGAGAAGAGGAGGAAGGAGAGAGAAGTGCACCCATATGAAGGGTCCATTGGTTGGGAGAAGGAACGACAGAGGAAGTCTGTGAGAGTCTGTCTGGAGGAAGCACTGACATAGGTGTCAGCGATGGGAAGGCCTGGATTGGAAACCAGGGTGTCCTTTCTGAGCTTCTTCCTTCCAGTCTTAGTGAGAAGAGTAGGATAGGAGATAGAAAAGCAGTTAGAGAAGATGTGCGTAATTGAGAGCACCATTATGGGTGTGATAGAGGCAAGGGAAAGTACAGGCGAGAGAAGAAGAGAAGGAAACACAGAGCTGTGCCCCATCGGTGCACAAGGAGGGGATTTGTGAAAAACAGGGGTGGAGGGGTAAACAGAGGGTGCAAGGGCAACAGCAGATCGCAGACAGAGACAAGTAAGCAAGGGTAGCAACAGGCAGTGAGTGGAGAAAGTGGTGGGAGCTGACTAGGCTCAGCTCAACCTAGAGAGGAAACAAGGCTTGGAGAGCAACAATAGTGATCACAACATAAGAGGGAACCTAGAGAAGAGGAGAAAGGCCTGGTGGACCCATCAAGCTGTGTGCAAGCGCACCCAGTAACATTCGCCTAGAGGGGAGATGAAGAGAATGCAAGATAAATGCAAAGAACAGTGATAGAGGTTAATGCATTCACATAGATGGGAAACATGCAGAACTAGCAGGGGAAAGCAGAGAAACAGTGATGGAGGGCAAAACAATCGCCTAGACCGGAAAAATGGGGAAGATGCAAAAGAGATGCAGAGAAACAGTTGCAAAGACGCAGAAAACCAAGTACGGCTACCCGGGAGAGGGACAGCCTAATGGATTCATAGAGACAGTGCAGGGTGAGATTTGCATTGAAATGGAAGTAAGCGCACGAGGTAGGGCAGTTTAGTAGGACACATTAATGGTTACAACCCCTGCCCGCACCCGTCTTACTTTGCAGATTACTGCTGGTAGATGGCTGTGCTGCATGCTCACACTCTGTGTTCTGATCCCTTCGTCGCAAAACACCTGCGTCACACAACACTATGGCCGTGTCATGCGAGGGCTTTGCCGCAGAGGATCCGATCCTCTGTTCTTAAAGGTTTGGATGAGTGGATGTAGCGCACATTGTTAGAGAGTGCTGATTGCTTGTTAGTGATTAGTGACTATTGCCATGCATAAATAAACATGCATTCTGTTTATTACGATTTCTGTGTCTTGTGATCTCTGTGTCTGTGTGTGTTTTCATTCTCGTTTCAGTAGTATTTACTTCAAATTTTATAAATGGCACCCAATGTGGGGTCCTCCCAATGATGATTGAGGACTCATTTGGGACTGGAGCACTGGAGGATCCCTGCTTGGCAAGTAGAATGAAGGTTCCTTGCAGCAGCTGTTACTTCTGATCCACTTGTTGGCCAAGATCGTCTCCGGCGAGCGTTTAAACCGCGTTGGTTGCAGCCGTGATGATGTTCGCATCTTTTTGGATGAAGATTACCAGGCACAGAAATCGAGTTTGAGTTTGATGGGAGATAGCGTTGACTCTCTTTGAAATGAGGTGAGCTTGCTTCAGGTTTTTGTTTGAAATGGGTATGTGCACATATTTTGACAGGCTAGAAATTATTTTATTTTTTTAAAGTTGCCTGAAACTCGCACGTGTTGTGAAGATTTGTTTGTTGAGGGAAAATGCTACAGGGTTAGAAAATGAGATAATGACTCTGTACATTAGTGGACTAAGAGCAATACGGGATAGGCTGAGAAATATGTTCGACAACTGGAAAGTGGTCCCAGAATCAGTTCACCAGTCAGTGCAAAAGAATGAGGAGATGGGGGTGACCCGGGAAAAGAAGTTACCTAGGGCAGACTCAGTTGTGATAGATACCATGTCACAAGAATGTTCCATTGACAGCTCAATGGTTCCAGATATTGCCTTGTCAGCAGGGCAACAGAAAGTTTCTGTTGGGTTTGCATGTACGCCAGAAATATGCCCTGTGTCACAGCTAGTACCTATTACTGTTGGTCCCTTTACAGAGAAACGCCACTTACAGACATCCCATTATGGAGAGAACCTCTTGGGGGTGAATGTGTTGAGAGAATTTTACACAGTGATTCATTGCAGTTCTGATGGAGCATACTTGACAATGTTCCAGCAGAGAGAGGTTTCTACACAGTATTTAACATTGCCTTTTGGTTTAGTGAGGAAATGTGAAATTGGGGAAATATCTAACAGAAAAGGTAACAGCACCATTTTACCAGCTTTTAGAAATAGTGACAATGTTTTGCCCTGCCATTTTGCAATTTATGTAGAGGACAAATTGACCATGATTTCTGCTCAAGGAGCATACTTTTCTGTGATTGATGCATTAACCAGTGCTAGAATGCCACGAGGATACACAGACAGTACTAGCATTTATAGTAGAGTGCTTAGATATCAGTGCTAGGTAGCTGGCCTTCAGTGCTCACGTCTTCAAGGCTAGAATGCAGCAATTCCCCCGACCTTTCCTCCACCTCCTCCTCCTCACCTGGTGACGTGGGTAAATCCGACTTCGAAGTTTTTGGGAGAGAGGCTTTTTCTTTTCATGCAGATAAGGTCTGCCTCGGAAAGAAGCCACCGTGACCCAGGGTCTGGAACTCACCGTGACCCCCCCTCCGTGACAGCCAGCAGGGGAAAAAGCCTTTGGCAGAAAAAAACCCTGGTTGGAATTGAGTTGGTCGCAGAAGACACTGCAGCAGAGACCGATGACCGATGAGAAGGATGCAGGCTGGTCAGGACCGGATGGTATAGCGTAGAAAGACTACAGGATACTCTGTGTGCAGCTGAGAGCAGGCAAAGGGTAAGAACCCTGGCAGGACAAACGGGGAAAAATACCCCAACGGCAGCTGAAGAGGAAGACAGATAGAAAGCGGAGCAGGGAGGCGGAATGAGGGCAGAAAAACAATACCCAAAAAATCAATGAAAGGGCTAGCGGGACAAAAATGGCAAAAGAATCCAAGCAAAAGGGGGAGGAACAGAAGCCTAGGAAAACAACACCGGCGAAAACAAATGCCCAGAGAGAACACTATGGAGCGCAAGCAATGGGGAGGAAACTATTCGTTGCAATGCGCCGAGCCGCCATAACGCTGTCTAGTAAATACTATCCGGCGGCGGCCATCTTGGAAAAAACACTAGACCGCTGCCTGCACGTAGCGAATACGTGGCGGCACGGTCTAATGGCGGCCCAACCTCCACCTCTTCCACAACCACCAGCGGTTAACAGCCGTGACATTAGAGTACAGGTTGATAGATTAGAGTTGCCAGAATATTGCACATTGTTACTAGTTGCAGCAGACTGTTGTGAAGTATGCCAGAATGGCACTATTAGTTTACTGAAGGATCTTGCAAATGCAGGACAGAAAGTTTCTTTGAATGAGTACCAGTCTTGTCAACCTGAGGACGCCTATGTAGGGCACCTCTTGTTGAAGGAGGGTATGAGAATTGCTCCAGAGAGAATACATGTTACATCAGCATTGCCATGGGATGCTTACTGTGAGAACGTTTTTGTCACACTGAAATGTGCTGCAGTCTTGGGTATTTTGAATTATGTGAAGAGATTTGTCGTGTTTGTATATGTGAAGGATGTATGTGCTTTAGCAGTTATAATCCAGGAACATGATGGGGGAGATGGATGTCCATGGGGATATTTTCCCTTTGCATTGGGACTTGTTGGCTATTTGCTTCCTGAATGTCTTAGAGCAGTAGCTACAGCAGTTGCTTCATGCACAGTAAGTGAAGGCAAGGTGCTTCACACAGTTGACATCAGCTCGAATTATGAACTTACTCTGAACTAGTACACATTGAATTGGAATGGCCAGACACTGAGATTTTAGCATTTCTGTCTGAGAGACTAGAACCGGTTTCACCTTGTATGAATTGTGAAGTGCAGTGTTTATGCAATGCAGTATAATGAGGAATGAATAGCTTTGCCTTGTTTGAAAACTGCTTACCGATATATGCCATCCCTGATACTGCACTTTTTCTTGATTTCTTGAGATACATCTGATGCGGGGAAGACTGATCCTGACTGATTGGGATACAGACTAGCCTAACAACGGAACATCCGTGCTAAGCGATGTTGCTGAGTATAGCAGCAAATCTGTGGAATGGGGGCAGGCCTCAGAGTCTGAGCATGATAACTGCTTCGCTTTGAGAAGTACAAAGTAGAAGTTGGCTTGATCCCAGGCTGACAGAGGTTGCCTGGTAGAAACCGCCTAAAATTGAGATGTTTTTCCCTGCTGTGTTTTGGAAATGGGAAATGTTATCACAAGTTCGTTATGCAAGCTGTTCGCATAAACGGTGAGAGAAAAATATGTTGATCCATGCTACACATTTGAAATATTTTCCTTTGCCTCTACACCTATGAGACTGGGTAGAGGGAGGGGTTAGGGGATGGAGAAATGCATACTGAATACGTACCCCAGTGCTTTAATTGAGAGAGGAATACTGACCCTTGTTTTGAGCAACATGAGGATCTGTTGAGATCTGCATTTTCTGAATTGTTCAGAGAATCACTCTGTGCGAGAGTGCCATGATGCAGTCTGTACCAGGGAAAGATAGGGAAAGGCCTAGAGGAGTGAGGGGAAGCTAGGAAAGTGTTGCAGCAATGGGAATTGTGCGGCACCCACAAGAAACCATTTTTTTGTTTACTCCATTTTGCCCAAAGATTCTTGCTTGAATGCAGAGAGGGGCAGGGAACAGATGATTTGAATCCCATATATGAACATCTATAGCCTATGTGAGTGAGGCTTCCTAATAGACACTGAAACTATGCCCATGTCTGGGTTGCACAGAAGTGAGGATATGGACAGTTTTGCCACAGAAATGATCTGGTCCAGGTGAGACTATTAGTCAGCTAGAGAATGAACAACATCCCAGAAAACTGTTGCCCACGTCCATATCACATGCTACACCTGCTATGCAATGCTTTGTTATATTATGTTTTCTTTTTGAGTACACGCTTGATTGAATACACATGCTTGATAGTATTCACAATGAGCACCAGGTTGATACATAGCAATCTGTATATGCATCATTTAGAAAAATGTTTTCAGGTTATTAGGATAAATGCACTAACATTATTGTCACCATTGCAGTGTTTGGAGGCATCAATTTAAGATGCTGCCTAAGTATACAATGCTACAACTTGCTTAGTTTCTATGCTATGTACATGTTTCCAGAGATCTGATACACTTACCAGCTATGTATCATGGTAAATTTGCCAAAGGTTTACCTTGTCTCACCAGGACACTACTAATAGTGTAACTATGCTTTTTCAATGGCGACTGATCCAGTATCACTATTGGAAAGTCTTATGTTTTAGTATGCCTTAGTATCTAACTACACTACTTGCTTGTTTCTTATCCATGTTTTGACTGACATCTGTCATGTTACTTACCTGATGTCCACAATACTGTCTAGTATTACTATCCTGAAATGGATTAGCGCAGTGGTATTCAAACTGTGGGTCGCGACCCCCTAGGGGTCCGCGGGTGCATCCCAGGGGGGCCCTGAGAGCTCAGCATGAAAAAAGATTTTTTTTTTTTTTTTTTTTTTTAGATTGGAAGAAATGGGCAGGGGTGGCCCACATGGGCGGGCTGAAGCATGAAACTGTCTCAGGCAACAATGAAAAAGTGGCCCACAGTTGTAAATGGATATTCATTCCTTTAGTCACAGACTGGGCCTCATTACTACTATGGCGGACCAGTAACAACGGTGCTGGTAAGCTACCGGCACCGTTGCTACCGTTCCGCCATAGTAAGAGTTGTGCTCGTGGGTGCTTGACAGCCCCCGCCAGGTCTGACCTCAGCTCGTCGGATGCACCAGCACCGTTATTAACGGTGCCGGTGCATCCGAGCTCCCCCTTCCCATTTGAGCCATATGGGGCTCAAATGGGAATGGGGATCTACCGGCACCTTCGAAAGGGCAATTATCATGTCCGCCTAACTCGGCATGACCTAGTAATTGCCCATTCGCGGGTGCCAGACCCGGATGCAACTCCAGTGGCAGCCGTGCCGGTTTTACCGGCACAGCTACCGCCAGAGTAGTTATGAAGCCCACTGTTTCAATAGTACCCAAAGGGGTGCTTTGTGTTAAAATGTAAGTAAATTGTGATATATTCAGCAACAATGGTCAACATTACTAACTGTATAGTGGCCCCTCACCCATTATGGAGGAGCTAAGGAGCCAGCCCAGTGAAACAGTGAGCACTCCCTCAGCTGCTTTATCCAGCTAATGGAGTGCTCCTGGGCTGGCTGAACTGTCAAAGGGTAACACTGTTTCCCTTTGACAGTTCAGTTTAGTTCCCCAGCCGCACATGCTCACTGAGCCATGCAAGTGCTGGGGCGTTTTGCTTCGCCAGCATTGCATAGCTCATTGGAAATGCTGGCTGGGGCACTGCATGTCTGTATGTCCGAGGGGGAGCTCCTGCGCCTCCTCACACATACGGACAGAGCAGCTGGAGCAGCACCCACACACAAGCCAATGCAGAAGGTACGTTTATGTTCATTGTTTTTATTTAAACATGTGTATGGATGCGTTATGAGTGAGTGTATGGTGATGGATGCTCATGTGAATGATAGAGTGATTGCTGTATGAATGTGCAGCGCCTTGCATATACACATAATCATGTTCATTGTGTTAGGACCAGTGGGGCCCAGGGGACAGGGATGGTATCTTTTTACCGGACATCTATCATTCAAAACCCTCTGCCTTGTCCACAAGGCTTTCTGGGGCCTCGGTCCAAAATACCTTCAGCTATTCCTCCGCAAATACCTCCCCTCTCGAGCTCTTCACTCCTCTACCTCCAACTCCCTCAGGGTCAGTCGTTTATCAAAGAAACGAGCTGGGGGTAGATCTCCGTCTTCGGCTGGGGCCTCCCTCTGGAACAGCGCCCTGCCACTCTAAAACTTGAGGAGAACCATCTTTCTTCCTGCACTTATCAGACCTACCCTGTCTGCTGCCTTAAACGTAGCACTTGCAAATTGCTGGCTGCACTACCACTGTTTGTTGCCTTTATTATTTATTTATTGTTATTTATCTGTTTCTCCTCTGCTTCGCACTTTTCACTTCTCCCCCCTTCCATGCACTTTTCCCCTCACACTTGCGCGTTCTCAATGTCACTGGGCCTAGTAAGATCGCTGTTTTATTCTCCTCTGTTCCCCTCCCTTGCCTTGTCACGCTCTGAAACACTTGTGTACGAGCGCGATAGAAATAAAATATCAATGCCTGCCCCCTGGACTCCCAGCAACAATTGCAAACTGTTTGGCTATTTACCCATATTTTGTTAAAAGTATGCTCTACAATGCAACATTTTAACCTATTATTTAAAAAAAAATTCACAGGGGGAAACCCCCCCGAACCTCCCCTTAATGCCCCTCCACTTAAAAAAGATTCACCAGCCGCCACTGGCCCTCAGACTGTGTTGGGAACGGGATGGGGGAACCGAGGGACTATGGTGGGAGCACAATGGGCGGGAACCATGGGATAGTGATGGGAGCAGAGTGGGGAGAGCCCTGGGTGTGTGATGGGGTGGGGAGAGACCAGCGACTGGGTAGGAGTGGGATGAGGGAGCCCAGCGACTTTGATGGGAGCAGGTGACGGCGCGCAATATATACTGTCCATTTGGCATTTCTGGGGGGTCCCGACCTGCCCAAATTTTGCTCAGGGGGGCCCTGGCCAAAAAAGTTTGAAGACCACTGGATTAGCGCATGCTAAAAAGGGCTGTTTGTCAATCTGCATTTATTTAGGGTTTAGTTAGCATGGGCTAATCCATTAATCCATACATGCATTCATTCATTTAGTATTAACTATGTTTAGCACTATAGTTTGTTTTGATCATAGATCGATATTTACTGAGAGCCAGGCAGAAATTCTATGCAGATATATTTAGCTTGCTATTTTGTATAGCACACATTCTGTCTTTCAAAGCGCTAAAATGTGGTCTGTTTCTTGTCCATTATGAATCCGGTTTGCTGAGCGCGAAAGAGCGCCTGAAGACAGTGTAGATGTTTTTCATAACAAATCTGTCTCTTGGCAGACTGTTAGATATAGCCTTGACTGCTTTGCTTCGTTTTCGTTCTGCAGAGAGCTTTTCTGTCTCATGAGCGAGAGACAGGAATGTTAGCACAATATGCTTTGCTGTTCTTAGAATAGAATATAGAAGAACATGTCACTGTGTCCAAGTACAGTATGATATGATATGGCATTTATAACGCGCCTATACACAAGTGTTTCAAGGCACGACGAGGCAAGGGAGGGGGAACAGGGGAGGAAAGATAACGATCCTACTAGGCCAGGTGTCATTTAGATCGTGCAAGTGCATGGGAAGGTGGAAAGGGAAAAGTGCGAGGGTGCAGGGGGAGGTTTGTGGGATAAAGGGTAAGTATAAATAATGGCCAGCAAGTGGCAAGTAACAAAGAAGAAATCCAATATGGATAGCCACGTCCCCTGCACACTTTCTAGACGGCCAAAATAGGCCTTTTGAACATTTTTTGTAAATTTTTTTGAAATGCAATATTGATAACTTTCAATCAATTCTGTAGAAAATGTCCATAAATGATTCCGTTGAAACTTTCTGTTTTATAAAAAACAATTTTTGCTTTTTATTTGTCTTTTGGTGAGCCCAACGCGTTTCGAGTATAAAAAACTCTTCATCAGGGGTGGCATTTTTCAACAAATTAAAGTCTACAAAAGAAAATACATATATACTTCAATTAGTTAGAACTTAAAACAGTTTTTACACAATTTTGAAAAACATCATATCAAACTTTTAGATCAATTTTAACAGATAAATTGTTTACAAGGCATTCAGCCTAGTCTATAGGGCAACATCCCATTTTTCAGTACTCATTTTAAATCCATCTCCCACAGGGCTACAAGCTATAGGATTTCGTCAAAAATCAACAATTAAGGTTGATATGTAAATGACCTAAGTCTAGTATGGGCATATAGTTTCTTATTAAATTTCGAATGTGGGGTAAAGTGCCTTATGTATCCATAGTTGTGGTACACAGAATTGGAGAATGTGGTATAATATTTTAAGCAACTGTGAGTATACGGAGGAAGTGATGAGAGAAACAGGCTAGGAGAGGTGGGTCAAATAGTAGCATTCGGAATGTAAAAAATGGGCAACCATCTTACCCAGGAACATATATTAGGCTCATGGAGTGGTCCAAGATTAGCAAAGCTGATCCAGGTGTCAAGCGGACACTATGTAGTGCATCTCATGGAAAGAAGACTTTGGTGAAGCCTTGATGGGTATGGATATCTAAATGGGATAATGGTATAACCAAGCGGTTATTAAATTAGCTGAGCGGAATAATAAGTGCAAACGAGAGGGTCCAGCCTCTAACTCAAAAGGAACTTACAAGTTCAGTATCCATCTGCGTCCAGGAGTAGTCCGAGTACGATCGGGAACCGCACCAGAGTGATGTATTCACTCGGCGTCCCTGTTTATATACTGAAAAGAGGATGTGAGGTCATCGCGCGCAAGGGCGTGCAACGGCACGAAAAGCGTGACGTCACCCGCGCATGCGCGCCAAGACGTAAACAAACCAAGTAAAAACGTTTTAGGGGACCTGGTTGGATTTGAGCCATAAAGGAATTATGAGTGCTAGGGATGGTCATGAAGTTGAACAGTATTTGTAAAGACTAGGTGATGTAAATCACGATCAGAGGTATGTAAAAAAAAATGAAAGAGTTAGGCACATAACGAACAATTAAAAACAATGTTATTAGTCCCATAGATTATTGGGTGTGCTTTCTGGTGTTCATCTAAATGGCAAAAAAATGTGTCTGGCAAGGGAATTATCAGAATGCAGACAGTTTAGATAAATCTAGAGAATGTCATTTACATGTCAAGGAACTTTGCTACATGTGATACAAAGAACGTAATCTATGCAATCCGCTGCCCATGTGGTATGTACTACGTAGGCAAAACAAACAGAAAGGTTAAGGCAGGTGGACAGAGCACAAATCCTGTGTGAGGACGAAAAATTGCAAATCCCCCGTGTACAGACACTTCCGAGATGAAAAACACAATGTATCACAGATGAGATTTGTGGTACTCGAAGTCCTATGACCCCTAAGTAGAGGTGGGGACCTTCCAAAACTTCTGGCCCAAGAGAACGTTTTTGGATAAACAAACTTGATTCCATGACTCCACTTGGAATCAATGAAGATTACTATTTAGGACCGTTTTTGTAAATTATCTCTGTAATACTTTGAGCCCAAACATCTCATTCCATGATAGGAGCTCAAATTTCAAATTTCAAGATTTGGCCTGACACTCCTTAAAACTTTATTCTCTTTTAGCACCTGTTTGTCTAGACAAGGGATCACCTGTACCCGGTATATGTAATATAAATGTACAGTTTACTCATGTCATGTAAACTCACAACAATTGTAATTTGGGACTAATATTGTGAAATTTGTGACTGATATTGTGTATTATATGCTACCCCATTTTCTAAACAAAAATTATACCTACAGGTACTAGTCTGTATACCTAGGATATCTATACTGTTGGCATCTCGAGATTTGTGTACATATTCTGTTTTCAAATTGACATGTAAATGACATTCTCTAGATTTATCTAAACTGTCTGCATTCTGATAATTCCCTTGCCAGACACATTTTTTTGCCATTTAGACGAACACCAGAAAGCACACCCAATAATCTATGGGACTAATAACATTGTTTTTAATTGTTCGTTATGTGCCTAACTCTTTCTTTTTTTTTTACATACCTCTGATCGTGATTTACATCACCTAGTCTTTACAAATACTGTTCAACTTCATGACCATCCCTAGCACTCATAATTCTTTTATGGCTCAAATCCAACCCGGTCCCCTAAAACGTATTTACTTGGTTTGTTTACGTCTTGGCGCGCGTGCGCGGGTGACGTCACGCTTTTCGTGACGTTGCACGCCCTTGCGCGCAATGACCTCACAGCCTCTTTTCAGTATATAAACAGGGACGCCGAGTGAATACATCACTCTGGTGCGGTTCCCGATCGTACTTGGACTACTCCTGGATGCAGATGGATACTGAACTTGTAAGTTCCTTTTGAGTTAGAGGCTGGACCCTCTCGTTTGCACTTATTATTCCGCTCAGCTAATTTAATAACCGCTTGGTTATACCATTATCCCATTTAGATATCCATACCCATCAAGGCTTCACCAAAGTCTTCTTTGCATGAGATGCACTACATAGTGTCCGCTGGACACCTGGATCAGCTTTGCTAATCTTGGACTACTCCATGAGCCTAATATATGTTCCTGGGTAAGATGGTTGCCCATTTTTTACATTCCGAATGCTACTATTTGACCCACCTCTCCTAGCCTGTTTCTCTCATCACTTCCTCCGTATACTCACAGTTGCTTAAAATATTATACCACGTTCTCCAATTCTGTGTACCACAACTATGGATACATAAGGCACTTTACCCCACATTCGAAATTTAATAAGAAACTATATGCCCATACTAGACTTAGGTCATTTACATATCAACCTTAATTGTTGATTTTTGACGAAATCCTATAGCTTGTAGCCCTGTGGGAGATGGATTTAAAATGAGTACTGAAAAATGGGATGTTGCCCTATAGACTGGGCTGACTGCCTTGTAAACAATTTATCTGTTAAAATTGATCTAAACGTTTGATATGATGTTTTTCAAAATTGTGTAAAAACTGCTTTAAGTTCTAACTAATTGAAGTATATATGTATTTTCTTTTGTAGACTTTAATTTGTTGAAAAATGCCGCCCCTGATGAAGAGTTTTTTATACTCGAAACGCGTTGGGCTCACCAAAAGACAAATAAAAAGCAAAAATTGTTTTTTATAAAACAGAAAGTTTCAACTGAATCATTTATGGACATTTTCTACAGAATTGATTGAAAGTTATCAATATTGCATTTCAAAAAAATTTACAAAAAATGTTCAAAAGGCCTATTTTGGCCGTCTAGAAAGTGTGCAGGGGACGTGGCTTTCCATATTGGATTTCTTCTTTGTTTTTTGTATATAACCAGCCTAGGTACCAAGGCTGTGTCTTTCTCCCCCGCACCTCGAATTATTTACTAAAGATTACCATTCTGTTTAAACCTAACTAAATTACATTCAAATTGGTGTGCAAGTGTACTAACCTGTGTTGGTCAGCAAGTGGCAAGTGCAAGTTAAGTGCAGGTAGGGGGACTGTAGGGGTACAGAAACAGTCTCCAAGTGCAGGGTAGCCAGTGCAGGTGAGCAACTGGCTGGGCCGGGCATGTGAGCAGAGAGGGAGGCCGTGTAACCAGTGCAGTTTCAGCCAGGAATCGGCAGGGGAGAGGAAGAGAGAAAGCAGAAGCAAAGCGGAAGGTATTGAGGTGCTTCCGGAACCGGAGATGGTTCTCCTCAAGTTTCAGGGAGGCAGGAAGGCTATTCCAGAGGGAGGCCCCTGCCGAAGAGAGAGATCTACCACCAACTCGTTGCTTGGAGAAGCGGCTGACCCTGAGGGAGTTGGAGGCGGATGAGCGAAGAGCTTGGGAAGGAAGATATTTAGGCAGAGAGAGTTGGAGGTATTTCGGCCCCAGCCCCCAGAAGGCCTTGTGGACAATGCAAAGGGTTTTGAATTTAATCCTCACAGCCACCGGGAGCCAGTGCAGAGATTTCAGTCCTGGAGAGAGACGATCCCTGGGCTTGAGGCCAAGGACAAGTCTGGCAGTCCTGTTCTGGATAAGTTGCAGAGGGTGTAGAGTAGAGGCAGGCAGATTTAGATAGAGGCTGTTACAGTAGTCCAGTCTAGAGAGAACCAGGGCTCTGGAGACAGTGAGCTTCTTGGGGAAGGTGAGGAAGGGAAGAATACCTCTGAGGAGGTGCAGGTGGTAATGGTACACGATTATGCTATTTTAAAATAATCATTTATGTAGCCATAGAATGCTGGTTGCCATAGAATGCTTTCTACCCATGTCATTGTAAAATGGACGCAGATGCCACTATGTATAAAACAGTGGATTTCAGTTCTGTCCAGGAGGGTGGGTTCAGTAGAGGAGAGTGAGAGTCAGTAATTCGGTAGAGCAGAGCATCTGGGAGGGTTGGGTTTGCTGAAGCACTCATTGCTGGAGAGTGCTGATTACTTGTTAGTGATTAGGGACTATTACCATGCATAAATAAACATGCATTATGTTTATTACGATTTCTGTGTCTTGTGATCTTTCTGTGTCTGTGTGCATTTTCATTCTTGTTTCAGTAGTATTTACTTCTAGTTTTACAGTGCTACGTATCGACTGGCCGCATCTCCTGCATCCCTGCATCGGACAACACAGCGGCCTTGTCCTGCAATGTCTTTCTTGATTCAGGCATTTCAGTGCATCAGTCTATTGCCATGGCTGGTTGGTCCCATATGTCCCAATATGGGGTTCCTTTGTTCTGTTGTACATAGATCTGTTTCTTACAACCTCTGAGGGTTAAGTGTTCTTAACACCTCAGTACCTCTCTTGTTCAAGTGCTCACCGGGTTCATCATCTCTCTGGCTCACCATGGACCCTCTTTCACCCGTGTGCAGGGCTAATGTGATGCTGAGGATTTAGTGCCATCCTTTGAGGGGCTGTAGCTCGACGGACTTCCCTCTACTTTGGAATAGGTTGTTTCTTGCTCATGTGTAATTTGATTGGTAGTGTAATGTTTGAATGTGTCCCTCATCCAGAGTAGAGTTCTAGCATATCCTCATCTGCCTCCCTTGTGCAAGACGCTGTGAGGTCAGTGGACAGCGGTAGCTTGCTGGGCTGCTACCTCGGTGAACACCTATTCCTTGGTCATGTCCTCTTGGGCAAACCAGTCTTCCTGCTGGACCTCCTTGGCTCGGAAAACATGGAGTGGGCCAGGATTTGTTCTTGCTTAGTCACAAGGGACAGACTGCATTGTGTGTACTTACTTCATGCACGTGAAATGTAAATAATACAAATCCAGATAATGTAGTGCGGAAACTTTAAAGCAGGATTGTCCAACACTGGCCCTCAAGTGCTGGGATCCGGATGGGTTTTCAGG
This sequence comes from Ambystoma mexicanum, assembly GCF_040938575.1. Lineage (NCBI taxonomy): Eukaryota > Metazoa > Chordata > Amphibia > Caudata > Ambystomatidae > Ambystoma > Ambystoma mexicanum. Next base: position 82,262,536 of record NC_090932.1, read on the forward strand.
ATATCCCTCATTAATATTCATGAGGAAAAACGTGCATACATTTGGAATCATTGTATGCAAATGTATCTCATGAATATTAATGAGGGGTAGTCTGAAAACCCTATGTGGATCCATCCAGCCCTCTGTGTTTGGAGTTGGACTACCCTGCTTTAAAGCAATGCATGCAAAATACATGATTTCAGAGAATTTGGTCTGAAAGTGAGCAACGTTTAACCTTGTAACTATTAATACCTCCATTTGTGAGTGTGTCACTTGTTTGGCATGACATTCCCAATGCGGAGAATGTGGTGCCCACATTTGTACATCCTTTTATGCTAATTACGCCTTGTACTGCACAGCAAGGCGCACAGCATTTAGAGGATAACCCCTTAAATGCTAAGGATGAGTGTGTTTGTCCTGATTCAGATGTTAAATCCTGAAAGGGTGTGACTGGTTGTTGGGAGACTTGAGCCCCCACACCAGTTTCACTGGGACTCATGACTGAATGTGGTCTAGATGGGGAAGGGAGGTGGAGTTGTGCGTTTCATTTTGGTGCATTGCTCAAATGTGACTTGCTCTTAGAAATTATTTTTATTACCCAACAAAGAAGCCAATAAAAAGGATCCGAGACAGAGAAGCGCTGTTGTTCTGGCGGAAAACACTCTGACTCCGGAGAACAGCTGACTGGCATGATAAGAATTGATCATGCTTTTATTATTTACAGTAGTAGAAGTGTCTAGCTGGGATTAGGAGTGGGCCTGGAGCACAAAACCTCTTACCGTGGCAGCCGCTCGCTCTACAATGCTCACGTTTACTTGTAAATGAGTTCCTCTCTTCGATGTGGCCCTCCCCCCTCACACCACTCCACACAGGGAATTATGTGAGTGATCTGTTCCACATACCTTCCTTTCTCAACAAAACCTAGTCTTCCAACATAATGTTAATTTCAAAGTCATGATGCATGTTGGGTACATTTTGTTCCCTTCTGGGTCTGGTCCTCAGGATATCCTCAACTAATTGTTCACACAGGCTTGGATACACCATTGTACTGATTGATTTCATTATCTTTCCTTAACTCAGCTGACTGATCTGCAGTGCTTGCAATGTTGTTCTAGTTTGTGTCAGACCTGGTTTCTTGGATAGGATCTGACATTTCATGCATGGAGCCATTCTTGAAGCTTTGTGTTCCTGGGCCAATTTCTTCCTCTCGAAGAATATCTGGATGATCAGGAAGTTCTTTCCTGTACAAGGCAACTCGCTCTAGATTCCACACTCAGCTATTATCAGTGTAGATATAGCTGCTTCCCTTCTTCACAAATTCAGGGCACAAGGAGAGTTGTGGTGTGTTTTCTTTCTTATGATATAGCTTTTTTTTAGCAGTCTCCTGCGTCGGTTAGAAGCTATAGTTGCCTTGCACATGTCATTGTTTTACTGTTCTTTGAATAGATTTTGCTTCTTAATCTGCCCCAAAATGTCAACTGACACTGAGGTGTCCTCCCCGATGTCTGGGAGCCCAGGTTGGTATGACCACAGAGTATGCATTAGTTGAAAGGGAGACGCTCCAGTGATGGTGTTGGGGGTGAGCTGATGTGCTACAATGGCCTCATTCATGGTGATGTACAGGTCTTTGTGTTCTACCTCAGCAACTGCAGCCTCCCTTGAAGTAATCTATTTGCCCTTGCCACAGGACAATTGGCCTGGGAAGTAGTAAGTGGTATGAAACGTCATGTCTTCAGACAGCAATTGAATCCTGCTATTTGTCACTAGGTATTTGGGCAAACGTTTGTGATCAAATATTTGCTCAAGTGTTCGTATCATTATGCTTTTGATGTTAGGAAGAAAGTATGCCTCTATCCACTTTGATATATAGTTCACAATCGCGATACTATCCCGGTTGTTCAAAGCAGGAGTCGCTCCTTTTCTCAGGCTTTGTCTGGAGTATCCACATTTGTCAGCAGGACCTGGCTCTACTTAAGCCTTTTGTCAATGTTGATACATTTGTGACAAAGCTCTAGTATTCAGTATATTTTGGTGTCCAAGGGTGGCCACCAGTGCGTCTCTCTGACATGTGGCTTGGTAAGTGTTCCACCCAGATGTGCCCCTGATGCACTCTCTGCCTTATAGATATCCTAATTTGAAAGTGGGGAGGGGGAACAGCCTTGTCCCTTTTAAACAAGATATCCTGTGACTTGGAAAGTGGTTGATATGTGCCTATATAAGGTCTTGGTGTCAATTTTTTATAGTCTCTCTAGCATTCGGCCAAAAGTGCATTACTTTCTCTGGCGTAGTATCTGACTTCATGGCGCTGCACTGTTCTTCTATGTTGATCACTACAGTACAAACATCCACTAGGGTGGCCACTGAACTATCATCCTGTAGGAACGTTTATGCCGCTGAGATTTTCATTGCAAGTCTTGTTGCTCAGTCTGCCCGATTGTTCTTCAACCCCCGGAAGATGGATGGAGAAGGTATACTCTTGAAGCTTCGCAGCTAGTCTCCGGGTGGACCGCTTTGTTCCTCCAGGACTAAGTGTACTAGGGGCTTGTGATCCATATAAAGACTGAATCTGCTGTCCCGAATGTACTTGCAAAAATGTTCTGTGGCACATGGATAGGTTATTTCCCTTTCAATAACCAAATAGTTATTATCTGCAATTTATAAAGATTTGGAGGCAAAGGCAACTCCCCCCTTCTTCCTCATGGTCTGTCTGTGTAAAGGATGCCTCTAGTCCGTAAGCACTGGCATAGACAGTGATGCTAGTCTCCATCTTCAGATCAAAGGTTTTGAGACATGGTACATTCAATATGTCTGTTTTGACTTCTTCAGATGCCCTCTGAGTCTCAACACCGTGGAAACAATGCCTCTTTCTGGGGGACCGCTGTGATGAATTCTACGGATCCCTCACTAAACCCCTGCCTAATGTCTCCTCCCAGGTGGCCAGGGAAAGGCAGACACTTTCTGATCCTGACCTTGGGGGTGGTGTACTGCAGAAGGATCACCAGGGAGGAGACTGGGCCCAGGGTGGGGAGGGATCCCTGTGGGATGAGACACATTATGTATCCTTTAAAAGGAAGAACCTTTTAAATTTGCCAAAGCATGTAATGGCCTATTGTTGTTATAATGTATCTGAACCACCTATAAAATCTGTGGTTATGGGCACGAGTGACATAAAATCTAAACCAACCTTAAGAACAGAAAGACCATTCGAGGCACGTAAGGATACAAATCCTCCTTACTCCTAAAGGTATAATGGAAGGGAATTTAAAAATATTGCCTTAAATACGTTGTCTTCCTCTTTAACAATGAATTCTGATAGTTCATGTTTGAATACCTCTAAGGGAAATAAACATTCCCTTGAAAATAAGAAGTTACTAAAAAGGCCTGATTTTGTTGTTGAGGACATAATCCTATGAGTACTGGAACGAGGAAGAAGCCTGAGGGGGCATGTTGTAGTTGCATGTTGTAGTAGTAGTCTGGCAATTAAGCCTTATGGCCCACCTGAGGGAAGCAGAGAGGCTTAAAAGGGCCCCCTCAGCTGCAGGCAATTGGAAGGAGCTGGAACTGTGGCTAGAGTGCATGCAGCAGAAGGGAGAAGGCATGGTGTTGGCAATCCAGGCAGAAGTGGGAGAACTGAAGGGACGCCCAGACTTGATACAGCAGATTTCACCTGCTTGTCCTGCGAGGATCCTGTTGCCCCAAACTCTGATGTGCAGAGATTGCGCAGCAGGAAGTGTGTCAGAGACCATGACGAAGAGTTGCTGTGGAGCTGAGAGTCTCAGGAGCGAGAGGGGCTCCTTGATTGTGTGGCTGGACCAGAGACTCCTTCAGCGAGCAAGGGTGCGGGTCGCAAGTGAAGCCAGAAGTCTTAGAAGTTGTGCAGCACACAGAGAAAGGAACCCAGAAGCCGGTGAGTGTAACCAGGTATTTTGATTCCTTGCACGAATACTGCCGGCAACAGTATCCAGCCCAAATAATCACTTGCATATGAGTAGAGGCAATGTGAAGGGGATTGTTCATTCTTTGACAATGGAACATTTGAATTGTAGCACTCGCGTGTGATTGGGTATTCTCTTTCACTCGAGTGAAGAGAAAACGTGGTGAAAATAAATTGTTGAACTTAAAACCTTGTAAAGCACATAAAGAAGGGGTCGTGTGTGCCTAATTAAGATTCTAGGAGGAAGAGTGACCTCTGAATCGCTATTAAAGCAGTCAACAATTGCTAACAAAGAGAAGTCAAGTGTTTAAACATTATCAGTTGGAGAGAGCAAGCATTGACCAAGCCAAGAGTGAACAAGGTATTTTGCCAATTACGACTGAAACCAGCCTGTCCCAGAGCCAAAGAACAGTATAAACATTACTGTGAGCCAAACAGAACCTATGCATTGCCTAAGATAAAACGGTGCAAACATTACCTCAAGCCAAGAGGGTGGTATATGAAGGTATCATGAAGCAAGACACTGACAACAGATTCACTTTTCTACAAAATGATTTATTTCTCTTAAGTGTCAGGATGGAGCAAGGCCTAATTTGCCTATGCTAAGGTGGGATTTCTCTACCTAAAGAAACTAAGGATAGTCTGGGTCATTAAGCTCAACTCAAACGTCTGGCTGTGTCCAAAACATATACTTGCCCTCACAATTTAAGATAAACAATGTGTAGGGATGTCAACCAAAGAAAGTATTCCAACATAACATTCTGAGCTTCTTCTGGCTCCTGTCTTGCTTTTCAGTTTCCCCTTTCCCAAGTTCAAAACAGTTTCACAAAAAGGCCCTGGGGTTCCCTTCCACAAGGTCAATACCATTCACAATGTCTTGTGATTCCTTCCCCCAAGAATACAGCTCTTCCAGCTTCAAAAACCACAGTTAGTTCAACTCTCTAACTTTCAATATTCTTACAATTCAGCTTTGTAACCTTTCAAGTTTTTTTAACAGTTCACAGAGCTTGCTCTTTTCTGCAATCACTTCAACGCTTATTATTTCACACAATTTCTGCATCGTGGCTTTCCTTGGTTCATTCCAATTAGTGGTGCGAGGAAGCCTGTGAGGAGATGCCCAGGGACCATGGCTCTGAGCATATTGGGAGCCGTGGTAGCATGGATGACACTTCAGGGACCAGGGAGCACAGCAGCGAGAAGACTGGGCCAGGCTGAATGTGAGGAGGGAGGAGGAGGAGTGAATGGGGGCGCCTGCAGGGGGCTGCGGCAACGCTTAAATGTGGACTGCTGGGGAACCAGGTGAGAGGAGGCTAATGAGCTGTGGGGTTTTCTTTTTTTTCTTGTCTTCTTTTGCTCTGTGCGTGCTGGTCACCGGGGGTGCTGGAGGAGAGAGATAAAACTACTACCAGGTGAAGGAGCTAGCCGACAAATGGCTCCAGACAGCTACCACTACCACCAATGAGATGGCTGAAAGGATTGTCCTAGAACAATATATCGAAGCTCTACCCTTACCAGTGCAATGGTGGGTTAAGCAACACCACCGACTCAGCTTGGCAGAGGCCGTTAACATTGCCTCTGCCTACTAAGGTGAGGGGCAGGGGAGAATGATGTCATACGGTCAGAAGTGGATGGCGTACCCACCAGAGCAATGGTGGACTCCGGAAGCTAGCAGACAGGGGTCAGCCACAGCTGGTAAGTGGAATGGAACTGTCGGGGGGGGGGGATATTCCAATCGGGTGTGTGCATGGGGATGTGAAGACTTATGCTGTTAAGGATATCAAGGTGAAACTGGCAGGGAAACAGTTAAAGATCAAAGCAGCCATGCTACCTGTGCTCCCTGAGCCCTTGGTGGTAGGGTCTGATGTGCCAGCAATGTCCAGGATCATACAGCGTATAGGATAGAGTTGGAATGGATAGCGCCCCCTTCCATGATGAAGCACTGGAAGGGCACTTGGTCAACCTAAAAAGTCATACAGCGAAAAGAGAAATGCAAAGGCATTGGCATGAGAGGGCCATGATGCTGGTCTCCGTCAATTGGAAGCTAGAAGCACAAGGTGATAGTTATCGGATGGGCCAGTAGCTGGATCCGACTTTGCAAAATGCTGACAAGCCGCACAAGAAGAGACAAAAGGACAAGGACCCTACTTTACCAAAGAGAAAGGGCTGTACTACCGAGTTATTGGTCCCAGCGAAATTCTGGTCGACTGTTTTGGAGGTGGTACATGTACAAGTAGGCAAGGGCCATATGGGGTCGGAGAAAACAAAGATTCTTGCCCAGTTTTTCTGGTCCGGAGTATATGGGCAGGCTATGCGCTTCTGGCAACAGTGCAGCGAATGCCAAAAGAACAAAACTAGCATTCCGAAAGCACCCTTACAGACCTTGCTCCTGATATTAGAACCTTTTCACTGGATCAGAATGGATATCGTCGGGGCCCCTGTACACCACTAACCTGGTTCACAAATACTTATTGATGATAGTGGATTATGCCACCAGATACCTCGAAGCATTTCCTCTGAGGTACACCACCACGCAAGAAATCTGTGATGTGTTAATGTCGTTCATGGCCAGAGTGGGTATTCCTAAAGAAATCATAACCGACAGAGGAACACATTTTATGTTGTCTATCCTCAAGCAGGTGTGTCAAACGTTGCACATAGAACATATTAAAACTTCTGTGTATCATCCTCAAACCGAAAAAAAGCAAGAGGAAGCGGAGAAGGCATTTTGTAACCTGAAAAGGGCCTTGGCCGATCATGCAGTCCTCCATTGTCCAGACTATTCTGCACCTCTTTTTCTCCATACGGATACTTGAGGCATAGGGATTGGAGCAGTGCTGTTCCAGAATAGGGATGCGGAAAGGCGGCCCGTTCTCTTTATCAGCCAGACGCTGTTACCGCATGAGCAAGCCTATGCTACTATTGAGAAGGAGTGCCTGGCGGTTAAGTGGGCTATTGAAGCTCTGCAGTATTATCTCTTGGGCCAACAGTTCACCCTGGTTACGGATCATGCGCCCCTGGTCTGGATGGCACGGAACAAGGACTCAAATCCCAGGATTTTGTGGTCGTTTCTGGCATTACAACCCTTCTCCTTTGTGACTTTACATCGACCAGCCGGGAGAGGAGAACACGGGGGCTGCCGGCGAGGAGGAGAGATTTGCGTGGGCTTATTAACCTGGGGACGAGAGAGCGGAGCGGAAAGGAGAAGTTCAAATGGAGCTAGGGAGCAGATGCTGGAGAAGCTCCGAGAGGGAAAAGGAGCAACGCAGCTAGACTGTCGGAACGCCCACACTGAAAGTACTGTATTAGCAGCAAGGGTCCCGAACTCTTCACGCATAGGAAATGTGGTAAGGGGAAAAGAGCTCTAAGCTGTGTGCAGGCACATTTGGAGGGTATTTGGGACAGCACACATATGGAACGCTGCCAACAAGTGACCAGTTGGTTAGCCTTGGAGGGACTCAAGAGGAACTGGCTTGCTTGCCCACATAGCGGATTGCCGCCCACGAGGCAGCACCATCCTAGTCCATTTGCAGGAGACAAGGCCACAGAGAACTGAGAGGGAGCATGTTACATGAGACATACACGCAGCCGAGACCAGTGAGTTTTTTTTAATTTGAATGGTAATAGTAGTGTTTTTTTTTTATTAAAAACCCTGCAATCTGAGCTCCCGTGTCCAGGGTGTTCTTTGCATGCAAAAGCCCAAGTGTTGACAAGGGGTCACTCTTGAAAATGGTCCACCCATCACAGGTCACGCAACCAATAGCCCTTGGCACTTTGTTATATTGATATCTTCTAATTGGACTTCTTTGCCAACACTGTGTTTCCCTCTCTATCTGTGTTATTAGTCCACATTCAATTCTGTTCCTTCTTGGCAGTCTGTTGACCATGTCCCAACATGACTTTTGCACAACTCACTTTGTGGTGTTTATTCCTTGTCACCACCTTGCTTTCACACTACCCAGCAGTGCTTATCATTTGCTTTACACTTAATTCACCAGGGTTCCTTACTGGTTTTCACCTGATTCATGCTTTCACATTATTCATCAATGCCCATTATCAGTTTTAACTGTGCTTGTCAATGCACATCACTTTAGTTTCACTGGTTCAGTATTTTCATATACTTTGCATATCTTTTTCTTAGTTCGGTATTCAATAAATCAGAAAGTACTTTGCAGCTTGTTCGGTATTCAAAATGCTTCTTTTCAGTCTACAAACCCATTCAGTATCATTCTCTATTCGATTGGCATTTCCAATTGCCCATTTCCAACCCCTGGAGTGCCCCGGTCTGAGTGTTCCCTTTCTTTCACTCACCGGTGTCGGGCAGCTCCTCTGGGCTTCTTTGCTTCCTTCTCTGGATTTCCTTGCTCTCTGTATGCTTGTTATGAGCACAGGTGAGGCATGTTCACCTCTCTCGAACCTTGCAGCTGCGGTCAGCGGCACACTGGAGTCTTCTGTGTCCCACAGCTCTTGCTGTGGACACGGGGGACTGCTGGACTCCCGACCTTCTTGTGACCTGTTCTGGCCCTGGCGTCTTTCTCCTCTGCAGCGTACGGCACTCTTTTCACTTGCCCCTCTCCAAACTGCTCCTCGTCGGGGTTGCTACGTCTCCTTACCTGCCTTTCCTTTTATGCACCTGTAGCGTCTCAATTGGCTGCAGGTTCAAATCTCAAAGTCAGGGGGAGGGGATGGTGTATTCTGACAAGGTAAAGGGGGGATACCATGCCTCATCTAAAGACATCCTCTTCCACACTCCCCAAGGTCCCTCCACCAAGGTAATCCTCCCTCGCATATCAACCCCCAGGGTCAGCATCCAAGAGCGATGGCCTTTTTATGGCCACCTGAGAGGAGGGTTCAAGTGGTGTCATGATGCCTGCTCCCGAGGAGCCAGGTCAGGCCCAGCGTCCCCGGAAGCAGACTTCATACTCACCAAGCAGGACCCAGCAAACCCCTATAGGCGCCAGGCTCATAAAAGGCATCTGTCCTGGCGCCATAGGCGCCAGGCTCATCATGGCAGAACATATGGTAATGCTTGGGTGAACTCACCTGAGGCAGACCATGCTGCATACTCACCCGAGGCAGACCCTGCTGTCTGAAGCTCCAAGCCAACTAAGGCTGGGGAGGAACTATTTTCTTTCAGGAACTCTTTTCTTACTCGGGTGGGGCCAGTGGAAGAACACTCACCTGAAGCTCTTCCAAGGCTATTTAAACCACGCCCGGATGGCCACACGTGCTTCGCGTTATTCTGCATCTGCAGCAGGACGCTCACCGAGTCGGCTCCTGCATCCTGGCTCTTGCCACGCCCGCCAGCACCTGGAACACCTGTAAGGAGAGAAAGGCAAGCATTAGGACATTACCTACCTTCATCCAGCATCCGGATTCTTCACTCTGTCGATCCTGCAAAAGAAAGTCAAGGGTTAGAAACGCATCTCATCGCTCGCTGCAGCGCCGCTTCCACTTACCTTCACGTGGTGCTGTCTAGCTCTTCAGCGGTCATAGGTGACATCGGCCGCATCCCAGCACCTATGGAAAAGAAAGACAATAGTTAGAAGCGCTCCGCTTCTCACGCTTCCGCGCCGCTTCCACTTACCTTCATGTGGCGCCGGCAACCATTTCAGCGCCCATAGGCGACATCGGTCGCATTCAAGACCTACGGAGAAAAAGGACAAAACAAGGTGAGCAACGAACTAATTGCAAAAGGACAGATTACTCACCTTAAGTCTTACCTGAATTTTGTTGGGACCTCAGTTCCCTTTTTGGGTCGGAGCGGCTTTTCTGGCTTTTCCGTACCCCGGCCCCTATGGGGAAATAAGACACACTCATTAAGGTGTCGGAGCAAACCACTACAGCACACCTTCAATAAAAGTACTCACCTGAGCTTACCTCAGCGAATCCATTCCTCCACACGGATTCCTCACCTAGTCCCTGAAAATTAAACAAAGGCCAAGGGACAAATAAGACTTGATCTTTTGAACTATATACTTACGGCAGCATTTTGGTAAAGGCAAGCAGACATCGAACCCTCGCCAAATCCGAGATCCAGTGAAGTAACTGGAAATCTACGCGCCCCTGCGTCAGAAGCAGGATGGAGAGCTCGTCCATACAGAAATTAAGGTGAGAGTCTGCGGAAGGCACAGCTAGGGCTCGAGGAGGGTGAGAAGGGAAAAAAGGGGGAAATCTCACACACAATCTAGCAGACAGTTAACTCCCTTTCCCCATCTACAGAAGGATTATTCTACGGGCCAGACAGACGAGGTTTGGGGTTCCAGTCCAGTCCATCTTCCAAGCACTACGCTTTACAGTGGAAGAAGTTGTAGCAGTCCAGAACGGGTCGGCGCCTCCGTGGGAATCAGGTGAGCGTTACAAGTGGGTAGATGGGAGTATGCCCTCAGGTCCCTCACAGGTACCAAAGCTTTTGGGAAATTATTCTGGCTAACAATAGACAGAGGGACAAAGTCAAGGTTGGCGGAGGGAAACTTGCTACTTATAAATATTCTTTGACGTTAATACAACCGACAATAGGAAGAACAGAGAAGTGTGTCTTAAAGGCAATTTTGGGTTGCTGTTGTGGCAGACAGACAAGAGAGACTAAGAGGAGGCCCCTCTGGAAAAAAAGAAACATTGAGGAAGAGTGCCTTGCTTACTGAAGGGGTGTAAGTGCCAGAAAGTGAATCTTGTCATATCTGAACACTTTAAGTCACAAAGTACTGAAGCGGTGGTGGTCTATTTGGTTGTCAGTAGAGTTGAGACTTCAGTGGCACAATTGAAGTTGGAATACTATGAGGCAGAGGATTGTACCCTCATGGTGAAATCTTGGAGAAGTTTCTTAGAGTTGAAAGTTGCTGAAGTAGAAGTGGAAGTACTGTGAAATCATCCTGACAAAGATACCTACCTTGACTCCTAATCTTATAAAGAAGACGTACTAAGTGTTAGCCAAAAACTGTATTTCATTAACATTTGCAGGAGTTGTATTTTCTTTATTTGGTATTTCTTCTTGGACAGCTGATAGTTGTGGACAAGCATCGTGGCTGGGAATAACATTGATGCTATTTTGAGGAAATGGAAATCCTCATCAGAGTAGGGATAGTGAGGCATTTGATAACATTTGTGATTTAATAAAATGGCGTATTTTAAAAAATCATCCAAATGTTGTCCACCTCACATTTCTGACCCCTCATGCCACACATACGGACCCATTCTTCTCCATGAAATCTTGAATTAATTGGTGTAAGACTCAGTCAAACTGAGGCAGGACTTCAACTCCTCTTTGGAATTCAGGAAAGGAGAATCTGCAGTGGCTTCTACCAAGTCATGTGTAGGCCTCATGCCATCGCTGAAATGTTTCTGAGATACTTCACATTGTCAGTGTGGAATACGCATTTCTCATTGTGCGGTTTTATGCCCTTAGCGTGTCGATTTTTGTAGAATGGTTTTCAGTTTAAGATTGTGAGCTGAGAAAGTTTCACTGTACATAAGTATATTGTCCTGGAAGTGTGCCACTTTTGGGACTTCTGAGCAGAGAGTCAATCATTCTTTAGAACCACAAAGCAAGTTGCTGATGACAGGCCTAAGGGCATCCTCTTGTACCTGAAGGTGCTAAACGGAGTGATACAAGGACGTTACTGACTGATTATTTGTGGAGCTTTATTTGAGGATAAGCCCATTTGTAGACGATTGGTGCATTTTTCAGCATAAATATTAACTCAGAAATACTTGATAACTGTTGATAATTCTCTTGATTCAGGTTCCTGAATCATGATGTTGCCAGGTTTCTTAATAAGGAACACAGGGCTCATCCACTCCGAAGCTTCTCTTCTATCACTTTGAAACTTCTGAAAACGTACTTGAATGGCTTGTCTTGCCACAGCAGACACTGCTCTGACTTTGTTTTGTTTGGGACCTCTCCAAAATGCAGGTTCATCTTGTGGACATTAATTCTTCGCACATCTTAATCTTGTGCTGAAGAGGTCTTCGTGTCTATTCATGATCTGTTTCCAGTCAATCTTGCACAGAATGTGTTCTTTGCAGTTTGCTTGGTCATGCCGAATTAGGACTTCTTGTATATTGCAAGCACCCAAGGCAGCGCTCTAGATGTCAGCGTGGCTCTGTGAATGAAACTGAAGACACACACACACCTCTACAATATTACCCACATTTTCCTTTTACAATTGACCTTTTGTCCTAATTGACCTAATAGTAGTGGTACAAACTGACCTTCTCACAAGTGACCTTTACCTTTATTTTAGTTATTTCTTAATATATATGTGTGGGTTGGGTTTGGGATAATAAATAATATAAGGGGATTGGGTGGGAGATTTTGAATTGGGTGGGAGTTCCAGGGGGTTTCCCCCCCACATATATTGTATTGTATTGTATTTAATTTTTGTATAGCGTCGGTAGCCCGCGGGCATCAGGGCGCTTGTACATAAAACACTGATAATGCAAGACGGACGACAAGTACGAGACGAACGATGAGTACAAATAGCTACTGCCTAAAGAGTGTCCCTGAGAGATGGCTTTCGCCCAAATTCTCATCTAAAGAGATGTCTTCAGCATCTTCCTAAACGCGGAGTGATTAACTTCAGACTTAAGGGATTCGGGGACGCCGTTCGACAATTTAGGAGCCAGCACAAGAAAAGATCTGCCCAGTCCTGCCAGTTTTTAGCTTGAACTTGGGCACATTCAAGAGGCATTTTCCACCCCGAGCGTAGATTTCTACTGGGATTGTAGGGCACTACACATGTTTTCAAGTAGACAGGCGCTGTGCCATAAAGGCACTTGTGTACCAGGCAGAGAGCCTTGAACTTAATGCGTTCTTCTACTCTGAGCCAGTGCAAAGCAAGCCTCTCTTCAGTAACATGGTCTTTCCTCTTCAGATTTTTCACTAACCTGACCGCGTTATTCTGGATCACCTGACAACTAGATAGATCCTTGGATGAGGCCCCCAACAGCAGGGCATTCCCGTAGTCGAGCCGTGAGAGAATAATGGCTCTGGCTATCGTTGCCCTGTTTTCCTCATTAAGCAATGGCTTAATTGCTTTCATAAGCCTAAGATAATACGCTGTGTTTTTTTGGAGGAAACTGGTCTGGGCGTGAGAGTCGACCACTGAATCGACCATCATACCCAGAGTCTTCACCTTGGGGACCACCTGAATAGTGGCGTTTTTAATTTGGAATATATGTCCTAATTGACCTTTTAAATTAGATAAATTCTCCTGCGATCAATTGTCAGAAGGTCAATTCGTATACATCCACATATACATCCTGGGGTCCACAGCTCTCTGGCCTGATAGCTGCTAACCCAGCCCTTAGTGGACTGTACGACTGGCAATGAGGATGGCTGAATCACAAGAGCCCATCCCTCATGTGGCTGCCCTGGGCCATGTGCGGCCAACAAACATAGTGGCACGCCAATCCCCATTGATGAATTTGATGGTCAGGGAACGTCATTCACACTGGGGCCCAAATGGGCTACCTGGACAGAAAGGTTATAACTTTATTTTGGCACAAGCGATCATTTCAACGATGACGGACTAAGAAAATCTGCACTGCTCTTCTATGCAGGCCCAGGCTTACATAACATTTTCAAAACACTTACCAACGAATGACAGTTCTTGCGACAGCATTAAGAGAGCCCTGGCTGGTTACTTCAACCCATCGATGAATGCCGATTTCGAGCAATTACAGCTATGACAAGTGCAACAATCAACGCTAGAGCTGGCTGATGCATCCATGCGTGACCACAACAGATGGCAACCACGTGTGCTCTGGCAGATGAGACTGATGAGGGCACAGATAATTCCCGGCTGCTAATCCAACAAACTTTGGTGCCAAATCCTGAGGGAATCCGGAATTCCACTGCAGCGCTTCCTGGAGCTTGGCAGCTGACATGAAGTGACTGAAGTAAGAGCTGGAAAGATGGAAGCAGTGTTCCAGACTCGACTTCTAGGAGGTGCATGCTGTCAAGAAACGCTGCCCTGGGAGAATCGGCCCCGGTCAGCTGACTGCAGATTTGCAACCAAGGGAGAGGGAGTGACAGCCCACCATTCCAATCCTCGAGATCCTGTGACTATTGCAGAGGCATACTGCTACATAGCTGCGAGCGCCCAGCCTGGGGTGCAGAGTGCAGCAGGTGTGGGCGCTTCCGACATTTTCTCCAAACTATGCAGCGCAAGCTTGTCCTACGATGCCCAAAAATTGACACAATGCGTGGCTCACATGCGTCAAGTAGACACGCAAGCTGAACCAGAAGACTGAGATGATCGTGATGTCTTCATTATTTTGACATTGTGAGGCAAACAATCCATCAGACAGCCACGCTGCAGTATTCTGATCGAAGAGGAGCCCATCCAGGCTATCATTGACACGGGGGCCGCAGTTAACGTCATGGGTGCAAGTCAGTTCGGAGTCATGAAACATCGCCCATCCCTTGAACCTACAAGAGTACGAATGTTCACGTGTAGCAGTGATACACCAATACTGTTACAGGGAGTCGCTAAGATGAGGTTCCAGCATGCAGGCGCTATGACTCAAGGGAAAGTCTACATCACCGACATGGACACTGCCATTCTGTTGAGCTGCAACCCCACAGAACTTGATTTCAAATTTGCATTTGACGTGCATGTGGAAGACATCGAAGGCCTACTGGCGTAGTTCGTCGACATATTCGAATGGATAAGACTGCATTCGGTCACATGAGATACGCCTCCCCATACATGTTACAGTCCAACCGGTAGTGCTCAAGCACTGCTGTGTCCCTTTTCACCCGAGGCCAATGGTCGAAAAAGAACCACGCAACCGGAAAGAGGCTGGTATCATTGGGAAGGCAGTTGGGCCCACGCCGTGGGTGTCCCCATCGTTGTGGCTCAGAAGCCTAGAAGCCCACATGAAATCCGCATTTGCGTGGACATGCGCCTTCCCAGTAAAGCTGGGAAGAGGGAGAGACACCCCACCCTTACTATTGGCGATCTGCTGGTCGTCATTCAAGTGTTGCAATGCGAGCAGGGTACTATCAGCTTCCACTCCACGAAGAGTCGTGTGACATTTACCACCCTTGTTGCATGTAGGCCTGCACAGACACAGGTGTCTCAGCTTTGGCGTTCTGTCAGCTGTGGAGGTCTTCCAAAAAACCATCAGAGGGGTTGTTGGAGGAATTCTGGGGGTGGTCAATTTAAGCAATGACATCTTGATCTTTGCACCCACCTTCAATGAACACGTGTCACGGCTGCGGGCAGTCCTGCTAAGAATCGGAGAAAACTGCCTCACTGTGGATAGGAAAGAAATGTGAATTCCTTAAGGAAAGGCTGTATTTTTGGGGGTTTGTATTTCACAAAGACGGCATCTTTGCAGATCCACAGAAAGTGAAGGACATTAAAGCTGCAGTGGCCTCCAAAGACCAGTCAGCAGCGTGGAGCTTCCTAGAGCTGGTCAATTATTGTGGTCGATTAATTCCCCATTTGGCAGCTATATCTGAGCCACTATGATGTTTAACGAAAGCTTCGACACCCTAGGCATGGAGTGAAGAACATCAGGTGGCGTTTGAGGCAACAAAAGACGCAGATAATGCCACAATGTTTTACTTTGACCCTACTCTGCCGACTGAGCTTGTAGTGGATGCGAGCCCCCATGGTATTGGGGCCATGCCGACTCAGCGGACGCCTAAAGGGGAAGTTCTGCCTATAGCGTAGGGCTGGGCGCTGACCCAACATGAATCCTAATACTGTCAAACTGAAAAAGGGGTGATTGCTGTGCTCTTGGGATTTTGCCATCATCTTCTTTACCTGTATGGATGGGAATTTAATGTGCTATCAGAGCACAAGCCACTCATTCTGATTTATTTTTAATTTTTTTGCAGGCTCTGACTCCCAGCAGCCAACACCCCCATCCTTCCCGCTTATGGTCTCAGATCGAAAAAAGGATACTCCAACTGCAAGGATACGACTTTGTGATTGAGCATGGGCTGGGAGCAGGCAATCCAACTGACTTTCTATCTCGTCACCTGAGGGCTGCCACCATGAGAGAATCCAAACTGGCCGACCGCCTGGAGGAAAATGTGCTCCTGGTGGTTCCTGATCACATGACTATCACCCTGACGCTGGGGGAAGTACACACTGCCTCACTGTGGGATCAATGTTTTGGCGCAATCAAGGAGTCTCAAGTTCGGGCGATGGAAGAACTTTTTGCAAGATCAACATCACACGAGGGAATCACCCCATTGGAGGCTACTGAGTCTATTTCGGCGGTGGGAGGAACTGTCGAGCTCCCCAAATGGGTTGCTGCTCCGAGGCCCGAGGTTGGTGATTCTGACAGAGAGGTGGACAAGGTGGTACGGTAGGCACCAAGAAGTGCAGAAGACGAAATCTCACCTGAGGGAGAAGGTTTAGTTTCTGGGTTTGGAACCAGCTGTCGAGACTATTATATCCACATGCATCTGATGCCAGTCACCGGGGATGGCCGGAACACCAGTCCCCATAATGTCTATGCCAAGGGGTGAACTCCCGTAGGAACGGGTGAGTGTGGATTTCGGGTCCCTCACGGATGGATCGCCATGAGCACACTAGGACCACCACAGCCCCATCAGGGCACTCAGCAAGGCTAACCAGCCAACCATAACATTTTATGCCTCATCATGGTCTACGTTGACCACGGGACACTTGTCCCAACCAGGATACATTGGGCATCTCAAATGGCACTAGGTCAAGCACACTTGCATTACACTGGCCCTGTATCCTCTACGACCCAGCATTGACTGCTTCTATAAACTACACACCTTGAGAAAGACCACTGAGGGTCGAAGCACATGTCCGCTGACAACTAGTAATAAACACAGCACTATTGAATTGGAATGTAACCATTTATTGCATAAATATCTGTAAACTGATCTGATCGATAACCCAGCGCTTAGGTGAATAGGGCCCAAACTCTCTCTTGCAAACAGCCTAGTTGTTGTAGATGAATACTCACTGCCCAAAGCTGGAATAGATTTTTGCAACGCATGGCCTATCAGCAGCCCTAAAACCGGACAACGGGCTCCCGCTTCAAGTGTTGGATATGAAGGTGGTCCTCTAGAAGGTTGGTGTCCAACACAGGAGAATGACTCACTGCTGACATGAGGACAACAGGGATGCAGTGAGGTGCATGAGGACCCTGAATAAGACTCTACAGATTACCCAAAAGGAGCAAACGGACACTGAAAGAACGGATTACCAATTCCCGAGGGAGTATCAATGTTTGCCGCACGCCTTGACAGGAGTGGCGCCAGCAACGGTTTTGATGCGGCGATATCCTTGCACACTGAGTCCCACTGTCCTGCAATGGCAACTGGCGAGTCTGGACAACAAAGCATACCTAGCCAAGAGGCGAAAGATGAATGTAGATGAGAGCAGGCATAGAGGTTCTGCAGTAGCCACCAGGGCTCAAGTCGAGGGCATATGAAGGAGAAGTAGTCCACCCACTTTTTTCAGAGGGTAGACGCAGTCCCCCTTGTCTTTTAGAGGTTGTGTGTAAAATGAGAACATTTGACTGCCTACTTTGAATTTATGCTAAACTGGGGATTCGAGCCGCAGTTCGGGCCGGGCACTTTGCCACTGCACCATACAACCTGATGAAAAACACAATACAAATAAAGTTGAAATAACACATTTCAGGACTGCATGTTCCAGGAAAACATTGGTATTGGTTGTTGGAGTTTAAAACATGCACACCTTTTAACATTTTCAAACACTATTAGAAGAAAATATCCTCTCTTCATTTTTGGACGGTGTTGATTTTATGAAAGGCAAATGCCCATTCGTTCTGTGCAATTTGTATGGTTATGGAAAGCAAATTGAATGGAATTTTCATTTGTCACCTTGATACGCTAATTTCTGGTGACGCCACACCCCACTGCATATGTTGAAGAGTGCCCCCACTTTTATTTATTTTTAGGACCCCTTGGGAGCAAGCTGGATGTAGGGAACATAGTCCTCGTGAAGGTCAGCAGAACGCAGAGTAAATGTGCATCCCTGTTCGACCCATCTCTGCGGAAGGTTGATGGTCACGGCGCAAAGAGGTTCAGCGTCGGTCACCAGGAACGTTTCCCATTTTAAACAGCTGTCAGACCGACCAGGAGCCCATACAAGAGCGATGCCACAGCTAGAAATGGCAAGGGAGGAGAATCGTGAAAACGACAACCTAGGAGGTCAGAGCAACAATGATCATGATACCCAAGCCATGCCACAGGCGCAAGCGATCCACATGATTCAAGGGGGAGACATCAACAGACCCTGCAGGCCTCAGAGAATGGTGGGAGCACCAACAAAGCTGGAATACTGTATGTATGACTGATCTACCAGCAGATTGATGTGAGGGAGCAGGTTTTTGATTATACTGCGACAAAGTAACTTTGCTACCACCTTGTGTCTTTTCCAATGTACTGCAGGTTATTGAAATCGGTATTAACGAACAGCAGCCTTGATGAGGCAGGCAGACAGCACACAGAATGCATACTACTAAGTTTCTCGCAAGTGATTGGATAATCGGGTCTAGCTCCTGTTTGGGTAGCGCCTCCTACGTCCTGCGTCCTCGCCGTAATTAGTCCCCAGATGAAGCTGGAAAAGTACACTGTTCACGCAAACGCAGAAAAGCTACAGCATATGTTGGGCGAGATCTACACGCAGACAAGCACAATCTGAAATATAAAAGCATCCTGTTGTATCCTGGTAAGGATGATGCAAACTGTAGATTTGAGGGACTCCTTTTACTCCTACATCCTGTCCCCTTTCCTCCATACTTGTGGGACATTCCGTCATCGTTACGGGATTGGAGCACTTTTTAAAAAAAAAGCATAAAAAAATTAACTTTTTTGTCCTTTTATTTTTACGTGGCTACGGCACGTGACCGCAGCCATCCGTCCTGAGCTCTGCCCCACGCATCGTCCTTCAGTCATTTTCAACACGTGGTCAGGGTCGGACGCACTAGCATCACAGAATATCTTTCTTTTTGTTCCCTTGTCCTTCAATCCTGCTCCGGTTCCACGGTCATCTCTTCTTTCGTCTAGGCCGCAGCGTCTGGGATTCGTGTCTTGTTCATCCTGCCAACGTCATTTCTGGAGGGCAGATACCCACTCCCTTTGCCTGGAGTGCCTAGGCCAGAAACACTGTTGGAACGCGTGCTTCTACTGCGACTCCCTCTCCGTCTGGGCATTCCAACAGCGTCTAGTCAGGTGGGAGGAAGTGTTTCAACGTGTTCCTCCTCCGCATTTACAGCTCTTCATTGAAGAAAAAAGGAGATGACCGGTAAATTTGTTCCTTTTCAGGGCACCTCGGCCGCGGGACTCCTTCCTGGGGTCTTCTGGGACCGGGGAGAGTTAAAGGGGCTCTGTTACCGGAGATATCCCTGACTTATCCCCCAAGGGATCTAATAGGCGCACTGGAGTACCTTCCAAGGCCCCCTGTAGAGGGGTTGGCAAGACCGGATCTTCATCCGAAGTTCCCCTTTTGGGGGCTAAATTTGGGCCCAGTTTTTGGGGCAAAGCATCCTTTCCCACGTTTGGTAGGCAATAAGAACCCGTTCCGCCCTCCAATGTATTGGCGTGCTCGGATTCCGATGCCGCATACAGTCTCGCTCCCTCTTGCGTCCGCGCCTTTGGTCTTTGTAGACCCAGCCGGTGGAGGTCCATCCTGGCAACCATCCTTATTGCATTCCTGGGGTTATGCCACTTTCGAACGGCCTCTGCCCACGCCAGTACCCAGGCCCTCATCTGAGGATGCTTTTTTCGGAAAGTTTCAGACACTTATGGATTCTGATTCCATGAAGGCATACTTTAAGGATTTGTTTAGGGAAATGTACCCTAAACCTCCTGAACCGGCCCCTGTTCTAGCAGTACCTATGTTGATTACGGTTTCGCCACCTCCTCAACCTCTGCCTGTGGGGCTTCCGCTCCCGCTGCCGCTTCTGCCTCCTCTTTCCCCAGTGGAAAAGACTCTGGTTGCGTGGCCAAACACCACTTTAGGATCTGAGGCTCCACGTGCAGCGGACCAGTCCTCTGCTCCTGCTTCACTGGATCTATTCAAGCGTTTCACAACCGGGTACTGGATTTGATGGCGCTGCTAGACATCCCAATACCCGAGCCCCCAGCTCCTCAGGAGGGGGCACTTTCCGGAGCCTTCACCTTGTCGCCAGAGGAGCACACCAGCTTGTTCCTACAGAATGACGACCTGGCCGAGGCCCGTAAGGTATGGGAAAAACCTCATACTGGGCAGCACCTTAACAAGAAAATAGACGCTCGCTATAAGCTTCATGCGTTTGAAGACATAGCCTTGTCTTCATGTCCGCTCCCCTCGTCGATGGTGGTGGCTGCGGCTACGCTCCAGTCAAAGCCGACCTCTACATCTTCTACAGCAGCATCCCAGATCCTTTCCTAGGAGGACAAGCTTCTGGACGCCGTTGGGAAGAAGGTTTTTTCCAATTCAGCTCTTCAACTATGTCAGGTTAATGCTGGTCTTATACTGGCCACTGCCAATGTAAAACTCTGGAAAGAGCTAGCTGAGTTCCAGGAATGCTGTCCTGCGGATAGGCTTTTTCGACTTCAAAGAGGGCTTATCGGATGCCAGAGTTTTGGCGCAGGATCTAATTGAGGCTGCAGTCCATCGTGTAGACACTTCAGCTTGAGGCCTTATGGTTGGAGTTGACATCTCCTGACAGGCGTGGCTGCATGCTATGAAATTTTCAAAGGAAGTCCAGGACAAGGTGCTTGATCTCTGAAAGAACTGTTCCACACCTCCACGGACGAGGAACTGACGAGGACTAAGGCCACAGTCGTTGTCTGTCCTTGCGAAGGCACCTGCAAAGGCACCTTACACTCAGAGGTCAGGGTCTCAGACAAGGTCCTTCTCTGGCTTCAGAGTGTTTTAGGACCAATGGGCATATCGCTCTGATGCCCCCAATGGTGCCCCCCACTGTAAACAGCAACGCCAGTGTGCTGTTTTTTTCTATCGGCCACCAGCCTCCTCCACCGCAACAGGTGGTCTCTCTGCCGATAAAACAAATAGATTATACATTATACAAATACATTATATTTTCAATCTGTCGCACAAGACTCTGGTGGGAGGACGAATTTTGCCTCATCTGGAGGCGTGGCAGACCATCACCAAAGACCGATGGGTTTTGTCAGTCGCTCGGGCGGTCTTTCGCCTTATCCCTCCCCCCCTACCCCACCATCCCACCTTCCTCTTCTTCAAACTGGGACACCGTCCCTCAAAGCCAAGGTTCAGAAGCTTCTAGACCTCAAGGCAGTGGAACCTGATCCCCTCGGAGATCAAGGGGAGGGGTTTTACTCCTGTCTGTTTACAGTGCCCAAACCCAACCAGGCTGGCCTGCGCACTATCCTCGACCTCTCCAAGTTCAATCTCTTCCTACCCCAAGAGAAATTCAAGATGATTACGCCTGGCCAAATAAAGTCCTTTCTCCGGAAGGGCGATTGGCTCAGCGTAGTAGACCTTCAGGATGCTTACATGCATATTCTGATCAGGAGCCCACACTGAACATATCTGCAGGTCTCTGTGGGAATGGAACACTTCCAGTATCGTGTGCTTCCATTTGGTCTCAGTTCAGCACTGAGTGTCCTTACGAAGATGACGTTGGTCATTGCAGCATTCCTCAGGCTGCGGAAGATTCATGTGCATCCATATTTGGACGATTGGCTCTGCACAGTCCTTGCACCCCAGGCCTCCACGACCAATCTTCAGTCACTTCTTCAGCTCTTGTTCCATCTTGGGCTGTCAGTGAACTGGCGCAAATTTTCAATGACGGTCTCTCAAGACCTGACTTTTCTAGGTTTCCGTTGGGACACCGTCAGTACCAGAGTCTTCCTGACGCAGGACAGGATTACAGACCTTTCGGCCATGTGCCAGCTCTTCCTGTAGTCCTCCCACATGTCGGCCTGGTGGTTCCAGAGACTTCTGGGCCTCATGGCCTCTTGTGTGTTAGCTCTGCCTCTCACACACCTGAAAATGAGCCGTACACTGCTTGCTTTTCGGAGCTGCTGGTCAAGGTAGAACTTTAGAGCTCTTCTAATGTCCAAATTGTGCAGAACTCGGCATCAGAGGCCGGATTCGGGAAGCAGACTGGTAAAGAGATTGACTGGTTTAAATTGAAATCAATGGGCTATGGGCTCGGATTCCAAGATGATTCGAGTTCTTTCCAGCATGACGGTGGACTTTCAATGGTGGTCATGCGCCGACAACCTCTTACTGGGGACCTCATTCCAGGAGCCCTGCCCACAAGTAAAGGTTACCACAGACTCCTCCCTCTTGGGGTGGGGTGCTACACTGTTTCACCTCAAAGTGTTCGATTTGCGAACGCCCCAAGAGAGGTGCTCCATATCAATTACTTGGAGCTTTTGGCAGTCTTTCTGGCGCTCAAAGCCTTTCAGCCCTCGCTCACCAACAGAGTGGTGTGAATCCGCACAGACAATTCTGTACATCAACAAGCAGGTGGGCACCAAGTCTCCCCTTCTGGTGGACCTGGCTATCCAAAACTGGGATCTGGCCATCCAGCACAATGTCTGGCTCCAAGCTGTTGATATCCTGAGCCACATCAATGTGACCGCAGACTCGCTCAGCCGTCAATGTACGGCGAGTTATGAATGGGAACTGAACACGAAGGTTCTCGACGAGATTTTCTGGCAATGGTACACCCCAGAGGTGGACCTCTTTGCGACATTGTCGAACAAGAAACTTCCACTCTTTACATCCAGGGACAGACTGGGAGCGTCCTCCTTGGGGGACGCCCTCGAGATCTCATGGTACAACCTGAGTGCGTATGCATTCCCTCCTATGCCACTAATACATTGATCGGTTTGGAAACTAAGGAGCGTATCCAACTGCACTCTCCTCTTCAAAGTGCTGTGGTGGCCAGCCAGGTTCTGGTTTTTGGACCTGCAGCACCTGTCCAGGTCCTCTCCAACATGGTTACCGCAGATTCCTGACCTTCTTCACCAGAGCAATCATCAGTTGTGGCACCCCTCCCCACAATCGCTCAGCTTGGTGGCCTGGTGCCTGAGTTCTGATCTTTAGCGCAGTTCAACCTCTCCAAGGATAACATGCGTATTATTCAAGTGGCATGGAAGCCCTCTACGAGAGCTCAATACAGGAGCAAATGGCTCTGCTTCTGTCACTGGTGTTTGGCCAAGAGCCTTGACCCCAGACAGGTGTCTATCGACACCGTTTTGTTTTTCATATCAGACCTGGCGGCCTCTGGTATACACGTTCTGTCTTGCAGGACCTACGTGTCCTCCATTGCGGCTTACCTGTCTACAGACAGCTGCTCTTTTTCACTGACTAACCCTGTCATCAAGAGACACTTGCAAGACTTTTACACCTTTTCCCGCCGGTTAGGACTCCTCATCCCAAATGGGACTTGAATGTGGTCCTCACCGGTTTATGCCATAAATCTTTTGAACCAATGGCCACTACCGATCTCAAATACCTTTCTTGGAAGGTTGCCTTTCTGATTGTGGTTACATCGGTGGGACGAGTAAGTGAGCTCCAAGCTCTTTCTGTGGAACATCCGTTCCTCACTTTCCACAATGATAAGGTTGTGCTTCACACTCATCCTTCCTTTCTGCCTAAGGTGGTTATTGATTTCAATTTAAACCAGTCAATCTCTTTACCAGTCTGCTTCCCGAATCCGGCCTCTGATGCCGAGAGTTCTGCACAATTTGGACATTAGGAGAGCTCTAAAGTTCTACCTTGATAGAACTAGTGCTTTCACAACTCTTCGTCGCGTTCGGCGACCCAAAGGAGAAACCAGCCTCCAAAGCTTCCATTTCCCGCTGTATTGCGTCATGTATTTTGGAGGCCTACAGCGCACAGGGCCTTCAGCCACCAAAGGGCATCCATGCACATCTGGTCCTTGGCAAAGAAGCCGCTGTTGCCTTTCAAAATTACGTCCTTTGGGAGTCCATCGCCAAGGCAGCTACATGGACCTCCCCATCGGCTGTCTGTAGACATTGTCTCGATCTGAGCTCGCGGGTTGATGCCCAATTTGCTCAGGCCGATCTCAAGAACTTATTCCAAGGAGGGAATTTTCCATCCACCCATAATACCTATGGTCAGTGCTTTGGGAATCTCCCACAAGTATGGAGGAAAGGGGACAGGATGTAAGAGTATGACAAAGTTACTCACTGTAGTGACTACCTTATTCATAGTCCATAGTCCCCTTTCCTCCATACGCCCACCCGCCATCCCCTCCTAAAAAGTATCCTCTATTATTGCTAAATGGTCCTAGACCTGGTGATAGAAAAGGACTGAAGGGTGATGCACCCAGCGGAGCTGAGGAGGGGGGGGTGCGGTCACATCCCGTAGCTGCGTGAAAATAAAAGTACAAAAAAGTAGATTTCTTTTGTTTTGGTGCTTTACAGAAAAATGTGCTCCGATCCTGTCCCAATGGACGGAATGTCCCACAAGTATGGAGGAAAGGGGACTGTGGACTATGAGTAAGGTAGTCACTACGGTTAGTAACTTGGTCAATATGGCATGTACTTCAACTATTTACATGGATGACAGTTCAATGCACTACTTCTAGCACCTTATTGTGGCTGCTGGTATATCCAGCATTTAATGTCTTTATGGGGTTTTTACCCCAGTTGCAGGATGAGTGCCATGGTGCGACTGCTCTCTTATTTTCTCTCGTTCTCGTGGTGCATCGCCTGTGCATGGACAAAGTCTCGCGAAAACACGGCCTGAGCCGCTCTCTGGAGAATAGCACTCCACATACCTCTTTTTATTGAGGAGCACTTCTCTGGTTCTCTTCTTTCATGCTGTGGCTGGCCAGCATCGCTCACTTTCAAGCCACCTATCATGCCTTTCAGGGTCCTGTTGAACTGCGCAACAAGGCCATTTGTTTGTGGATGGAAGGATGTAGAGAACCTATAGGTTACTCCATACTCTTCCCACATGGCTTTCATTTATACTGATATGAAGTTTGATCCCCTTTCAGAAATGACTTCCTCCTTAGAGGGACAGCCTCAGGGAGTCTTGTGGCATGGTCTACCACCACCAAGATGTGTCTGTTCCCTGAGCTGGTTTGAGGATCCAAAGGACCCACAATATCCATGCCTATTCTCTTGAGAGGCCGTCGAACCAGGGGTAGTGGAATTAAGGGCGCCTTTGTGGCACCATCTGACTTGCCAGAAGCTTGACAAGTTGGACAGGACCTGACAAATATCTTAACTTTTACGCCAAACGGCGGCAAGTAAAAGTACGCAGACAACCGGTCTGATGTCTTAGTCACTCCCAAATGACCCGACAGACAGTCATGGGACAGGGATGGAGTCTTTCACCCCTACACGGCGCTGGGTCGTTTCACCTCGACAGCTGAACTCTACTATCGCCAAAGGGCACTACTCTTTCCGTCAAACCCACTGATGCTATAATCGGGCCCATATATACTGGCCTGGCTGTACCCACTGCTGAGTGATAGCAGTGAAGCTAGTTGCGGTGTCTTAGACCGCAGGAGTTTTGGGTCCATTAATATGCACATGTTCTAGATAGAGTTGAGTATTCTTGGGAACTGGGGTCTCTTCTGGAGAACCGGTACTGTTCCCACTCAGTGTAACTAATCCACATTTGTCCACTCCCTGGCCTAGTGGGAAGTCCTCCTCTAATAGGCCCACACTAATGATGGCCTCTTCCATAAGTCCAACAGTCAGTATGGCTTGCTTAGGTAAGCCCTTGCAAGCAGGATCCCCTTTCCTATGGCCCAGCTCCTTACACACAAAACAACCTTTGGGTGGTGAGAACACAGGTGTCCCAGTGTTAGGGGTGCCTGCGCTCTTCTATTAAGTGTGCACAGCTGAACTAGAGTTTTGGGATTTCCCTTTTTTCTTTTGGGGACCTGACTTCGAATAGGACTGGGTTGGACCGTTTGTTCTTCCTATCCTTGTTTACTTTTTTGTCCGCCTATTTCTCTTCCGGTTTGAGTGTGCTCGCCTGAGCCTTATTCTGGACTTGAGTACTCACAAACCTGTCAACAGCCTTTGCAAGCTCCCTAGGGTCTTTGATAGTCTTGTCCACAAGATGCTGGTGTAGGGTAACCTCACAGTTTTTCAATACATACTCACACGCAATCAAATTGTACATGCCTTTAAATGTGTCAACTTTGTTACCAGTCACCCACCTGCTCAGATATTTCAACAACAAGTGTGTGAACGCTTCAAATGTCTGCCCACTTTTCTCTGAAGCTCTTGAGATAATCTTCTGAAGTTTTACAGAACTTCCTGAGGAGGGCTGCCTTCATGCTGTCATGAACAGGCCTTTCCTCAGGAGTTAACCAAAGAATTGCATCAGTCCCTGGTGTCAGTAAGCGACTCATCAGGGCTGCACCCCACAGTACCTCATCCACCGCCTGTAGCTGGAAAGCCACCTTGTGCACTTAAAACCAGTCAACAGTATCGTTCCCCACTTCATAAGCCTGCACTAAGTCTTTGAGGATGTGCCGTTGGGGCTTATCCCTGGCACTCTGGTTTGAGCCACTACTGCTGCTTCCGCTGGAGGTGGATCTGTTGGCCTCCTTCTCTTCAAGCGGCAGCTTGCGCAGCTCTATGGTGACCTTGTCCTGCCGTTTCTGTTCCTCTAGCGCTAGTCTCCTCTCCTCGAGTAGGAGCTTTCTAGCCGCTACCTCATTAACAGCCGGAATAATTACTCTGCCACTTAGAGACTGTGCTGAGGCCTGGGACATGCGGGATGTCGCACTAGCCCCTGTCCTCACTGACACTCTAAAGAAACTGGGTGACTAAGCTGTGTGCAAGGCTCCAACTGATCCGACCGCTTGCCACCAATGTGACGAATCAACTTCCGAGGTACCAGTGGTCCAGGGATGAATATCGGATTCTAAACCATCAATCAGCCCCACACCTCTAGTACACCAGACGGGATCCGAACAGATTGGAGACACAAGTCATTTATACTCCTTGTCCAGTTTTGGTAACGTGGATGGAACAGCAGGCTTATCTCCACAAGGTCGTGGATCATTGGTTAATTGCAACACAGCGAAAATACAATTATTACCAAATGATAAAAGGAATTGTCCAGTCAAGGTTGTATAAAAAGATCTACTTTATTATTTACAACAGACCATTCTAGCAGACTACAAAATACAACCCACCCTGTAAAGGAACACAAAGGACAGACTGTTTCACAAAGGAAAGGGGTGCACTCTGGATACTGACAGGAGGGTAGTCGGTAAAGCAATCAGTCTTAACTGTTCAAGGTTATTTGGTTTCTGCAACAAGGGGTTGTAAATGTCACTAGGGGCCTTTGGGGAAGGACTAGGGGTACAGAACCACAGTGTACCTGGTGCTTGAGATGATCTTGATGCTCGACAGCATCATGTCAGTTCCAGGACGCTTTGCAGATCCTGCGACAGAGTTCAAGACAGGAGACAGCTGCTGATATCAGGTGGCAGGCAGTTCGGCAAACAAGGCTGGATGGACGGCTGCAGGCTGACCTACACAGTGGCTCGGGGTCAAGAATCGTTGTCTCTACTACCTCCCCCCCACGCAGGATAAAATCCTTGCAACACATTGGAGAGACAAGGGAGTACTCCGGTTGGAGATGTATTCATAGATAAAATGTTCACCAGCTGGGAGGAGATCAATAAGACCATAGGGGGCAACCCACTACAGAAGCTACAATACCTAAGACTGTGCTCTGCCATGGCAGAGGTATGGGCCGTATTCCCTACTGAACCTCAGATGCATCTGGCCTGGGATACATGTTCACCTCCAATGTAGTCAAGACATCCCTTTCCACATTATACAAAGTTGCACAATCCACCAAAGAGGTACTACCCCTAGATGATAAAGGAAAATGGGAAATTGACCTGGGCTACACTATTACCGATCAGCAGTGGGCAAATCTGTGTGCACTGACAAGAAATATCTCCTATAACTCACGTTATCGGCTAATACACTACAAGGTACTGCACAGGGCCTACTCCACCCCAACCAAGATCAGAACCATATACCCTACGGAGGATGGGAAGTGTCCCAGATGTGGGTGTGAGCAAGACGGCATGCTTTGCATGTTGTGGTCGTGCACGCGGCTGTCGAAATACTGGGCAGATGTGTGCAATGTACTTGATGAAATGTCAGATCAACCCATGGTGTGGGATCCAGGTATATGCATGTTAGGCACAGTAAGTAAAATGAACCCTACCTGGCGTAAGTTGCAAAGTTTGATACTGGCTATGTGGGCAATATTGATGCGATGGAAAGCTTCAGAACCACCCACAAAAAAAGATTGGGAAAAAGACATGACATGACATGGGCCAGTGACTGTGAAGAAGTAAATGCCGGTTTATTACTCAGGCATAGCCGCCCAAGAGATATATGGAGCAGATACAAACAATATTTGTCTGATAAATGTGTAGGAGATGGAAACTCAGAAACACTGTAATAATGTTTGGAAGTGTACCCGCTCATTGTGAAACAGAATGATGATGTTGTTGATATAATGTCAAGCTATGATGTTATGTCTGTGTAAGTTAAAATAAAGTTTTTAAAAAAAGAATCATTGTCTCTGTGCTGGTTGGCGGATCTGGAACGCTGACCGAGGCGTCTCGGACGGCTTTAGTGACTGCAGCATGACAACAGTCAGTGGTGCAGCCTGTCACGGTTCGAGGGCTCGACTGCCTCAAAAAAGTTCTTAAAAGATGGACGCTGGTTTATGCTTGTTGTGGCACTCCTCCTAGCTTCTTCGTTGGGCACATGTCTGGTAAGGCGGATGGCCCAAAGCTGAGGACAGTGTTTTCAGGCAACGGTCTTGTCCTTTGGTCAGAGACTCTCTGGTACTTCCCACTTAGGAAGCTTGCTGGCAGAACTTAGCAAGGTACGCTGTGGGCTGGCTGGGTACCGGTTTTGGAGCTGCTGGACGGGTCCTCTGAGTTCGGTATCTCCCTATGTTCCCTGGGAAATGTTTAGGAGAGGGATCTTGCTTCCCTCTTGGAAATCCTTGCCTTCCTTCACTGGCGCAAGCTGTAAGGCACACTGTAGCTTCAGTCAGGGTCCAAATGAGTCCTTCTTCATACTCATTTTGAAGTCGTCAGATGACATGCCAAAACCATCTTTTAAAGGCAAATGTGCCCCAATGATTGATGCAGGCTATAAACCTACCTTAATGAACCAATCCTGGGGCCCCACCAACAATCTTCTGTTATGTGTGAGGTCATAATCAGAGTGCTTTGCAACAGGAAAGGTAAGGGGTGACAACATGTTCTACTAAGTCCCGCCCATCTTCCTGTCTGTTGTGGCTCAAAAGGCCTCTCTGGTTAATTGAGCTCTCTGTGGCTCCTGATCAAAGCGCAGGTCTCCTGTCATGGTGCATGCTCCAAGACAATTGGAGCTGGTGGGCCTTTCCCAATCACTGACACCCATCAGGGCTTGTAAAGCCCCAAAGGGTAGTCCAAGGACTTCCTGGACTCAGTCCTGTCGCCGTTGGCGCCAGGCTCATAATTTTCCATCAAGTAATGCACTACATGGGACTACATACAGCCCAGTCAAAGGGGGCTGAATCCTCTGGCTTATCCTGGGTGTGGCTGTGGGACTACTTTACCTGTGATTGCAGAATGAGGCTGGAGGGACTATTTTATTGGAACTACTTACAAGGCTATTTAAACCACACCCTACCGACAGAACACGCTTTGCTTTATTCTGCACTCCTGCAGCGTAACGCTCACCGTGTCTGCTTAGCTCAAGTACCTTAACGCCAGTAGCCACGCCCGTTCTGGAACTTCCATCCATCGGAAGCTGAGAACAGAAGAAGAGAAGAAAGAAACAGGAATTAATACTGAGCTTTCGATCTTACCTGAAGGATTCCATCCGAGCGGCCGCTCCTTCAGCTGCTCTTGAGTTCGCTGCACCTGCAGAAAAGAAAGCATTTGCAAGAACCGCTGATACTCACCCAGAGACCGCTTCCCTTGGGATTCCTCTACAGCAGTTCCTCCGATCGCCGCTCCTGAGCCACGCTGCACCTGTTTGCAGGAAAGAAAAGAACACAGCAGGTTAGTCGCGCACGGGAAGAAACCATTATAGAGACATTCAGCGCCACTCACGAATGCTATACTCACCCGCATAGAATCTGCTCAGCGTTGAAGGACTGGTCAAATATTCATTATAAAACAGCTCAAGACCGCGCCTGAAAGAAAGGTGAATACAAGGTTAAAACTTGGGTAATGAAGACATTTAAGCAAACTATTCCAAGCATCTATTGGTATAGAGACTTACCTGTTGAGTCAAGCAATTCAAGAACCCGCTACACCCCCACAGGATCAGTGAAGGAACTTGATCCAGGGAGAGACTGTCATATTGCGCCCCTGCAAGAGATCGCAGGACGGAGAGTCCACCACTAAACAAACCAAGGTAAGGCTGAAGCAGAGAGGGGGCATTAGGAGGTTACGGGAGGTGGGAACTCAACCCCACTCCTCACGGTGCTAATATCCTGTTTCGACCTTGTAGGCAAAGCATTCGGGGAAGTGACAGGGAAGGAGAAGTTGCGTGCGAGTCTTTCCATCCAGCCGTGCAACGCCAGGGCAGACATCATTCCTGCATCTTCGAGCGACGCCCCTGCGGAGACCAGGTGATCGTGACATCTCCCTTGACGTTTGTGGCGAGAACAGACTTTCTGTCTCCATCAAATCACATACTTCTTCCTTCTGAAAGGGGGTCCCCTTGCAGGGGTTGCCTACTGTAAACAGTTGTACCAAACATGACATTTACTGCCCTTCATACAGAGGGGTCGGAGCTAGTTTCAAGTTGACACACTGCATATCAAAGTGGTGTTAGTTTCCTGTCCCCTTTTGTCAGTTCTGCAATCAGGCCTCTCGCAGACCTGTTTAAATTAACTCATCAGTATGCGCTGTCACCAGCAGAACTTTGACAATAGACAGGGCGGATCCATGGAGACTTTGATATTTAATTAGGCTGGCCATGGCAGGAGGAAGGTGTTGCCGTCCCCCTTTCTGAGATGCTTTGATGTACCTCTGGCTGTCTCATTCAGCTGAACACGACAGGAGGACTGTGCCTGTAGGCTGTGTCCACCAGGGTACACGTGACTATGTGTTTGTTATGCAGTGAGCATAGGAAAATGTGTGCGATTTAGCCCCACACATTTTCCGAGGTTGATCTCTCATCGTTCAATTTCATAAAAAAATATCAAAAGAAGCCCAGGCGAGTGCACACATGTAACAATTGTATGCCTTGTATTCCATTCGAAAGCCATGTCAAATTCGTATTGCAAGGATATGAAAAAAGACTGCAACTAACCTGATCCGATGCACCATTGTGATGTTATGAGAAGTTTCCCAATAACTCTTGGCCCCCACGTTCTCTTATCTAATTCAGAGAAGGGAAAGACAAATGTCATACGGAAAACCCTCTGGGGAATAGAAACCCTCAGACAAGTCCTAGCAGTGGAATGGCGTGGACTTTAACTTCTTGTTGCAGGTCAGGATCAAGTAGCGAAGAACAACGATATTGTGATGCTGAAATGGCGTCTCCTTCTAAAGGTTGCTGCAGTGTTGTTGACTAGGACAGGGAGCCTAACGTCTCTTCACGCGATGATGGAAAGATAGAACAGCGATCAGAGTTATCACGTCTTGTAGTGGTTACTCAGGATGGGAAGCATGCAGGAAAAAGATGTACCAGTGAAGACTTTCAATGGTGTTTTGTCTGGTGTGAAAGAAAGGCTCCCTACGCTCATTCCGATGCAGACCTGCTGCAGGTTAATGTACATGAAAGGGAAATCAAGGCTAGGATGCAGAAAACAGCAAGACAAGTAAACAAGACAGAACAAATAGAATTCCAAACTTATGAAGCTTCTGTAGAAAAGGAGTAGCAAAGAGTAGGAACGCGTTGTGTGCTGTGTTGTAGCAGCATATATTCCGTACCGGCAGTATGCTACAGAAACATGAAAGTGAAAGTATTGTGAAGAGGAACTAGACCTTTACCTGGCACAGCCAGTCCCATCTTGGTAGGGGAAAGAAAAACCCGATGCATACTGCTCCATCTGTTCCAAACGGATTGCCGTTGGAAACGAGACATGACAGTATGTCCCCTCCCGAGGAGGGCATGCCCCAGTTTGAAAGGATGCAACCGATGAAATAGACCAACCAACTGAGGGGCATGAACAGAAGAAGCCAGTTCCCAGGTCCTGTCAGCCGGTGAGTACTCCTTCAATCCACCAGGTACTGGAGGCGACCCCACTGGTAACGGGAATCACAGATATCAGAGACCTCGAACTCAGGGCGAGTGGCGTGGCACTGAGTGATGAATAAAGTGATCAGCAACATCCAACTTGAGCTGGGAAACATGAAAGACAGGATGGATCCTGGACCATGAGCGGGGAGGCGAAGCAAGTAGGCAGCAGATCCTCTGCACCCCTTTTGGATGTCTGCTACCAAGGCATCGATATCCAGGAAACAAGTAGTGTCCGGAGAAAACGTCGGGAACAAGAAGGATGAAACATGTACAAACAATTAAATGGGTTGGAACCCAGTGCAGAGTGTTTGGCGTTATTATATGGAAACTCTGCCAAGGGTAACAAATCCACCCAATTGTCCTGGGCTGCAGAGATTAAACAACGTACGTATCCTTCGAGAGTCTGGTTCAAACGCTCAGTCTGCCCATTGGTCTGGGAGTGATACCCAGAGCTTAAGGCCCTCTTTATTGTATGTTCAGAATAGAGCAGATATGTTGCCAATAATGTGAGGATACTGAGGACCTTAATAGGAGATGATGGTGTCAGGCAGAGCATGGCGGGAAAAGATGATTTCAATAAAGACCCTTGCCATTTGACTGGCAGAAAGAACCTTAGAGAATGCATGAAAATGGGCCAATTTTGTAAAATAGTCAATTGTGACCATAACGGCAGTAGACCCCTTGGAAGGTGGTAGATCGACCACAAAATCTGTGGATATGATCTGCTAGGGCTTGGTTGGAATGGGCATTTTAACTAAATGTCCCAGGGAGGTTTTCTAGATAATTTGGTCTGCAAACCGTACATGAAGAGATGTAATCCTGTACGTCATGCACCATTGAAGGCCATCAGAAATGCCTTCATAGAAGCTCCAAGGTGTTTGCAATCGCTTTATATCCAGCAGTAACAGAATCGTGACACATACGCAGAGCTTCATGCTGAAGTAAGGTAGTGGGAAGAAACACTCTTTCGCCATTTAAGAAATCACCATTTTAAGAAACCGAATCGAAATCGATCGCGGTTGCTTGACATGAGGTAAAGGTAGCAGCTGTGTCCTTATATATTTTGAAGAAAATCCAAAACTGTATGAATGAAAATGGCTTTAGGAAAAAGTCGTTCAGATTGTAAATGAGGTACATATCCGGTGTCCTTCCTAGATAAGGCATACGCTTGGAGGTTTGTTCTGCCTCCGATAAAGGTGAAGGTAACATCATGAGGGGGGAAGAAATCTGCCCAAGTAGCTTGGCAGCTATTCTGAGTCTCAGCGTATTGAAGACTGTTTAGGTTCTGGTGGTCGGTCCCGAGTGACCACCACTGAAAATAGGCACTAATAGGAGATTTCTCTATTCCTGGAAGGCTCTATTCACAGCCAAGAGTTCCTTCTCAAGAACAGAATAGTTTAATTCCGAAGGCGACAACGTCTTGGAGAAGTAGACCAATGGTCATTCGAACTCTTGGTCAGATATTTGCAACAATACTGCACCTAGTGTGTAATGGAAAGCGTCAGTTTCTACAATTAACCCTTTATCTTGATCCGGAATCTTCAGTATTGGGGCAGATGAGAATAAAGTTGCAAGCGTGGTAAATGTGCAGTGGGCCTCATCAGTCCAAAAAACGCTATCCCCTTTTTCAGCAATGCCGTTAAAGGAAGAATCGTAAGAGAATAGTTAGAGATGAACTTCCTATAAAAATTGGCAAACCCAAAGAATCGCTTTAATTCCTTCACAGATGGCCAATCTAGTACTGCAGATACCTTTTCAGGATCCATCGAAGTGCCCTTAGCAGAGAGTGCATATCCAAGGTACATAACATCAGGTTGATTGAACTCACATTTTTCCAATTTGTAGTAAAGATGATGTTTGCGCAACATATCTGAAACCACCAGAACATGATGGATATGCTCAGGTAAATTGAGAGAAAATATGAGGATATGATGAAGATATATGATGACCAAATGTAGGAGTAAGTATGCAAAAACGTAATCCATAAAATGCTGGAATATGGCAGGAGCATTTGACAATCCATAGGGCACCCCCCTATATTCAAAATGTCCAAAATCTGATTTGATACCAATAAGGTGATAAGCACCCCAGAGATCCAGTTTTGTGTAAATGGAGGCCCCTCTAACCGCCTCCAGGATGTCTGGAATAAGATGCATTGGAGAACGATTCGGAATGGTCATCTTATTTAACCCTCTAAAGTCTATGCAGGGACGCAATTCCTTGGTGTTCTTTTTAGAGACAAAAAACAAAAAAGCACCAGCTGGAGATGTTGACTCTGTGATCAACCTATCCTGACGGTTATAGAGTAGGTATTCCTTTAGAACAGGCTTTTCCTTTTTCCGAAAGGATATACATTCTCCCAAATGGAATCGGTTGATCAGGTATAAGATTGATGGCACAGTCATCACTATGATGCGGGGGCAAAGGGGAAAATTCCTGTGTGGAAAATACATCTTGGTATTCCCTATAGGACTCTGGTATGATGTGTATATTGTCAATCATGGCAGTATTAAAAGGGATCTCTGGTTCAGGTAAGGATGATTGAAATGTCAAAACACTAGTGGAGGTATGAGGGTCGGTTACCTTGCTCGTCAAGCAGAACCCTCTTGACAGGTTTGAAAACCTTAAACTATCACAAAGGTGCTGGTGATCGGAACTTGGTTTCAGGGTGGGGTACTGTACCCTATCGAGTGAGTTTCGCTCTGTTTCAATGCAACGCTGACTAGTCATTTTCAAATTAAATATACAATCAGCTTGATTTTACTCACAAAAATATACATTTTATTAATATACAGACATAAGATTTTCTTAAAAAGACAAATTGGTTTTGTTGTCAATAGTACATTCGTACATTGAAAAGACCGTGTTTAAAAAACGACAAGAATTTATGTTCAATGACTCTACTTCAATTTCAGTGACAAGTGCTGTGTAAACATGAATCTCTAGTTAAATTTCACATCAAGCATTCAACCCACTCTACTTTTTCTCTCATTCTAACTAAACCAAACTCATTCAAGGATGATTGAAAGCCAACTGAACCTTCCATAAGACAATGGGAAATACAATATTCGGAACCTAAGAAAAAAGTACCGGCAGTCCAATGTATAGAGGGGTTATGTAACCTCAACAAGGGAAGACCTAGTATGATAGGATAGTGACCAGATTTTATGATATCAAACGGCATCCTCTCATGATGTGAAGTGAGGTACATCAACGAAGGAATCATTTGTTAACATATAGGACCTGATATCAATGGACTACTATGATATGATATGGCATTTATAACACGCAAATACACAAGTGTTTCAAGGCGCGATGAGGCAAGGGAGGCAAGGGAGGGGGAACAGAGGGAAGGCAGACAACGATCTTACTAGGCCAGGTGTCATTCAGATTGCGGAAGTGCATGGGAAAGGGCAAGGGGGAAAGTGCAAGGGAGAGGGGAGAGTGCAGTACATGGGATAATAGACTAATAACATAGTAACTACGGCCAGCTGGTGGCAAGTGCAAGGGTAAGTGCAGGCATCCGGTGTCAAGTGCTGGTAGAGGGACTGTAGGGATACAGCGACAGTCCTGAGTGCGAGGGTTGCCAGGAAGGCAAAGCAGGTGTGTGACTGGCGGTGGAGGGGACCTGGTCCTGAGATCAGAGGGTGGCCATGTAACCAGTGCAGTTGGTATAGAAAGGAAAAGGAATGAGACAGGAAAATAGGGCGAGTTTTAAAGGATCGCGGTCTAACTTTAGAAGTGTATGGGCCTCATTACGACCCTGGCGGAAAGTGACTGACCGGACCGCAACAGCGTAAATAGCGTTTCCGCCATTGCACGAAGGAGCAAAGTGCGGCTAATTACGACCCATCGGGCACGAGCATTACGCCATGGCGGAATCCGAAAGGCTGCGATGGCGGAAATGACCCCAAAACGGCCCTTACCGCCGCCGTACGCTGCACCAGGTGCAATACCGCCACCCATCTTAGCGGTCACCGTAATGAGCGGTCACCGTAACGAGCGGGCACCGCAAATTACGGGCACCGTAAATATACGGAAACGGAAGTAAAAGCATGTGGCCGGAACGGGAAACAGCACGCCGCACAACTATAAAATCCGAATCCCAACACAACCATTAAAAATCCGACCCTGACACACATCCCAACCCGTTAGCAACCCCAGTTAAAAAAATAAATATGGGAAAGGTAGCCAAGAAAGCGTGTGATCGCAAGCGGCAGGTACACTTCTCCCGAGAGGAACTGACCGTGCTCACCGAGACCCTCCAGGAAAATGCCGCCGTCGTCTTCTCCAGTCAAATGACCAGGACGGCCCTTGCCAACAAGAAGGCCATATGGGCCCTGGTGGCACAGCGCGTAAGTGCGGTGGGGACAACACCCCGCACGCCACAGCAATGTCGCAAGCGGTGGGACGACCTGCGGATCCGCGTACGCAGCATACTTTCTGCGAACAGGAACATCGCCACAGCTACCGGGGGGGGTTCAGAGTCGCCCATCAAGTTGACCCCCTGGGAGGATATCTGCGCCTCCACCATAGGAATGGAGAGCATAGAGGGAGTCGGAGGGATGGAGAAAGGAGTGCCGACATCCGGAGAATCAGGTAGGTTGGCCAAGAGAAACAATGCGAAATCCACAAAACACGAACACGTGCAGTACCATGTGACCCCATAGTGCAATACATACTTTGCCCTGACAGCGCCCTCTAAAAGTCAGAATGAATAAACAAATCAATCAAGATGCCATAAACAACCCCTACATGTGCAGCATGCACCCCCTAACTGCAGGCAGCCAAATGAATGCATCCTCAATCCACACGAAAATGAGACCACCTCCAAGGCCCAGTCCCAAATCAGCCTCATGTACCACCCCAATGCATTTGATACGTTGCCATTCCAAATCCGACAGACCCATAACTAACGCTCGCCCCTCTTTACTCCACCACAGGGTCCGATACCAACGACGAGCTGCAGGACACCCCTACCAGCACGCCTGCAAAGAGGGCCAGGACCAACGTCCCAAGAGCCTCCACCTCAGGTGCAAGGATCAAGACACGGCAGCAGCAGGAATCAAGTGGCAGCACACTGGAGGGGACTGCAACAGGCACCCCAGCAGCCAGCAAGTCCACAACCCCAGCACCACAGGTCCCCCCAAAGAACGTATCTGATGGCACTGCCTCTGGTGGTAGCAGCACCATAGGTGACACAGCTGTCATGCCAGCATGCTCCGACACGGAAAACAGTGCTGGCGACGTAGGTACCATCCATGACCTTTCCCAATCCCCCTGCATGTTCCATCCCCTACACCATGACGAAACCACGCAGGGGCACCCTGAAGACGACGACTGGCCAACCCCCACAAGTCCTGTGCCAAGGCAACATGTGTTGAGCAGCCCCCCTGTCACACCACCGCAAATGTCCATGGCCCAGCAGAGGCAACAGTCCCTCGACCTGCTGATCGAGCAACAGCAGGAAGTGTCCACGCTACTCAAGGACCATGCAAATGAATGCGGGGGTTCCAGGGCAGCCATGGAAACATCCACCGAGACACTCAGGGCACAAATAGAGAAAAGTAGTGAGAGCCTCAGGGGAGAAATGGAGAGAAGCACCGAGAGCCTGAGAGCACAAATGGAGAAAAGCACCGAGAGCCTGAGAGCACAAATGGAGAAAAGCACCGAGAGCCTGAGGGGGGAACTGCATGCGACGTCCAAAGACGTTTGTGCTGAACTTGCTGCTGTGCGCCGTGTGCTCTCGGAGCTCTCACAAACCCTCAGAGACATGCATGGACGCGAGCAGGCAGAGACATCATCCGTGGCAAGTTCCGTCCAGGGCAGCCCCCAACGCAGATCTGGCAGGAACCTGCGCTCCACGGGCAGGGGTGCCCCTGATACCCGTAGAGGGGGCTTGCAATAGCGTCTACCCACGGACAGCATGCATATTTGGACACTGGTGTTGGGGGGGGAGGTAGTAGGGTGGAGGGGGTGTGTTGGGCTTCACTGGGTGGCGGGTCCATAGGGTGTATAAATCAAATCACATTAACAATACAGCACCTCATTATCATCCAATGACATGTGTGGACATTGATATTTGCGTACGAGGCCTTCATAGGCGTACAGTCCACAATGTGCCTGTACTACACACACACAGTGCCACAGGTCCCCTTTCCGTGTAATAGGCACCATGCGTGGTTGCTAGAAGCATGCATCTATGATGCTCTGTCGGATTGCACGTGCATCCTGTGCCTCATGGACTCCTTGAGGTGCCTCCACATCCCCACCCTCATCATCATCATCATCTTCAGGTGCATGCAGTACAGCGTCAGGGGGCATGGGCACATTCCTACGTATGCACATGTTGTGCAGCATGACACATGCCATGACCATCTTAGAAACCTTCTCATGGCTGTACATGAGTGCCCCGCCAGACCTGCTGAGGCTGCGGAAACGAGCCTTCAGTAGGCCGAATGCCTGTTCAATGACCACACGGGTACGTGAGTGGGCATGGTTGTAGTCCTCCTCATGCTCGTTCTGTGGGTTCCGGATTGGTGTAAGGAGCCATCTCTTCAGTGGATACCCGGCATCACCTGTATGAGACGAATAAAGGGTGTCAGTGGAATGATAGTGCTAAGTAGCCCCCCCCCCCTCCTGCAAGGTCATTGACGCATCAAATGGCCCACGATGTCATGCATGGAATGAGACTCACCGAGTAGCCAGGATCTGTGCCCTGCGTGTCGCTCCATGTAGCGTGGTATTCTTGTGTTCCTCAGGACCATAGAATCATGGGTAGATCCTGGAAATCTGGCACAACAATGCGTAAAGATCTTGTTGGAGTCACACACCATTTGCACATTGATTGAATGAAATTGTTTCCGGTTGCGGTACTGGACCTCCATGGCATGTGGGACAACCAATTCAACATGGGTGCAGTCGATGGCACCAATGCAACCCGGGATGCCGCCAAGTGCATGGAATCCCACTTTTGCGTTGGTAATCTCCTGGTACGTGCGTGGTAGTGTGATGTGGTCGTCGGCGTGCTTCAGGAGGGCATCGTGCACTTGGAAGAGTGTCCGTGAGAACAGTGGCTGTGAAATGCCATGCAACTGTCCCACTGTGTGCTGGTAGGTGCCTGTGGCCAGGAAGTGGAGTACAGACACCACCTTCAGTAGGGGTGGGATGGCGGTTGGGCTATCTATCATGCTCACGAGGTCAGCATGTGTCATGTCCACAATGGCGATTATGGTGTCCCGGTCCAAACGGTAGAGGGTGTGGATCTGCTCAGCAGTGAGGTTGAACGGATCAGCTCGGAGGCGTGGGATTGCGGGCCGCCTGCGTGGTGGTAGTGGCAGTGCTTGTGGGCCTTGCTGACCCTGCCTTGCCCTCCTCCTCCTCCTTCTCCTCCGTCTCCCCTGTGCGCCCGGTTGTTGTACCTGTTGTTGTTCGTCGTCTTCTTGTAGTTGTAGCACTTGCAGTGCTATCTGGTCCCCCAGGCCCAACATCGCTAGTCCTGCCGGTAGCATTTTGGAGTGGGAGTGGTTGTGGGAGGGGTTTGGGTCTGCTATATATGTGCTGTCGGCCTGTATGGCCTCCACCTGTGCTGATTGAATGAATCTGTGGCAGATGCAATCCCTTCTGGCCGAGCACGTCCCGCACGTAAGGCTGCATTTGGCCGCATGGCATCTTGGGATTGGAATCATGTATCAAATCCCGATGGCAGTGTGATGTACTTTGACTGATTTTCATGCTATGCTTCCATTGTTACACATGCTATAATTGCAGCCGCTTACATACCTGTGAAGAGTCAGTGGTATGTAGGGCTCGATCGATGGCCGACCCTCATGCAGCACAGTAACGTACTTCACCGACGGGCGTGGCGTCCCATTTGTGATTGCAGCCAGTTAGCATTATGACACACAGCCGCACTACATTGATGTAATTGTGAATGCAAGCGTTCACAGAAGCCTTTTCGACGTAATGTTGCAAGTGAGGAATTCGAAGGCCAGCATTTTTGGTTTTGAAGTAGCGGCGAGGATACGCCCACAGGTCTGGCTGGAAATGTAACGTTCTATTGTAGAATGTCCTTGGGACATGGCCCATGACGAGCAAGCAATGAATGATATGAATTGAATGGGATGCGCAATAGCGTAGTGGACGATAAGGCAGGACGTTCCCAAATCCATCTTGCTTCACAACACTACAGATCCGGCCAGGAGCACAGTGGTTTTTGCAGACTGCATTACGCACAGACGCGATGGAAGTTTCACATATTATGTGAGTGAATATTCATGCGTTTTCATTGCGGGATGAGGGAATGATGAATGGATGCATGGACAGATGATTCCATTTAGGGTCTGCCATGTACATGGGTTTTTTGAATCACTCCCCTTCCCCTGCGCTATGTGATGCAAGGCTGCCATAGTGGGACTTACGTCTATCTGCCCTTGTCGGATCCTCCCTGTCTCGACGCGCCTTCATACACTTGTGTCTAGGCACGTTACTAATCCCATGTCATGGGTTCTATCTTGACGGACGCATGCACAGTAACCGACGTTGCCAATGGTGTATTTACCTCGATTGATTTCGTTATGAATCGATACTGATTTAGGGGTGTGTATATTCCTTTGGAGTGGGCTAGCATGCATATGGGTGTGGATTTGGTGTGTTGAATGAAGATTGTAATGCATCATGAGTCCCGTAATGCAATCGGTTAATTTGTGATTCATTTGGGTGACAGGTATCTCCTGCCCTATTGCAGATGCCATCTCTACGCCACTCCTCCAGATGGGTTTTACTCTCGACACCTGCAGCTTCGGGTGAATCAGTGGAGCACCATTACGATCTTATGGGACGATCGCCAATGGGCCACATGCCCTTACGCTGTACTGGTGGCTAGGTGCAACATTTCGGCCTTTCAGCTCGACTAGTGCCTGCCTCATGGGACGGACCTGCGGTTCTTGCCGCTTCCATGTTGCCTTTTGGAACGTTGATGTAGGCCCTGTGTGCCATGATGGTACAGGGCGTCACACAAGTGGAAGCTGGTCAATTATTGCAGATGCAGCCCTCGGTGATGATGGATGTTTTGGTGTTATTTTGCAAATTGCTGTGGGGCCTTTGTCATTTGGATGTGCATTTAAATTGTATTCCGATATTTGTCGTGTTGCGTTATTCTTTGCAGGTGATGTGGCGATTTTCGATTTGTGGCGGTATGTATTGCGAGATGATCTGCATTGTGTTCCGCCTTCTGAGTTGAGTTGTGTGGTACAGTACTGGCCGTGTTTGCCTACGTAGCACAGTATGGTCACGGATAGGGGCTGCCATTGTGACTGTTTACATGATGTGCTGTTCAGGGGCGGGGGATTGGCTTTTGGCCGACTGGTGCCTGTCAGCCAGGTCGATTGGTGGAATGATGGGATGTTCAGAATGTGGCTGGTCACAGGTGCCTGTGTTTGCGTGCGTTTGTTGGAGGGGGACTGGGGTCATGTCCATTGGAATAGCTTCTGTATTCATGCCATCTGTGCCCTGCAGCTCCCATCGGCCCCTCTTGGGATGAGCCTGGCTGCTCAGTCACTCTGCCAACTTGTGTGGTACATGCTTCTGCTGATGGTTGGTTTGTTTACTGGCAAGAGTACAGGGCTGGTGCAATCCCCCTCAGGATGCTGTTTTGGATGTTGCCTTGCGCTGGTGGCAAGCGATGGGGGACTACTGTTGTTTTGTGTCATGTGTTCTTGATTTTCATTTTGATGTATTGTACCTTCACATGCCTGTGCTGCATCAGTACGGCTATGGTGACATGCCGTACATGGATGCCCACTCACGGGGCGCTTTGAGCCCCTGCATGCATTTCTACGTTGGCATGCATGGGTGAATTGTAGATTTCACTGGTTGCATAGTGTGAGTACATTGCGCCTGCTAGGAGTTGTGCAATGTGGCCAGGGAGTGGAGTACAGGCACTCAGTGGGCCATTTACGGTTGGTTCACGATGCCGTATTTCTCGCCATGGCGGAATGGTACTTTACGACGTGCTTGATGGCGTTCAGTACATGTCCGCTAGGGTCAGAATTCGCGTACCGTTGCGCCATGGCGGTGATTCCGGTTTTGCAAGGCGCGCGTGCGCGTACTTGGTGCAGTTAGCGTTGCCGTTCACTGCGGTGTCGCTAATGGCATCGTACTTTACGGTGACGGGTCATAATCGCAACGAGCGGTGTTCGATGGCGGTATTGCATTTCCGCCATCATTTTTCCATTTCCGCCAGGGTCGTAATGAGGCCCTATGACGTGTTATCCACACCTTCCACTGGTATGGAAATCTTTTTAGATGTATGTGGTATCGATATTGATATTTTATTTCTATTGCGCTCATACACAAGTGTTTCAGAGTGCGACAAGGCAAGGGAAGGAGAACAGGGGAGAACAAAACAACAATCTTCCTAGGGCCAGTGACATTGAGAACGTGCAAGTGTATGGGAGATGGGGAGGGGAAAAGTGCATGGAAGGGGGAGAAATGGAGAGTGCAGAGCAAGGAGAAACAGATAAATAATAATACATTCATAAATAATAAAGGCAACAAACAGTGGAAGTGCAGCCAGCAAGTGGCAAATGCTGGGTTTAAGGCACCAGACAGGGTATGTCTGATAAGTGCAGGAAGAAAAAGGAGGGGACTGTATGGGTACAGATATAGGCCCCAGTGCAAGGGGTGGCCCGGAGGCAGGCAGTGTGGGAGGGTAGCATGGTGAGCAGGTACCTGGGCCCGGAGGACAGAGGGTGGCCAGGTGCACAGTGCAGAGAAAGAACAGATCATCTTGGGCGGGGGCGAAGGCAGAAGCAAAGAGGAAGGTATTGAGGTGCTTGCGGAACCGTAGATGGTTCTCCTCAGGTTTTAGAGTGGCAAGACAGAGATCTACCCCCAGCTCGTTCCTTTGAAAAATGACTAACCCTGAGGGAGTTAGAGGAGCGAAGAGGCAGAGAGGGGAGGTATTTGCGGACGGATAGCTGAAGGTATTTTGGACCCAGGACCCAGAAAGCCTTGTAGACAATGCAGAGGGTTTTGAATTTAATCCTTGCATCCACTGGGAGCCAATGGAGAGATTTCAGAGCTGGAGAGATACGATCCCAGGTCTTGAGGCCAAGGACAAGTCTTGCAGTCCTGTTCTGGATTAGTTGCAGAGGGCGGAGATTAGAGGCAGGTAGATTTCGAAAGAGGCTGTTACAATTGTCCAACCTAGAGAGAACCAGAGCTTGGGAGACAGTGAGCTTCTGGGGGAAGGAGAGGAAAGGCAGAGCAGAGTACCTCTAAGGAGGTGCAACAGGAAGTTTGACTTTTTAGAGACATCAGAGATGTGGGCAGAGAAGGAAATTGTGGAATCAAAGATGACCCCGAGGGTCTTAGCCTCGCAGGTGGGGGTAGGAGGAGGGCCAAGGGAGGCCAGCCAGAGAGTGAGGGGAAAGGATGATGATGGTGTGCCGATGAGTACGATTTCCATCTTTCCGGCATACAGACAAAGATCGTTGGCGGCACACCAATCTTGAATGGCAATTAGGCAATCGGAAATGAGAGAGGGATAGGAGGTGGCTGAGGGCAGCCTGAAAATGAGTTGAGTGTCATCAGCGTAGCACTGGAAATTTGGGCAGAAAGTGTCAATGTAGTGGGCGAGAGTTGCCAGCTATTGGTTGAATAGCCAGGGCGAGAGGTTAGACCCACTGGTAGAGAGGAAGATAGATGATAGGAAGGACCCAAGTTGGACCTGGGAGGGTCGATCAGAGAGGAGAGCGGTCAGCCAGGCCAGAGCCTGATCAGTGATACTCAGGTTATCACAGAGACGGTTGAGCGGGATGGTATGGTTGACCATGTCAAAGGCAGAGGAGAGATCAAGTAGGATGAGGACAGAGGGAATGTTAGAGTCAAGGTTGGAGAGCAGATCCTCATGGATGTTCAGGAGAGCAGTTTCTGTGCTTCTGCTGTCTCTGAAGTCAGACTGATGGCCATGGAGACAGCCAACAGAATCGGAATGAAGGTTAAGCTGAGAGATGGCCAGCTTTTCCAGGAGTTTGCCCAGAAAGGGTGTAATGGAAATTGGGCGATAGTTTGCCAGACAAGAAGGATCAGCTGTGGGTTTCTTGAGAAGAGGATGCACAAGGGAGTGCTTCAGAGGGGCGGGGAAGGATCCTGAGGCAAAGGAGTGGTTGCACAAATCGGCAAGGGCTGGAGCAAGGGCATCAATGTGGTCCTTGATGGATTTAGACGAACAGGGATGAATCTGTTTTGACGAGGCTTTCATAGATCAGACTTGTCTAGCGACCTCAACAGGGGAGGAAAGAGGAAAGGACGAGAAGGAGGGTGGGGTGGCTGAAGGAGGGTCAGCAAGCACAGACGGAGAGTGGAGACGAGAGTGAGTGGAGGAGAGGGTGGACAGGATGTCCTGGGTTTTTGAGATAAAGTGAGAGGCAAGGGCATTGCAGAGAGCCTGGGAGGCAAGAGGTGGGGTAGAGACTGCAGCAGGGTTGGCCAGCTTGTTGCAGATTTTAAAGAGTTCTGCCAAGTTGTTAGATGCTGCAGAGACACAGGCTTGAATGTGGACTCTCTTCTTGGTGGGGACAGAGAGACGGTACTGCCTTTGGAGTAGACAACAGGCCAGTTTGTCAGAGGATAAACAGGAAGCCCTCCATTTCCTCTCAGCCGGCCTACACTTACGTTTAATTGCAGCTAGGTCAGAGTGATACCAGGAAGTGCACTTGGCTTTGGGCTTCAAGCGGATCCTCATGACAGGGGCAAGAACA
Source organism: Ambystoma mexicanum (assembly GCF_040938575.1). Lineage (NCBI taxonomy): Eukaryota > Metazoa > Chordata > Amphibia > Caudata > Ambystomatidae > Ambystoma > Ambystoma mexicanum. The sequence goes on from NC_090932.1 coordinate 82,307,441, forward strand.
TCAAGAGTATCAGAAGTATCAGGTATTCCATATTCCTTGGCCCAATGATCGTCAATGAATATACCTGCTGCTCCACAGTCTATTAATACTGGGATGTTATGCGTCTCGGTAGCTGAGAGTACAAACATAACATTAAGAGCCGCCATAAGGGGATTCAGGTGGCAGTTGTTTTGACGTGTATCTGGCTGTCTGGTATCTTGATTTGGGGAACCTACCACTTCTTCCCTGATCGTGGTTCCCCCTACGATCGGGATAGAGCGTTTACCTGTCTTGTGGGAGGTGCAATGGGACATTCCTGCACTAAAAGGTCTTTGGATCTGCAATACATGCAAAGACCCATTGCTCTCCTGCAATTTCTTTCCTCTAATGATAAAGGGCCTTGTGTGACCCCCAACTGCATTGGTTCCTCAGGTTCAATGGCCTTAGTGGATAAACGGGTTTGCTCAACGGAAGGTTTTCCAGACCTACTGCGTTTCTTTTCTAAATGCCGTTCCTCTGAACTGTGGGGTGAAATCTAGCCCCTGAAGGCCAGAACTAAAGAGGCCAGAGGCATTTGTGAATGCTCACCGAAATATAAGGCCAGCACAGAAATGGTGATTTCAGACATAAGGGCTATGGAACTAAAAACGGGCCTAAAATCTAAGGAAAGAAAGTGTGCCTGACTCTAAAATCAAAAGTACAAAGATGTGCACAATGCCTTTCAAGAAGGAAAAGAAATACACGTGGCAATGATGTTTGGACTCAATCCACGGAGAGCTGCACTAACACATAAAGACACAGCAGTGCGTACAGTATCTTCAATGGAATACCAGGTTGTGCTCCAAGCAGCCAAAGTGAAGCGAAGCTCATTACATGTAAAATAAATAAAAGAATGTCATTTTCGTTTTTTTCCCTCATCCAAATTGGCAGTATGCTGAGAGAAAAGCTCACTCGACTTTCAAAGCTTGAACATGATGTTCTCACGTAACAGCCCTATACATATGGACAATCCAGAAGTGATACTCATATATTTTGAAACTGTGGCCTTATAAGATGCCATATAAAATTGCAATTGTGTGTGAGTTTAAAAGGCCATTTGCTGCAGGGTACATGAACGGTTATTTCTCCCAACAATGAAACAAACCTCCAGGACTTTCCCTCTGCTGCCCTGGAGACCCAAGCATAGTTGTCATCATCAATCAGGGACATTACTTAAAACTATAAGGAAAAATACACTCTTAGATCATAAACACAGTGGAAAACTGATAAAGCCATGCCTGTTCTTGCAGCAGGAGTGACCTTGAGGTCAAACGTCCCATAAAATGTCCATTAGTGTGGCTATCAGGCCTTGAAGGGGGAGGCTAAGGTAAACAGGAGCTTCTCTGCTTAGTCACATGTCTAAGGAGAAATTAAACTTAGGAGCAAGGGTGGGTGCAGGAGTGAAAGTTTACTGCAATTTGGTTAAATGGGAGAAATGCATTTTATCGCATACAAAAGGGCAGTGTGCATGTCACAACGGTCATTCCAGACTTTTATTAAAGGTGACAGTCACCCCATTTTAACCATGCTAAAACGATTTTGGTGTGATAAACCTAACTAAAGTTATTAATGAAAATATGGTTTTGGCCGTCCCTTAACTCCGAGGGATGTGAAAGTTGGTATGAGCATGTAGGTAATAATTAACATGAACAATATGAAGTGGCATATTTTTCACTGATACGGCTCCTGAGTAAATGACGAAAAATTGTATCTCTACACAGAAAGGGTGTGCTGACTTCAGACTAGCTTTATCTGATTCACCTTAAAATGTAGTTCTCAAAAATATATTCATATATGTAAAGATTTGAAAATTTAGGGTACTTGCCATGTTGAGAGATTTGTTAGTTTAAAACATGACCGAGTCCATCTGTCAAAGTGGGATGATGAAGCTTTCTCCTTCCACAGCTGTCCCAAATCACTCCCCCATCCCCTTGTCCTATTAGCACACAGGTGGGAGTTGGGTAGTGAAAATCAACCAATCCCTTTCGTGAGAATCATGACAAGTTTGTGATGTAATTTTCCCTATATGTAAGCCTTTTTGCATTAGAACTGGATATTTTCCACTTATTCCGGGAGGCAGCCTGCTGCTGAAATCTGGCGAGAAACATCCAGCAGAGAGGCTCAAATCTTGCATTGGAAACAGGAACCAGGAGACATAGAAGCGGATTGGGACCTCTTGGAGTATTCAGAGGAGATCCTTGACTGACCCCCCTTGCTGTCCCTGCAGTCCCTGGCGCCCATTTCAAGGCCTCTCCTGTAAGCAAAAATATCCCCAAAGCCATAGATTGTGTAACCCCTATATTTTTTCTGTATTGTTTTAGTTATTTCCCCATAGAAAATATCCTGTTTGTCTGTTTAGATCCTTAGCATATTTAATCAAAATAAATCAATGAATTCCCCTACAGTGTTCACGGGAATTGTTGGCATCGAAACCATCCATTTTTTCCCAGTGTGTTTTGAGCTCGTATAGACATAAAAATGTGCCAAAAGAATTAATCCCAAAACCCTGTTTCCACATGAGTGCGCATGGTGCAAAACGAAATTCCCCATTGATGCCCTTTATTCTGAATCAGAAGCCTGGTAGTGTCTTTTGCATGTGCCAGGTGCAAAACGATTTTCCCGTTGCTTTTCTTGCCCTCCCATTGCATCTGTGCTTGAAATCCCAAAACCGATTTTCCCATTGTGCTCGGACCAAAACCTCAAAGCCTTGCCTGTTCTTGTTAGGTGTGGCAAAACGAAATTCCCATTGCTTTCCTCTCTCTCATATTGCATCTGTGATTCTGATCCCAAAACCGATTTTCCCATTGTTTTCCCACTCTCTGCCACTGCCTTCCATTCAGAGGAGTCAAGTCTAACTGATGTTTGGAGGTGGTGGTTGCTGGGAGAAAATTGTGTGTTGAATTGTTCTTTTTTGTATTGGTGGGTGATTTAAAAAGAAACAATTGTGACTGCATATTTCAGTGTCATTTTGGTGCTGGTGCCTTTACCGAAGTCATTTCATTCTTGTGTTGCTGCACCATTGGTGGCAGATGTTAATCCATTTGTCATATTTGGTTTAACTAAATTAATAAATATATATATATACATATATGCATATATATATATATATATATATGTTCTGAATACACACTGGTCTGGTTCCGAGTCCATTGTGACACTGTGTACTTGTTGGGGGTTGGGTGCGTGACGGGTTGGAGGCCTTACCAAATTGAACCTTATAAAAACGAAAAGTGCTTTATTGTGATGCGCCAAATTCATTGTGGGGAAAGGAACTCCCTCAGTTGAGTGTGACCACGTAATAAACCGAGACAGACCTGTAGTCAAATTGCATGGTTAGAGTGATCATTTCTGCTAAATTAGCAGAACGAGGAACTCTGGAAATCTCGCCTTTCAATTCCTCAGAAAGACCTCCGCGGAATAATGTTATTAAAGCGTCATCAGGCCATGCAATGTCAGCCGCTATCTGTTTAAATCTGGTGATGTACGCTAGAATGTCCTGGAAACCCTGCTTAAAATCCAACAGATGTTCCTGGGATGATACAGTGCTTTAATGGCTACCAAACCTAGCCTTGAAGCTATGTGTGAATGCCTGGTAGGAATCAAGAACGGCATTATTAGTGGTGACTAAAGGAGTCACCCATGTTAAAGTAACTCCCGTCAATTGGGAAATCATATAACCAACCCTGTCTCTTTCAATAGGAAAATATGCGGTTTTAAATGCAAACTGTACAGTACAGGCATCCAAGAATTAGTTTAACTTGTGAGGGTTGCCGTCATATTTACCTCCTGGTAGAGGGCCCAGGGGGATATAAATAGTAGCAGGAGGGCGAACTGCTTGTTGATTTGCTAGGACGTTCTCTTGTTTTAGATTTGTTTGTGCCTCTAATGTTAAAGATTGAACAGCTGCCACTAGTTGTTGCATCTGATCCATAGCTGCACTCTCTTTTCTTTTTCTCTCTTTTTTTGGGCATCGCTATCAGTAATAATTGTATGCCTTGTACTTCAATCAAAAGCCATGTCAAATTCGTATTACAAGGATATGAAAAAGACTGCAACTAACCTGATCCGATGCAACACTGTGACGTTATGAGAAGTTTCCCAATAACTCTTGGCTCCCCCGTTCTCTTATTTAATTCAGAGAAGGGAAGGACAAGTGTCATAGGGAAAACCCTCTGTGGAATAAAAATCATTAGACAAGTCCTAGCAGTGGAATGGCGTGGTCTTCAACTTCTTGTTGCAGGTCAGGATCAAGTAGCGAAGAACAGCGATCAGTGGTCGAAGTGAGCGGGAGCGGTCGGGAGCGGTGCTCCTCTACTTTTTTCAATTACCTTTTACTGCTCCTATACTTTTATTTTAAAATGAAACGGTTCCGGAATGGTTTTGTTTTAAAGTAAAAGTGTAGGAAGCAGTTGAAACTTGCCCTTTCAGTGCACTGCACTGAACGTTCCCTTAAACAGCAGGTGCAAGTGTTTGGTGGTGTGTATTGTGTGTGGCAGGGGGCGTGATAATGGGGTTTGTGGCAAGTGGGTGCAGGCCAGCAGGGAACATAGTTCCACTACTTCTTTTCGTACACTTCGACCACTGACAGCGATATTGTAATGCTGAAGTTCTGTCTCCTTCTAAAAGTTGCTGCAGTGTTGTTGACTAGGACGGGCGCCAAACGTCCCTTCATGCTATGATAGAAGGATAGAACAGCGATCAGAGTTAGCACGTCTTGTAGATGTTAGTCAGGATGGGAAGCATGCAGGAAAAAGACATGCTAGTGAAGTCTTTCAAGGGTGTTTTGTCAGGCGTGAAAGAAAGGCTCCCTACGCTCGTTCTGAGGCGGTCCTCCTGCAGGTTAACAGACATGAAAGGGAAATCAAGAATAGGATGCAGAAAACAGCAAGACAAGGAAAACGAGATAGAACAAATAGAATTCCGAACTTATTAAGTGTTTGTAGTAAAGGAGAATCGACACATTGTGTGCTGTGTTGCTACAGCATATATCCCGTACCAGCAGTATGGAACGGAAACAGGAAGGTGAAAGTATTGTGAAGAGGAACTAGACAGTCGCGTAGCACAGCCGGCGCCATATTGTTAGGGGAAAGAAAAATCCAATGTATACTTCTCCATCTGTTCCTAACGGAATGCCGTTGGAAACTAGACATGACAACACCTGCTGTGCGGATGGTCGAATTCCTCACAGGCAGAATCCAACAATGGATTTACTGTGTCCGTCTCTCATTCCGGGCTTGCAGGACCTCACTCCAGGCCTGCAGGCCCATACCGTGTGATCACGGTCCTGCAGGCCTGGCTGACCTGGGATCCTCAGGCAGCATGGCGCTGAAGATGGATGGGGAAGTCTACCCCCACATCTCCCTCCTACGAAATTCATGACCCGGAAGAAGGGCAGGAAACACTGTAATCACCCATTCTATTTTGGACAAATCCCAAACGGACCGATGGTCGACAAGTATGTCGAGAGGTACCCCCTCAGCCAGCCTTACAGACCAGGTGCGGTACAAATTTACCCCAGAGTGGACGAGGAGCCTCAGGCTGCAACTAAAGACACCTCAATTGACAGTCTTGATTAAAGCGCCAAGAAGCTATGTTGCAGACGTCGTTAGAGACACCACGACTTAGCAGCTTTAAGACATGAAGCCCATGTACCATCCGCACTCCGGGATATAAACACACACTTGCATACATGAACAACACAAGCGTGCAGTTCTATAGTTCGAGGACAGACCTATACATACTGTCATTGCTTTTATTATTTTTGCCATTAGCCAAACGAAGCAACGCAGAAACTGCAAGAAGCAAGAGATCCTGTGCGAAGCTTGCAGATGCTTACATGCAAATAAGCTTATGGAACTGCAGGAGCAGCTATGGGACCTGACAGAACCAAGTGTGACTAACCGATGGAGAATGTAGTATAGCACGAACACTGTAAAAACTGCATTATATTGGGTTAGGAAAATTATAGCAGGCCACAGGACTCTCAGCAAGAGACAAGCTGTGCGGAATTCAGGCTGGACGAAGAGCAAACGTGTGAGACAGGACCCGCTGCCAAGGCCACAAGATACAGATCAAAACAAAAAGGGGGTTACCTGTACTGTAATCCCTGGTCCTTCAGGTAAATCAACAACAGAAATAGTGAGGTGGACCAGTAGATGATGGATGCCAAGACTTGCTAACTTAATATATTATAAACGAATGTTATTCAATCAACACAAAAATTATTTATATTATGTACTTTATCATACTAATACATATTAATAGCATAAAATCAATATTTCAGTCACAATTATACACAGTTGAGCTCACAATCAAATATTCTCTGTCATTCATTCATACACACACTCACATATCATCAATGGCTTGCCATCTTTTTGTGCAAACAAAATGTTATGTTAAACGTTTCTTTGACAAGTACTTATATAGCGTATTTTGACCTTATCCTTGATACTCGTGTCATTCACAGTTTGTTATAATTCCAAACAGTTTGTACAGCCGACACGTGTTTCGGTCATGGGACTAAAAGTCATGTCCCTCTCTTTTTTAGACCTTCATCAGGACGTGAAGCCAAGATCAGATGTCTTGCCTTTCATGGACTGGAGTAAGCCACTTTATCTCTCTGCATTTCAAATTCGGAGATGTAGAAGATGTGATGGAATAAATCCCTCACTGGTAACCTAGGGGTAGCCTGTTCGGTCATTTCAACAGTAAGAAGCCATGCATATATCATACAGTATCGTCTTCTCCGGGTATATATATTCCAACCAGGTCCCCTCAGGGCAGGTGAACCGGTAAATTATTTCCTCTTTCCATAGTATTTTTTCATAGTATTTTTCATTTTAATATTGTTTCTTTTTTTCCTTTTACTGGTATTCCTTTTTTTATGCATGCGCTCCACCAGGTAACAGTGAAACCAAACACTAGTAGTGTTACCTGGTGGAGCGCATGCATAAAAAAAGGAATACCAGTAAAAATAAAAAAATAAACAAACGAAAAATACTATGAAAAAATACTATGGAAAGATGAAATAATTTACCGGTTCACCTGGCCTGAGGGGGATACAGAAACAGAGGGGGCATATCTGTTATTCGACCTGGTTGGAATATATATACCCGGAGGCGATACTGTATGATATATGCATTGCAGGGCCGTAATGACCCGGTAATTGGCCATTGCCGGGCGCTGGAAAAAGAATTATACCAGAAGCAGTCGTGCCGGTTTTACCTGCGCGGCTACCGCCAGTCTCATAATGAGGCCCATAGTCATTCTTATTCCCTTGAAAAGGTACACCGAGTGCTGAGAATCTTTGCGGATCCCAGGCCTGGGTACGTGAGCTCTAGCCAACCACAGTTCAGTATCCTAGGGGTGGGTAGCAACAGGCAAGAAACAATGGCAAGACCCTCACGCTGCAACATTGTTATAGATAGTGACTCAGGAATGGACCAGGCGAGCCACCTGACAAGTGAGAGCCAGTAGAATAACACGTATAGGTGACCATATAGGTTATTAGGCTCCTGACAGCCAATCCCACATGTCGATAGGTTTTTGGAGAGTGGCCCAAGTAGTGGTGGAGCAGTGATGTAATGTTTGTATCAAAACTGGCCTGCGAACCAGAAGAAGATGAGACATCCATGGATTTCTTATGTCCCTGTGCTGATCCCTGTTGGTTTTGTTTGTAATAAACCGCAGTTTGAACTTGCTATTGACTGAGTCCTCCATTTAGCCTGTGGAAGGTGTTGGGCCTTCCGAGAGTCCACAAACTCCTAGTGGCCCTCTGGCATACCTGGGAGTTTGTCCCAAAAGTGCCCTGGGTCTGCCCAGGTCGCTCTATCAGCTGGATGGCATACCAGGGAGTTTGTCCCAACAAGTTGGTAGCAGAGGATGGTTGGCTGCGCCAGCCCGGCACCAGGTCGTCTCCTTCGCCGCCGAACCTGAGAGGCTGCAGGATCCTCGCATATTTCTGGAAGATGGGACAAATGTGTTCCCGTGTACAGGTCGTCAGGAGCCCCTTGTGAATCACCCTGCCCAAAGTCAGCGAGTTGTCCAGGCAGACCAAGACAGGGAGGTGAGCGCTTTGACGGGGAGCCGGCAGCCGAGTATTGCTAGCAAACCAGGAAGTGTAAGTATTGACACAGTCCAACGACAACTATGGGTGTGAGGGAGGGTATTGAGTATTGTGGAGTAGTGTTTAGTATCGTCGAGTATTGTCAAGTATTGTTAAGAAGTGTCAAGTGGATAGGGACAGGAGCGGAGGTAGAAGTCCCTTTTCTGTGTTTAGGGCACATTCGGTCTTAGCGGTAAAAGGTTCTGGTGAATAACCTAAACTATTGACTTGACGGCTTGGATGACAAAGGATATGCAAATAGCAGTATTCCTGTGGGTTGAGTGTTTTAGCTCGGGTCATAGATGACGGTATCCCTGTGAGGGTTAGCAAGGGAGCTGGCCTAGTTTGCGGAAGGTGAGTCGACTGGTTACGTCTCCTGAAGTGAGACGTTTCACACGCCACTACGGGTGCAGTTCGATCACAAGAGAATATTGGTATTGGTATACTCTGCCTGGAGTGTAGGAAGACAGCTGTGGGGGTTTTGTGTGATTTCGGAGTAACGGGCTATTGCAGTGTATGCACAATATTAGATTTTTTTCTATGCTGTTCTGGTAGCTTGGTGACGTCACCCTAGGGTTGCACATAGAACACAGAGAGGTTGAGCCGGTGAGGAGCTAGTATTGGAAACTTGGAATTGGCAGATGAGGTGAACCTGTGGCGGTGATCGGAAGGCACATGTTTAAGATTGTGGGTGTGCCTGGGGAGGCAGTAGTTGTGAAGGAGGGGTGGTGCACGGAGAACGCCTGATAAGTTGTGGAGTCAGAGAGGCTTGTAGAAACTGGGAAGTATTATTGCATTGTGCTTTTCTCGCTAAAAAGCTGACTATCGAAAGCCTCGACTTGAAATCAGGTTAAGGTATTGAGATGTATCAAGGCAAATGCGGGGGATACGCCCCTTCAACACCTGTGTAAGACTCTTCCACCCTATAGGGAAAGAATTTGTAAATATAGCATAGAATGGTCTAAAACTACTGAGGGTAAATTAACTAAACCATGGCCACCTTGTGGAAGTTTCTCCAAAGATGTGCAGCAATCACTATTGACACACATACAGGGTACCTACGAGGGGAAGAAATTGACAAAACGCATGGCCATATTTGAGTTGTGGCACATGTTCCAGGAGGGTGAGGGGAACGCAGCGAGGTGTCAGTGGATGCTAAGCCAGCAGGAGGTGAAAGACCCAGGGGCCCATCTGTCCACACATCCCCTTGCCCCTCCGAATGTAGCATCCGATTATACAGACGACGAACAGGGAATGTATCCAATGAGGGAACTAAGGGAGGCAGAGGGGTATTCGAACACAACATACAAACCAACACCATACACAAAGGAGGAGAAGCCGAATGGCACAGGGCAGGTAGTTAACGACCCAGAGACCATTTGGCATTCGACCAAATGGTGTCGACCAAATTGCAGTCGACCAGTTTGTTGTCGACCAATTGACCGGACACCTAGCAGCACAGGTACTGTTGAAACTTAAAGGGATAACAAATTGAGAGGCAGAAGGGGCGACAGAGGCGATGGAAAGCCTGAAGAGGAACAGCGACACAACAGATTGGGCAGAGATAATGGACGAGGAAGACAGGAGGGAGAGGGACAGGGCTCGAAGACAGGGTGGGAAGGAGAGAAGAGAAGTTGGAAAGGGAGGATAGAGAGTGATGAAGGGAGAAGGAGAAGAAACACCTGGAAAGGGAACGGGAAGAAAAGATCGAGAGAGACCTCAAGGAGCGGAAGAGGGCAGAAAGAGAGATGAGGGAGAAAAGGGAAAGGGAGCTGGAGAAGGCAGAAAGGTGGAGAGAGATATCAGAGCAAGAAAAACGCAAGTTAGCAGAAAGGGAAGAGAGAAAGTTACAGAGTTGGACAGACTGGCAAGGGAACGAGCGCGCAGGGAAGAGGACAAGCGAGCAATAAGAGCAGTAAAGACACAAGTAGCACTAGATAGGGGGAAGGATAGATTTGAGGAGGACAGATGGGCAGAGCCAGGCAGTACACGTTCTCGGGGCTGGAGTACAACAGAAGGAGGAGGAGAAGGCCCAGGGGCCAGTGCAGGAGGCAGCAAGTAAGATTTAAGAGGCATTGATCTTAGTATGAAGCCCAACACAGACTTGACATCAAGGAGACTGAGTTTTGCCAATGACTTTTGTAGCAACATGGACACAGGATCCAACAGTGAGGCCAAGTACAGTGGAGATGAGAGGGGGGAACAGCCTCAATCACTGTCCATGGAGACAGGGACAGACAAACGGGTGTCATGGGAGTTTAGGACGCATACACAGGGAGAAGGGGAGGGCGACTCAAATGAGCAGGTACAGCAGGCAGATGACTTTTGCACCTCACACAGCACATATATCAACATACTATGGGATCTCCCAGGACGGAAGAGAGGGGAGACAGCCATAGCTTGTTCAAGGGGACGATTGACTAGGGCTTATGACGATAGCAGAAGAGTGCCCATATTGGAACCAGTAGATGTATGTGTAGGCATTGAGAGCAAGAGGGGGCCTCGACAAATTAGACTGACCAGATGGTCACCTAAGGAGGAGACAGCACATACACAGATGCCCTCATTGGAGAGAGGAGGGGTGAGACCTCAGTACGTGCCATGGAAGCACATAGACAAGGAGAATGTGAAGTGCAAGCTAACATAGTTGAGTGCGGGAGCGGAGAAGTGGATTTACAAGATGGAGAAAATGACAGCTGGCAGTGGGTGACCTAAAGGGACCTTTAGTATCGATATTAGGAGATGCAGCAGATGACGTATGGAAGAGGGTGGGATTCCTGGGGGTGACGACACAGAACACAGCACACAACGGGTCGCCATTTGTAAACTGCAGGGCAGCATTATGGCAAGCATTGAGGACACAATATGCAGACATTTCAGACATAGGGGCGATTATGTCATGCAAATTGAGGGAAGTTGAAGATCCTGTGCAGTATATTTAGGAGATTCAAGAGCTTTGGCACCTCAAAAGGCAAGAGCCTTGGGACAAAACAATAGCAATATTCTATCACATATTAGTGAAGAGACCACCGGAGCAAGTTCAGAAGAGTTTGAAGAAATTGGTAGAGATGGCAGCGAAAGGATGGCCAAAGATACAGCTCACAATAGTGCATCACTGTAGACTATGGCAGGAGAAGGTTTTTTAAAAAAAATATATCTTTATTCTTTTTTGACATACAATAGTTACAAACAGTGGCATCAATTCCCTCCCCCCCTTAACTGCCTGTGTGTAGTTACGTATTACATATCCATTTTCAATCCCTCCTCCTCAGCCCAGGATTATGTAGTCTGTGCAGCATTTTGACTATCGCTTTTGTTAAACAATGTTACAGTTAGCGCCATCCACTGCTGAATGTCTGCTCTTGATCCTTGTTTCTGCTTTCCCAGCACCTTTCCCCGTGCTCCTGTTTCAGCTGCTGCCCATTTCTTGAGGTCTCCCCACCATCCATCCACACTCAGTCCTCTGTTGGCTTTCCACTGCATGGCTAAGCTATGTTTAGCTTATTCATTAATTAAATCTTTGATCTTACCCATGGTTTTTTGCTTAGTGCTTCTTTTAAAGAGTCCCAACATTCATACTTCTGGGGATTGGATGTCAAGGGTAATGCCACATGGGGCCACTCTGTTTGCCACTCTCTTCCAAAATTCTTGTATGCCATGACATTCCCAGAACATGTGTATCATGCCTACATTCTCTTCATTACATTTGGGACAGGCATGCTTACCTGCACCCTTGAACTTTGCAATTGCAGCAGGTGTAAGGTATGCCCTTTGTGTAATATAAAGTTGGAGCAACTGCAGCCTGGCATTTCTATAGACTTTCTTATGGTATAGAATTATGCGACGCCAATCTTCGTCTTCTAATGTTTTCCCCAATTCCTTTTCTCATCCCCTTCTGCACTTTAATTTGACTTTTTAGTTCCGATCTGTCAGTACCTCATAAATCCTGAAAATTGTATGCCCCCTCTGAGATGTTTGATTGCTTTAATGTCTTCACACCCCATTGTATCCTCCGTGATAGTTGGCCACCTGTCCTTGATTGTACTTTACATAGTACCATGTGGTAGAAATTGACTTTTGTGTATCTCCGTAGAATCTTGCAATTCTTTAAATTCCAACCACCCATTGTCATTCCTCAGATCCCATATTGTGGCTATACCACAAGTCTACCAATTTGTTCGCATCCCGGCTCTAACTCCCTGTGTGTCCGACACTACCGCCGCCAAGGGGGTCAGTGGTGATACAGGGTCTTTTAGGCCCATAGTTCTACAGGTCCTCTGCCATATCTGTTTTCCCAGCTTCACCAACTGAGGATAGACATATGACTCCCGTGGGGGGTCCAAACCAAATCTCTGAGATATAATCCCTTTATTGCAGGCTGTAGGAGAGTAGTCTCCCCGTGGGGTCATCCGCCATCCATTGCTCTACATACTGCAATTGGCATGCCAGGAAGCAAAATTTGAAGTTAGGGATCTTCAACCCTCCTTGTTCATAGGGCCTTTGCAGTACGTTAAGTGCAACCCGATGCCTCCCCCTGCCATAGGAAGCCCCTGCATACTTTGTCAAGTTCTAGGAAGAGCTTCTTGAGAATATTATATGGGATATTCCCAAAACAGTGCATAAGTCCTGGTAGCGCCACCATTTTTAATAAAGCTGCTCTTCCTGCCATCGACAGCGGTCGCTTTCCCCAAAATTCCATTGATTTTACTAAGCCCTCTTTAGCTTGTATTGTGTTGGATTCATGTTCTATCTTCGGGTCGCAATGTATTTTCAGCCCTAGATATCTGAAGGAGTCCTTACTCCATGGCAGGAGAAGCACCGGCAGCTCTTTAGCTTCCAGAGTTGCTAATTTTGCTAACGGAAAAAGACATGCTTTAATTTTGTTTATTCAGATCCCGTTCAGTATGCCAAAGTTGTCCAGCACCTCTAACACATAGGGGAGATTGTGTGCGGGGTTACTCACGTACAATAGCAAGTCATCTGCATACATTGATACTACATGCCTGACCCCATCTATTTCCATACCTGCATCACGATACTCCTGTCTCAGGAAGGCTGCTATGGGCTCTGCTGCGATTATGTATAACATTGGGGACATGGGGCAACCCTGTCTCATCCCCCTATGCAGCTGCCACTTGTCCGAGAACTTGGGGCCTGTTCTAACCCTAGCTGTCGGCAGGGTGTATATTAACTTAACCCACTTCATATAGTGGGGACCTATTCCCATCCTAACCATGGTGGCATACAACTAGACCCAATGGCCAGAACCGAAAGCCTTGGTTGCATCTAATGAGGCCATCGCACATTGTTCTGCCCTGTCTCTTGTGCTGTTGATGACATGATGCAACCGTCTAAGGTTCCCTGAAATGTTCCTACCCGGAACATATCCCGTCTAGTCCTGATGTATCATTTTGGGAATTACTTTCCTCAGTCTGCCCGCTAGGATTGCCGTAAGAATTTTACTGTCCTGATTCAATAAAGATAGCGGTCTGTAGGAGCCACAGTCTGTATCTATTTTGTTTGGTTGAGGAGCATGGCAGGAGAAGGTTAAGCAAAGGCAGATGAAGCGAAACTAGTACAGAGGAAGCTATCAAAGTATGCGATGGAAGGGGTGTTTATAACCAGTCCCACCTCACAGGGACAGCAGCAGTTCGCACCACCCATGGGAGGGGTTCCGAGGCATGGGGTCCTACAGATCGGTTGTGGCTTTAGACGACAGATGCAACACAATCAAGGGGAGTTTCCAGGAGAGTTTGGGGGATACAGACAACAGGTGCAGCAGAACCCCGGGGACTTTTCAGGGGAGGGGGTTCCAAGGACAAGGGAGGGAGCCACCACAGTGTTAGACATCTCAAAGTGATATTGGTTTAGAAGGAAGCAACAGAATTGGGGAGGGCAGGGTCAGCCATATCAAGGGGACCAGGATGTTTTTTATGCACAGGATCAGCAACCACAAGGGGAGATGCAGGGTACATATCAACAGATGCCACAAGTGCAAGCACACGTACCACCAGCACAGATGCAGATACCACAGATGCCAGCACCAATACAACAGTGTCTACAACCACCACAGATTAGAGGGAGCACACAACAACTAGCACAGATACAGAATGATGACTCACCAGCACACGTGGACACAGTGCGACAGTACCCATCCGACGACTGGGGGAAGTTACCATGGCAGGGAACAACCCCTTTACAGGAAATGGGTTGTCCCTGTGCCCTCAATAGGACAGCCCACAGACAAAATTGGTGTGTCCCATCCTGTCGATCATTCCAAACCCTGCAGAGAAACCTTGCATAGGGGTGGCGATAGGTGACAGAGCATTTTCTTTTCTTGTTGACATGGGGCGACAAGGTCATGCTTTAGGGAAGGAACACTTACAATGTCAGGCGATGCCATGAACACTCAAGGATTCTCTGGGACTCGGGAAGTGGTTCCTTTTACAGAAAATATCTCACTATCTATAGGAGATCACGATCTATCACTGCCTTTACTTTACTCTCGACAGACACCTGTTAACATACTGAGACTAGACATTCTGAGCAAACTAAACATGGCCATCTCATTTACAGACAAGGGCATAGCTCGACACCAGGCATAGATATGCTAAATGTAAGGCAAATTGTCCAACCATATTGTGGATGCAGAGTACAGAGGGGGGTGCCATTGGACCCAGAGATGTTCCAGTATGGAACTGATATTGCCATTGCATGGCTTACAGGCATTGCAGAGAAGGTGTGGCGAGTTCCAAACGAATACCTGTGTAGGCCATAAACACCACTGGACGAGCCAGAAGGAACAATAGTGCCCATCGAAATAGAGGCAGTGGTGGCAAGAGAGGATTGGATTGCAGTGCACGGGATGGATGGCACAGGGCGGCATGGAGAGTAATAATCGCAGTTGCAGACGGATGCGGGCTAACTACAGTGACAGATGACAAATTATTCAAGGAGGAGGGGCAGGAACTAGAGATGGCATTCGAAATGGGTGTAACATATTATTTACAGATGCACTACAGAGAGGTGCCACAGAGAATGGCTATGGAAGGTACCCAGTAGTTTATGGACCACAAGTCCTTATGACGTGGGGTACACAAAGAGCATAGGGGGTGTGAAGATCAAATTGAAGCAAGGAGCGATTTTGCCAAGAGTAAAATAGTACCCCCTAACAAAGGAAGCAGATGAAGGCATTTATGAGACAATCACAGCTCTGATTGAGAGAGGCATTTTGGTACCATCAGAATCCCCATGTAACACAGCAGTGTACCTCGTGCGCAAGGCAAATGGGGGGGTCATGGCATTTCATTAAGGAGTTAAGAACTCTTAACCATATTGTAGAAGCAGAGTATCCACTAGTTGCAAACCCAGCAACAATTTGTGTGCATCATTCTGCCAGAAGCTGCCTGTTTCACGGTCATTGATTTGAAGAATGCATTCTTCTCAGTACCACTCCCCACAGACTCATAAGATCTGACCAGCTTCATGTATACAAATCAGAAGTGGAAGCACATTCATTTACCACACGGGTACTGCAAGCCACCATCTATCTTTAACAGAGTGATACAGATGATCTAAGCAAAATACAGATCGAAAGTGCAGTTTTACAGTATGTAGACACCATTTTAATTTGCAGTGAGACAGAGGATCAGTGCATGAGGGACTCAGTGCACAAGCTGACGGTGTTGGCTGACAATGGGTACAAGGTGGGCATGAAAACTTCATTGAACAAATGGTTTCCTGATTAAGGAAACCCGCGTCCCCTGCACACTATCAACAAGGGCCGTGGCCCGTATAGAGTTTTTAAGGGTACCAATAGTAACCTTATTGATTTTTACAGGATTTGGTTCTTAAGTTTAATAAGTTTCTGTGCTTTGCTATGACTGCAAATTATTCTGATGTGTCTCAATTAAAACTTGACAATTCATCTGTTTATCAGAAAAACAGTAGTTTATTCAGATTTTTAACAAAAAACATTCAAAGTATAATCAGGCCCAACGCGTTTCGAGAATCAATTTTCACTCTTCATCAGGGGCAATCTGTTCTGTATTCTTTAAATTGAGTATAAACACTGAAGAAAAAATAAATTAAATTAATAATCTAATATTCATATTAATATTCATATGTACATTTAAGGCAGAAAGCAGGGTTCTTCAATAACCAGTTACATTGCTCAAAAGAAAACTGTATTAAGAGATTAGCTAATGCTGGGAGCCTATTAAGATAAAAGACAAACCGATCTTATCCTGAATATGCCATTACTTCCTAATAATAGCAATATTTTGGACGTTGGTTTTAATACGAACCTGAACGGTTGTATCAAAATAGTTCTGATCTACTGGGCTAAGTGCTGATATTCTAAAGGCACTTACTTAGAAAATCCATAGGTTGTGATAGAGTTTATAGATTATGTGATAAATATTGAAGTAAGGGTGGTATTATAAGATTCATTAGTGCAAGAGATCTTACTTGTAAAAGAAATGTAGGACTCCACAAGCAGTCATCTAAGGCTTCTCTGTGGATAGGATGTCCCAATCTAGTAATATAAGAAAAGAGAAAGCAAGGTGTATTAAGGAAAAGGGGGAACATTGGCTGTGAGGCTCAATGTGGTAGCTGAGTAGCCATACTTACAAGTTGAGATGAAGAAGAGCAGAAAAGCAGGTTTCCCAGATGTAGTGGTTACCCGAGACTCTCCATCCGCTTCCGAGTAAAAAATCGGAGTGGATCGAATATTTATAGTCGCGGGTGACGTCACCCGCGCATGCGTGTGATGACATCACACCGCGGCCCTGGCGTCTGATTGGTTTTGATGATGTGAGAGCAGTCGTGGGTGACGTCACCCGCGCATGCGCATGATGACGTCACACCGTGGCCATTTTGTTTGTTTACCTGTATGTATGTATGTATGTCTAAGTGCTGAAAAAAAGGTTTCTCAACCTTTATAGGAGATACGCCTAAAATTCTATCCGGGTAGTGAATGCCAATATGTATTAGCATTACATCTAAACATCCGATGCATGGTAAGGTGGAAATGAATATGAACTGGTGGTAGTGAATATAGTGAATATAGTCTGATATGTAAATGTGAGCTAATCGAGAAGCTGTGTGTGCCCTACCCCCAACAAGGAGAAGATAAAAGAATAAATATGAATAAATAGATAAGCTAAAAATAAATTTAAAAGAGAGATACAAAAAGGGGAAAGGGGAATTTAAATTGAAAAGCACGATAATAATGGCATTAGGCTGTTTGTCCTATAAAAATCGAAAGAGGCTCCCTTGCATTAAAAACAATAGCATCAAAACAATAACATTGTCTGTACATACAGTAGATTTAAGTAACTTTTCATCTGACCCACTAGGGGGTGTACATTCTTATTGTCTAGTCATGAGATTGTAATTTCTTATGTATCTCAAATCAAAGTGAATATAGGATTTTAATCCTGTTTAGTTGAATGAGGTATAGTTTAGTTTAATTCTAATTCAAATTAAAATTCAAAATTTAAAACATAAGAAGGACACTAAAGAAGAGATGTCATGACTATGTTTGCAGACATGCCTACATGTTTACAGAAATGGACCTAAGTAGTAATCCTCATTTAGCCCCAGAGGGAACATAGCATCTAACTTTTGGATCCAATAGAGTTCTCTTTGTGCTAAAAGTTTTTGAAGATCACCTCCTCTTGGTAAGGGATGGACTACTTCCAGGACTACCATTCTCATTTGTGAAATATTATGTTTTTGGTCACGGAAATGTCTGTAGATAGGTGACTGCACATTTTTAGTTCTTATGTTGGACTTGTGTTCTGTCCATCTTTCTTTCACTCTCCGATTGGTTTTTCCAACGTGATACATTCCACAGGGACAACGGATCGCATAGACCACATTCTTTGTGTCACATGTTGCATATTCTCTCAAAGTTATTTTTTTGCCTGTGTTTGGATGTCTCACATGGTCTCCTTTTATGATATTATTGCAATGTTGGCAATGTAAACAGGCGAATGTTCCTGTTTTCTGTTTAGTTAGAGTGGTCTGTGTTGGTCTTTTTGGTTTTTCAGCTTTGATAAGTTGGTCTCTGATGTTCCTCCCCCGTTTATATGCCATCATCGGGGGATCTGGAAAGAGTTCTTTCAGGGTATTATCAGTTCTTATTAGATCCCAATTTTTATGGATGATCCTCTTTACTTAAAAACTTTGACTTGAGTATTTCAACGTATGTATTCAACTTTTGGTTTCTTTCTTTGTGTTGCCTTGGAGGAGCTCTTCTCTTTTTTGTAAATTGGTTCTGACTATTGCTTTATCCACCGTTTCTGCTGGGTACCCTCGTTTTAAGAATCTCTGTTTCATGATGTCATATTCATTCTGTAGAGTAGCCTGGTCTGACATTATCCTCTTGAGTCTTAGTAGTTGACTGTAGGGTAAATTTTCTTTTAGATGTTTTGGGTGAAAGCTGCTATGATGGAGGCAGCTGTCTACATCTGTTGGTTTTCTGAATATCTTTGTCTTGAGTGTTGTCCCTGATCGTTCAATCGTGACGTCCAAAAAATTGACCTCCGGTCTACCGATCTCTATAGTGAAACCGATCCTGTTGTTGTAATTGTTTAGGGATTCCCAGAATTTTATTAGTTTGCTTTCAGTGCCATTCCAGATCCCAAAGATGTCGTCTATATAGCGTCTCCAGCATTTCACCTTGTCTTTCCATAGTGGGTTTTCTAATACAAATTTAGTCTCAAATTGGTGCATGAAGATATTAGCATACGATGGGGCCACTGATGAGCCCATCGATGTTCCGGAGATTTGCAAATAATATTGACCATTGTGTCTGAAATAGTTGTTGTAAAGGATAATATTAATGAGTTCTATGGCAAAGACTCTTTGTATCTGTACTTGTTGATTCCAAAGTACAAACCATTCCATGGCTTCTATGCCTTCTTTATAAGGGATTGAGGTGTACAAACTATTTACGTCCATCGTGAATAGAATAAGTTCTTCCTCATCTAGATTCAGTGTGTTGATTACGTTCAGAAAGTGGGTCGTATCCTTCAAATAAGTTTTGGTTTTTTGTACCAAAGGCTGTAGTGCAGTATCCAGGTACATTGCTAAAGGTTGGAACACACTGTCTGTTCCAGCTACAATTGGTCGAAAAGGAGGGTCTTCTTTATTTTTATGTATTTTTGGTAATCCGTAGAAAACCAGAGTGACTGGATGTTTCTGAATGAGAAAATCGGCTGTTTTTTCACTAATCCAGTCCATATCTGTAGCTTTGTCCACTATGTTTTTGATGAGGCCTTTGATCTTCAAAATTGGGTTACCATCTAGTGGTAAGTAAGTCCTGATATCATTGAGGAGTTTCAGACATCCTTCGTTATATGAGGTAGTGTCCTTTAACACGAGGGCTCCTCCTTTGTCCACCTGTTTTAAAGTTAAGGTATTGTCCTCTGCTAGTTGTTTGATCACCAGTAATTGGTGTTTGCGGATGTTGCTAGTCCTTGATGGTTCGTATTTAATACGTCTTAGATCTTTGGTAGTCTTTTGTTTAAATAGATTTATCAATGGATGATTTACTTGTGGATGAAAGGTACTTTTGTTCTTTAGTTCAAGATATTTGTGTTTACTTGTTGGTTTAAGGTTATCCTCAATGTTGTTAAAAAATACTTTCAGTTCCATTTTGCTTATTAATTTAAAAAGATGTACTTCTTCCTCAAAGAAGGAGGTATTTGTAGTGGGTATGAATGAAATCCCCAAATTCAATGTCTCTAGTTGAGTCGTAGTCAATGGTTTGGAAGAGATGTTGATGACCACATTTTGATTTATTTCTTTTTCTGACAGAGTTTTCTTCTTTCCTCCTCTTGTCTTGTGCCTCCTAAAAAAGGTATCTGTGGAATACTTGTTGACGGTCCTGATACTGATCCTTCTGTAGGTTGTGTAGCTCCCGTATCCTCACTTGTTGTTGGTCTGTTATCCAATTCACCACTTGTTACTTCACTACTGTCCGTATTGTTATTTGGCTGCTGGGGTTGTCTTGGTGGTCTATTCTGTGGAGTCCTGTTATTGGAATAAAACTCTTGCCAGGTGTAGACAATATCTCTCGCGTAGTCCAATGTATCCCTTCTAAATTTCCTAATCTTACGTTGTTCAATGTCTTTTTTATAACCCTCAAGTTTGGTGTTAGTGTCTTCTAGAATTTTTTCCAATTTGGTTTTCGTTTTCAATTTGGATAGTTGATTTGATACCTTGTTTATTTCTTGTTGAAGGTTATTGACTGATTTGGCTAATTCCTCAATTGTCAATAAAATTAGATCCAAAGAGCATTTGTTTAAAATGTGCTCCCACCTAGTTACAAAGTCCTTGTTTTCCTTGCACAAAGTCGGTCTAAGGTATACCCTCAGTCCTCCAGGAATAGGTTTTGTTTTAAAGTATTGTGCAAGTGTAGTTGAGTGAAGTTTTTGGGAAATTTCCCGTCTAATAAGACGTTCAAGTTTTTGTATCAAACGGTCTGGGTACTCCTCAATGGGAGCTTCTTTGCTTGTGTCTTTGATTAATCCTAAAATTCTGGTTGCTTCTTCGTCGGAAAAAGCTAAAGTAGTTGCTGCTTTGTCAGTTAGTGCACTAATGGTTGAAAATGACATTATAGTTGTTCGGGTGCAAGTGATTATTTTATTCATATTTATTCTTTTATCTTCTCTTTGTTGGGGGTAGGGCACACACAGCTTCTCGATTAGCTCACATTTACATATGAGACTATATTCACTATATTCACTACCACCAGTTCATATTCATTTCCACCTTACCATGCATCGGATGTTTAGATGTAATGCTAATACATATTGGCATTCACTACCCGGATAGAATTTTAGGCGTGTCTCCTATAAAGGTTGAGAAACCTTTTTTTCAGCACTTAGACATACTGTCACGACTCGCTCCCTTCGCTCCCGTTCCCACCATTTGGGGGCATGATTTGGGGTTTATTCCCTACTGGACTTTTCCTCCGAACTTTATGCTACAGTGCTGTGATGATTTGGGAGCGCTAAATCCCTATTTTCCCAGCTACTTCCCTTCCGGATCCATTCCAGGTTTTTGGCAGCCAGCATGCTTCTTTAACCAAATGACTATGCTTCCCAGAATGCCTGGCCCACTGCTCCACCTCCACCCTTGCAACACAAGGTTGGGTGGAGGATAGGTAACAGCTGTGGCGGCAGGTGCAGCAATCAGCACACCCGAGGCGTGTGCTCATTAAGCAGCTTTAAAAGCCTCAGTCTTACTTCAGTCCAGCGCTGGTCATCGATTGCAGTGTTCCTGTTTTTGACTAGTCCCTGGTCCCTGGTTCCTTGCCTTTGTACCTACTTCCTTGTTCCTGTTTTCTTGTTTCCTCCGCCCTGAATTTCGGATTCATGCGCTAATTGATTTCTGCTCCCTTGATTTCCCTTTTTGGCTTCCTCTGTTTGCAGGCAGCAATTCTCAGTGCTTTCCCCTTTTAGATGCAGCCCAGTTTGTCTGTGTTCTATATTTCTTTGACTCTGTCCTTTGCTGCTGTTACCCATTTGCCTTAGCCTTCCTCTTAGTTTAGTTTCCTGTCTTTTCCTTGGAGGGGTAGGGAGAAGTTTGCATAGGTTATTTCGTTTTTCCCTGCTCCTGATCCTTGCTTTCTAGAGGATCCATTCCATGTTTTCCACTGCACTTCTGCATTTATTTTCCCTTTGATTATTAGGTGTGGTGTGCGGTAGTAGCTAGCTCCTGTGTGAATGCTTATGTTTTCCTCACTATTTTGTAAACACTATTCCCACTTAGGTATTTAGTTTTCCTTCCATTGCTGTTCTAGCCTTTCGGGGTCCCAGTTTCTTTAACAGGATTCGTGGGCTAGCTGACATTCAAGAGGTTTATCTCGTCCTCGTGAGTACAGTTCTTAAGTTCCCTTATGTAATACCATCAAGAGTGTTAGTACACAGATCCTGTCATTGCTTGCCCTCCACGTGGGTTTAGCGCTGTCAGTACCTGTAACAGCAATTGGGGGTAAGGCGCTTGCCGACTTTCCTCGCGGTCAGGTGCTTACCCCACATCCCTTTTCATATATTGGTTTTGATGTCACACTCTATTTGTACTCCTGGGTTCTAGCATACCTGAGTCGTAGTTCCTGGGTGCACATTTCCCTTGCCATATTCGCTGCCTTTGTACTCGCCTGACTAATCCTGACAGTATGACCAGCCCAAAATTCCCATTGAATATGGCAAGTTTAAGAAAGAAAGGCAGCAAGGCCTCTAACAAGTTTGTACAGAAAGCTTCCCCTACATTTACCTGTGACAATCAAATCACTAGTCCTGACTCCAATGAACTCCTTGTCACGAATGGGCATTTACGTGCAAAGTATTTTTCCCATAGGATGGCACATCCTACATGGCCTGATCCTAGTTCTATCTTTGGTTTTGATCCCGATTCTATGTCAGCACAAGCCTTAGTCGCAGAAAACAACACACTGTTAGACTTATTATACGAGAGTACCTCTGTTGTTGAACCCCATGATTCCAGTTGTGCTTCACCTCAGATAGAACAGTTTCATGATACCAACATAAAGAATGGAGGGGTTTCTTGCATAACTTCTGTTTTCTACCCTCAGTCTAACGCATACTCCGTTGCACAGGTACATACTGTAGTCCCTAATGCCAAGAGGTCTAATGTCAATAGTTTGTTTAAGGGAAACACAGACCAAGTTGGTAAAATAAACTATAAATCACAGAACCTGCAAGCAGTAGAGGACAATGTACAATCGATGCACATCCAGATTGCTAGTGCAGGATCCAGCCCTGATGCCACTATGCTTCCCCCTGTGCCTACTGATAGTGATGTACAGTTAATGCAGGGCATGCTAAGAGCTAAACTTGAGGAGTTAAGACTAGAACTCATTTCTGCACAAGAGGAAAATAAAACCTTACACTCTTTACTGAATACACCTCAGACTTTATCTGTTGATGTGGAGGAAGTGAACACTGTTCAGCCCCTGAGTGCAGAGACTTTGGTAAACCATGATAATTGTCGATATGTTAGATCTATTGGGAGTGAAGGTCTTTCGTCTAGCACAGCGCTTAATCTAGGCACAGGTTCTAACAATTGTTCTGCTGTTTATCAGGGATTGCAGTTAGCTGAAGAGTTACAAGCCACTCCTTTACCAATAATACCCTGTGTAGCAGTTTGTCATAATTCTGAGCTAGCACACATACAAGCTTCTGATTTCCAAACACAATCCACAATGGTGGCATACACAGATTCAGTCACTACCGTAGGCTTAGGCCCTGCTCTTGATACAGCTGCTGAGACTGAAGTAGATGTTAAAGCTGATGTGGAAAACAATGTTACCTCTGGGTTCACTCTTCCTTCTGCCACTTCTGATCAATACGAACAGTCAGAGACAGTACAGATTTCATGTTCTGATGGACTCATTCCACAGTATACCGAACCAAAGAACCGTCAAGCGGTTCCTGAACTGTGGACTGATAATCTGCCTCTTTCAGAAGCTAAAACAGAGGAATAGACAATAGACGAAATCCTGATTAACAGAGACTTTACTATGGTGATTCCACTGATTGATTTTGACTTCTACAAAGAAAAAGACTCTGTGTCACCCACTAAAGAAAGGGACTGCAAGGGTACAGCTCAGTCTTTGGTTACTGGTGCCAAGGAGTCTACTGCCCTAAAGGTGCCCTTCATTCCTGAGCCACCGATGGGTCTGTCAACTTCTGAGACTTCTGTCTGTCCTCCTACAACCATTGACTCTTCTATGATTCAATCCACAGCCCTGCAGTCATCTTTGGCACACCTGTCTTCAACCAATGAACCTCTGCCATGTCTGCCATTTACTCAAGAGCCAGTCCCAAAGACCTGGACATGCTTGTATCCAGAAACCGAGATTGCTCCAGCTTGCATGCCTTCAGCCTCAAGGTTTCCCCTGACCTGCCTGTCTTCAGCTACAGTGACTCATCCTGCAGATCATCCTTCAGCTTTAGAGCCTCCGGTAGTCCATCAAAAGAGCATGTCTTCAGTCCCGGAGTATACTGAGTATTTGCCTTCAGTTCATGAGACGCCTGTATCCTGCATAGCCTCGCTGCCAATATCAGAGGTATACCTGTCTACACCATCAGATCCTGCTGTATTTTCTTCTGCTCCAGCGATTCCTCCTGAATCCCAACCATTTACAGTCGATGAACGTCTAGCCTGCCTTTCTTTTGCTTCAGGAGGAGCACCAGAAAGCCTGCCTTTTCCACAAGACGATTCTCCCAACTGCTTCACTTTAGCATCAGAGCCTCCTAAAGATGCAGCATCAGAGTTTGAGACTTTTGCCAGCTCCCGCTTCAGAGTCATCAAGCTGGACCAAGTGGTGAGTCAGAACCACTCACTTGGGTGTGCACAAGGGGTGGTGCAGACCGGCGTATTACCTACAGGACTTGTGCAACAGAATTCCGCCAAGAAGCACCAGTCGGGTGCTAGTAGCCAAAGGAAGGTAATGACTGCTGCAGTTCAAGATGTGTCTGTTATTGCTCCTTCTGCGAGTCTGCCTGAAATACCAAGTACTGCGTCTATCACTTCTATCAGGATGCCAAACATCCCTGCTGTGGTATCCCACGTGAAACAAAGTGGCTACACGACTGTCACCAGGAGTACTAGCCTTGTACAACCCATTGGACTTTCAGGTCTCCAAGGCGTAGAACATGTGCAGTCAAACCTAAGTCACTTTCAACCAAAAGCCTTTTCCCAGATGGATGACAGAAGGAAATCTGAACCTCTGCCTCAGCCACCACCTTCTCTAATGGCTGAGCATAAACCTTTCCTGAAGCCAGCATTTTCCTCACCTCCCGCATGTCCACTCTCGGCAGAAAGGCTAACAGAGCTTCTACCATTGCCTAAGGCATGTGGCACCAGCCTGCCTCCCTCCTCAAAGACTTATAAGGGTCCACTCCCAGTGACTGAGCTTCCTGGACCTTCCAACTCTGCTTCTGGTCCTGCAAGTCCTTCATGCCTTTCTTCGAACCATGAGTCTCTTCCTCACCAGAAGCCACCGTTTCCATCAGTACCACCTCCAAAGACAAAGCACTCCTATATTGGAAGTCCATCTGCCTTTGCCCACAGGCCACCATTTCCATCAGTGCCACCTCCAAAGAAAAAGCACTCCCATCATGGAAAGAAGATGTCTCGTGCGGGTGGTGGGCACCCGAAGCCGGCCGTAGGAGGGGGTATACTGTCACGAGTCGCTCCCTTCGCTCCCGTTCCCACCATTTGGGGGCATGATTTGGGGTTTATTCCCTACTGGACTTTTCCTCCGAACTTTATGCTACAGTGCTGTGATGATTTGGGAGCGCTAAATCCCTATTTTCCCAGCTACTTCCCTTCCGGATCCATTCCAGGTTTTTGGCAGCCAGCATGCTTCTTTAACCAAATGACTATGCTTCCCAGAATGCCTGGCCCACTGCTCCACCTCCACCCTTGCAACACAAGGTTGGGTGGAGGATAGGTAACAGCTGTGGCGGCAGGTGCAGCAATCAGCACACCCGAGGCGTGTGCTCGTTAAGCAGCTTTAAAAGCCTCAGTCTTACTTCAGTCCAGCGCTGGTCATCGATTGCAGTGTTCCTGTTTTTGACTAGTCCCTGGTCCCTGGTGCCTTGCCTTTGTACCTACTTCCTTGTTCCTGTTTTCTTGTTTCCTCCGCCCTGAATTTCGGATTCATGCGCTAATTGATTTCTGCTCCCTTGATTTCCCTTTTTGGCTTCCTCTGTTTGCAGGCAGCAATTCTCAGTGCTTTCCCCTTTTAGATGCAGCCCAGTTTGTCTGTGTTCTATATTTCTTTGACTCTGTCCTTTTCTGCTGTTACCCATTTGCCTTAGCCTTCCTCTTAGTTTAGTTTCCTGTCTTTTCCTTGGAGGGGTAGGGAGAAGTTTGCATAGGTTATTTCGTTTTTCCCTGCTCCTGCTCCTTGCTTTCTAGAGGATCCATTCCATGTTTTCCACTGCACTTCTGCATTTATTTTCCCTTTGATTATTAGGTGTGGTGTGCGGTAGTAGCTAGCTCCTGTGTGAATGCTTATGTTTTCCTCACTATTTTGTAAACACTATTCCCACTTAGGTATTTAGTTTTCCTTCCATTGCTGTTCTAGCCTTTCGGGGTCCCAGTTTCTTCAACAGGATTCGTGGGCTAGCTGACATTCAAGAGGTTTATCTCGTCCTCGTGAGTACAGTTCTTAAGTTCCCTTATGTAATACCATCAAGAGTGTTAGTACACAGATCCTGTCATTGCTTGCCCTCCACGTGGGTTTAGCGCTGTCAGTACCTGTAACAGCAATTGGGGGTAAGGCGCTTGCCGACTTTCCTCGCGGTCAGGTGCTTACCCCACATCCCTTTTCATATATTGGTTTTGATGTCACACTCTATTTGTACTCCTGGGTTCTAGCATACCTGAGTCGTAGTTCCTGGGTGCACATTTCCCTTGCCATATTCGCTGCCTTTGTACTCGCCTGACTAATCCTGACAGTATGACCAGCCCAAAATTCCCATTGAATATGGCAAGTTTAAGAAAGAAAGGCAGCAAGGCCTCTAACAAGTTTGTACAGAAAGCTTCCCCTACATTTACCTGTGACAATCAAATCACTAGTCCTGACTCCAATGAACTCCTTGTCACGAATGGGCATTTACGTGCAAAGTATTTTTCCCATAGGATGGCACATCCTACATGGCCTGATCCTAGTTCTATCTTTGGTTTTGATCCCGATTCTATGTCAGCACAAGCCTTAGTCGCAGAAAACAACACACTGTTAGACTTATTATACGAGAGTACCTCTGTTGTTGAACCCCATGATTCCAGTTGTGCTTCACCTCAGATAGAACAGTTTCATGATACCAACATAAAGAATGGAGGGGTTTCTTGCATAACTTCTGTTTTCTACCCTCAGTCTAACGCATACTCCGTTGCACAGGTACATACTGTAGTCCCTAATGCCAAGAGGTCTAATGTCAATAGTTTGTTTAAGGGAAACACAGACCAAGTTGGTAAAATAAACTATAAATCACAGAACCTGCAAGCAGTAGAGGACAATGTACAATCGATGCACATCCAGATTGCTAGTGCAGGATCCAGCCCTGATGCCACTATGCTTCCCCCTGTGCCTACTGATAGTGATGTACAGTTAATGCAGGGCATGCTAAGAGCTAAACTTGAGGAGTTAAGACTAGAACTCATTTCTGCACAAGAGGAAAATAAAACCTTACACTCTTTACTGAATACACCTCAGACTTTATCTGTTGATGTGGAGGAAGTGAACACTGTTCAGCCCCTGAGTGCAGAGACTTTGGTAAACCATGATAATTGTCGATATGTTAGATCTATTGGGAGTGAAGGTCTTTCGTCTAGCACAGCGCTTAATCTAGGCACAGGTTCTAACAATTGTTCTGCTGTTTATCAGGGATTGCAGTTAGCTGAAGAGTTACAAGCCACTCCTTTACCAATAATACCCTGTGTAGCAGTTTGTCATAATTCTGAGCTAGCACACATACAAGCTTCTGATTTCCAAACACAATCCACAATGGTGGCATACACAGATTCAGTCACTACCGTAGGCTTAGGCCCTGCTCTTGATACAGCTGCTGAGACTGAAGTAGATGTTAAAGCTGATGTGGAAAACAATGTTACCTCTGGGTTCACTCTTCCTTCTGCCACTTCTGATCAATACGAACAGTCAGAGACAGTACAGATTTCATGTTCTGATGGACTCATTCCACAGTATACCGAACCAAAGAACCGTCAAGCGGTTCCTGAACTGTGGACTGATAATCTGCCTCTTTCAGAAGCTAAAACAGAGGAATGGACAATAGACGAAATCCTGATTAACAGAGACTTTACTATGGTGATTCCACTGATTGATTTTGACTTCTACAAAGAAAAAGACTCTGTGTCACCCACTAAAGAAAGGGACTGCAAGGGTACAGCTCAGTCTTTGGTTACTGGTGCCAAGGAGTCTACTGCCCTAAAGGTGCCCTTCATTCCTGAGCCACCGATGGGTCTGTCAACTTCTGAGACTTCTGTCTGTCCTCCTACAACCATTGACTCTTCTATGATTCAATCCACAGCCCTGCAGTCATCTTTGGCACACCTGTCTTCAACCAATGAACCTCTGCCATGTCTGCCATTTACTCAAGAGCCAGTCCCAAAGACCTGGACATGCTTGTATCCAGAAACCGAGATTGCTCCAGCTTGCATGCCTTCAGCCTCAAGGTTTCCCCTGACCTGCCTGTCTTCAGCTACAGTGACTCATCCTGCAGATCATCCTTCAGCTTTAGAGCCTCCGGTAGTCCATCAAAAGAGCATGTCTTCAGTCCCGGAGTATACTGAGTATTTGCCTTCAGTTCATGAGACGCCTGTATCCTGCATAGCCTCGCTGCCAATATCAGAGGTATACCTGTCTACACCATCAGATCCTGCTGTATTTTCTTCTGCTCCAGCGATTCCTCCTGAATCCCAACCATTTACAGTCGATGAACGTCTAGCCTGCCTTTCTTTTGCTTCAGGAGGAGCACCAGAAAGCCTGCCTTTTCCACAAGACGATTCTCCCAACTGCTTCACTTTAGCATCAGAGCCTCCTAAAGATGCAGCATCAGAGTTTGAGACTTTTGCCAGCTCCCGCTTCAGAGTCATCAAGCTGGACCAAGTGGTGAGTCAGAACCACTCACTTGGGTGTGCACAAGGGGTGGTGCAGACCGGCGTATTACCTACAGGACTTGTGCAACAGAATTCCGCCAAGAAGCACCAGTCGGGTGCTAGTAGCCAAAGGAAGGTAATGACTGCTGCAGTTCAAGATGTGTCTGTTATTGCTCCTTCTGCGAGTCTGCCTGAAATACCAAGTACTGCGTCTATCACTTCTATCAGGATGCCAAACATCCCTGCTGTGGTATCCCACGTGAAACAAAGTGGCTACACGACTGTCACCAGGAGTACTAGCCTTGTACAACCCATTGGACTTTCAGGTCTCCAAGGCGTAGAACATGTGCAGTCAAACCTAAGTCACTTTCAACCAAAAGCCTTTTCCCAGATGGATGACAGAAGGAAATCTGAACCTCTGCCTCAGCCACCACCTTCTCTAATGGCTGAGCATAAACCTTTCCTGAAGCCAGCATTTTCCTCACCTCCCGCATGTCCACTCTCGGCAGAAAGGCTAACAGAGCTTCTACCATTGCCTAAGGCATGTGGCACCAGCCTGCCTCCCTCCTCAAAGACTTATAAGGGTCCACTCCCAGTGACTGAGCTTCCTGGACCTTCCAACTCTGCTTCTGGTCCTGCAAGTCCTTCATGCCTTTCTTCGAACCATGAGTCTCTTCCTCACCAGAAGCCACCGTTTCCATCAGTACCACCTCCAAAGACAAAGCACTCCTATATTGGAAGTCCATCTGCCTTTGCCCACAGGCCACCATTTCCATCAGTGCCACCTCCAAAGAAAAAGCACTCCCATCATGGAAAGAAGATGTCTCGTGCGGGTGGTGGGCACCCGAAGCCGGCCGTAGGAGGGGGTATACTGTCACGACTCGCTCCCTTCGCTCCCGTTCCCACCATTTGGGGGCATGATTTGGGGTTTATTCCCTACTGGACTTTTCCTCCGAACTTTATGCTACAGTGCTGTGATGATTTGGGAGCGCTAAATCCCTATTTTCCCAGCTACTTCCCTTCCGGATCCATTCCAGGTTTTTGGCAGCCAGCATGCTTCTTTAACCAAATGACTATGCTTCCCAGAATGCCTGGCCCACTGCTCCACCTCCACCCTTGCAACACAAGGTTGGGTGGAGGATAGGTAACAGCTGTGGCGGCAGGTGCAGCAATCAGCACACCCGAGGCGTGTGCTCGTTAAGCAGCTTTAAAAGCCTCAGTCTTACTTCAGTCCAGCGCTGGTCATCGATTGCAGTGTTCCTGTTTTTGACTAGTCCCTGGTCCCTGGTTCCTTGCCTTTGTACCTACTTCCTTGTTCCTGTTTTCTTGTTTCCTCCGCCCTGAATTTCGGATTCATGCGCTAATTGATTTCTGCTCCCTTGATTTCCCTTTTTGGCTTCCTCTGTTTGCAGGCAGCAATTCTCAGTGCTTTCCCCTTTTAGATGCAGCCCAGTTTGTCTGTGTTCTATATTTCTTTGACTCTGTCCTTTGCTGCTGTTACCCATTTGCCTTAGCCTTCCTCTTAGTTTAGTTTCCTGTCTTTTCCTTGGAGGGGTAGGGAGAAGTTTGCATAGGTTATTTCGTTTTTCCCTGCTCCTGATCCTTGCTTTCTAGAGGATCCATTCCATGTTTTCCACTGCACTTCTGCATTTATTTTCCCTTTGATTATTAGGTGTGGTGTGCGGTAGTAGCTAGCTCCTGTGTGAATGCTTATGTTTTCCTCACTATTTTGTAAACACTATTCCCACTTAGGTATTTAGTTTTCCTTCCATTGCTGTTCTAGCCTTTCGGGGTCCCAGTTTCTTCAACAGGATTCGTGGGCTAGCTGACATTCAAGAGGTTTATCTCGTCCTCGTGAGTACAGTTCTTAAGTTCCCTTATGTAATACCATCAAGAGTGTTAGTACACAGATCCTGTCATTGCTTGCCCTCCACGTGGGTTTAGCGCTGTCAGTACCTGTAACAGCAATTGGGGGTAAGGCGCTTGCCGACTTTCCTCGCGGTCAGGTGCTTACCCCACATCCCTTTTCATATATTGGTTTTGATGTCACACTCTATTTGTACTCCTGGGTTCTAGCATACCTGAGTCGTAGTTCCTGGGTGCACATTTCCCTTGCCATATTCGCTGCCTTTGTACTCGCCTGACTAATCCTGACAGTATGACCAGCCCAAAATTCCCATTGAATATGGCAAGTTTAAGAAAGAAAGGCAGCAAGGCCTCTAACAAGTTTGTACAGAAAGCTTCCCCTACATTTACCTGTGACAATCAAATCACTAGTCCTGACTCCAATGAACTCCTTGTCACGAATGGGCATTTACGTGCAAAGTATTTTTCCCATAGGATGGCACATCCTACATGGCCTGATCCTAGTTCTATCTTTGGTTTTGATCCCGATTCTATGTCAGCACAAGCCTTAGTCGCAGAAAACAACACACTGTTAGACTTATTATACGAGAGTACCTCTGTTGTTGAACCCCATGATTCCAGTTGTGCTTCACCTCAGATAGAACAGTTTCATGATACCAACATAAAGAATGGAGGGGTTTCTTGCATAACTTCTGTTTTCTACCCTCAGTCTAACGCATACTCCGTTGCACAGGTACATACTGTAGTCCCTAATGCCAAGAGGTCTAATGTCAATAGTTTGTTTAAGGGAAACACAGACCAAGTTGGTAAAATAAACTATAAATCACAGAACCTGCAAGCAGTAGAGGACAATGTACAATCGATGCACATCCAGATTGCTAGTGCAGGATCCAGCCCTGATGCCACTATGCTTCCCCCTGTGCCTACTGATAGTGATGTACAGTTAATGCAGGGCATGCTAAGAGCTAAACTTGAGGAGTTAAGACTAGAACTCATTTCTGCACAAGAGGAAAATAAAACCTTACACTCTTTACTGAATACACCTCAGACTTTATCTGTTGATGTGGAGGAAGTGAACACTGTTCAGCCCCTGAGTGCAGAGACTTTGGTAAACCATGATAATTGTCGATATGTTAGATCTATTGGGAGTGAAGGTCTTTCGTCTAGCACAGCGCTTAATCTAGGCACAGGTTCTAACAATTGTTCTGCTGTTTATCAGGGATTGCAGTTAGCTGAAGAGTTACAAGCCACTCCTTTACCAATAATACCCTGTGTAGCAGTTTGTCATAATTCTGAGCTAGCACACATACAAGCTTCTGATTTCCAAACACAATCCACAATGGTGGCATACACAGATTCAGTCACTACCGTAGGCTTAGGCCCTGCTCTTGATACAGCTGCTGAGACTGAAGTAGATGTTAAAGCTGATGTGGAAAACAATGTTACCTCTGGGTTCACTCTTCCTTCTGCCACTTCTGATCAATACGAACAGTCAGAGACAGTACAGATTTCATGTTCTGATGGACTCATTCCACAGTATACCGAACCAAAGAACCGTCAAGCGGTTCCTGAACTGTGGACTGATAATCTGCCTCTTTCAGAAGCTAAAACAGAGGAATGGACAATAGACGAAATCCTGATTAACAGAGACTTTACTATGGTGATTCCACTGATTGATTTTGACTTCTACAAAGAAAAAGACTCTGTGTCACCCACTAAAGAAAGGGACTGCAAGGGTACAGCTCAGTCTTTGGTTACTGGTGCCAAGGAGTCTACTGCCCTAAAGGTGCCCTTCATTCCTGAGCCACCGATGGGTCTGTCAACTTCTGAGACTTCTGTCTGTCCTCCTACAACCATTGACTCTTCTATGATTCAATCCACAGCCCTGCAGTCATCTTTGGCACACCTGTCTTCAACCAATGAACCTCTGCCATGTCTGCCATTTACTCAAGAGCCAGTCCCAAAGACCTGGACATGCTTGTATCCAGAAACCGAGATTGCTCCAGCTTGCATGCCTTCAGCCTCAAGGTTTCCCCTGACCTGCCTGTCTTCAGCTACAGTGACTCATCCTGCAGATCATCCTTCAGCTTTAGAGCCTCCGGTAGTCCATCAAAAGAGCATGTCTTCAGTCCCGGAGTATACTGAGTATTTGCCTTCAGTTCATGAGACGCCTGTATCCTGCATAGCCTCGCTGCCAATATCAGAGGTATACCTGTCTACACCATCAGATCCTGCTGTATTTTCTTCTGCTCCAGCGATTCCTCCTGAATCCCAACCATTTACAGTCGATGAACGTCTAGCCTGCCTTTCTTTTGCTTCAGGAGGAGCACCAGAAAGCCTGCCTTTTCCACAAGACGATTCTCCCAACTGCTTCACTTTAGCATCAGAGCCTCCTAAAGATGCAGCATCAGAGTTTGAGACTTTTGCCAGCTCCCGCTTCAGAGTCATCAAGCTGGACCAAGTGGTGAGTCAGAACCACTCACTTGGGTGTGCACAAGGGGTGGTGCAGACCGGCGTATTACCTACAGGACTTGTGCAACAGAATTCCGCCAAGAAGCACCAGTCGGGTGCTAGTAGCCAAAGGAAGGTAATGACTGCTGCAGTTCAAGATGTGTCTGTTATTGCTCCTTCTGCGAGTCTGCCTGAAATACCAAGTACTGCGTCTATCACTTCTATCAGGATGCCAAACATCCCTGCTGTGGTATCCCACGTGAAACAAAGTGGCTACACGACTGTCACCAGGAGTACTAGCCTTGTACAACCCATTGGACTTTCAGGTCTCCAAGGCGTAGAACATGTGCAGTCAAACCTAAGTCACTTTCAACCAAAAGCCTTTTCCCAGATGGATGACAGAAGGAAATCTGAACCTCTGCCTCAGCCACCACCTTCTCTAATGGCTGAGCATAAACCTTTCCTGAAGCCAGCATTTTCCTCACCTCCCGCATGTCCACTCTCGGCAGAAAGGCTAACAGAGCTTCTACCATTGCCTAAGGCATGTGGCACCAGCCTGCCTCCCTCCTCAAAGACTTATAAGGGTCCACTCCCAGTGACTGAGCTTCCTGGACCTTCCAACTCTGCTTCTGGTCCTGCAAGTCCTTCATGCCTTTCTTCGAACCATGAGTCTCTTCCTCACCAGAAGCCACCGTTTCCATCAGTACCACCTCCAAAGACAAAGCACTCCTATATTGGAAGTCCATCTGCCTTTGCCCACAGGCCACCATTTCCATCAGTGCCACCTCCAAAGAAAAAGCACTCCCATCATGGAAAGAAGATGTCTCGTGCGGGTGGTGGGCACCCGAAGCCGGCCGTAGGAGGGGGTATACTGTCACGACTCGCTCCCTTCGCTCCCGTTCCCACCATTTGGGGGCATGATTTGGGGTTTATTCCCTACTGGACTTTTCCTCCGAACTTTATGCTACAGTGCTGTGATGATTTGGGAGCGCTAAATCCCTATTTTCCCAGCTACTTCCCTTCCGGATCCATTCCAGGTTTTTGGCAGCCAGCATGCTTCTTTAACCAAATGACTATGCTTCCCAGAATGCCTGGCCCACTGCTCCACCTCCACCCTTGCAACACAAGGTTGGGTGGAGGATAGGTAACAGCTGTGGCGGCAGGTGCAGCAATCAGCACACCCGAGGCGTGTGCTCGTTAAGCAGCTTTAAAAGCCTCAGTCTTACTTCAGTCCAGCGCTGGTCATCGATTGCAGTGTTCCTGTTTTTGACTAGTCCCTGGTCCCTGGTTCCTTGCCTTTGTACCTACTTCCTTGTTCCTGTTTTCTTGTTTCCTCCGCCCTGAATTTCGGATTCATGCGCTAATTGATTTCTGCTCCCTTGATTTCCCTTTTTGGCTTCCTCTGTTTGCAGGCAGCAATTCTCAGTGCTTTCCCCTTTTAGATGCAGCCCAGTTTGTCTGTGTTCTATATTTCTTTGACTCTGTCCTTTGCTGCTGTTACCCATTTGCCTTAGCCTTCCTCTTAGTTTAGTTTCCTGTCTTTTCCTTGGAGGGGTAGGGAGAAGTTTGCATAGGTTATTTCGTTTTTCCCTGCTCCTGATCCTTGCTTTCTAGAGGATCCATTCCATGTTTTCCACTGCACTTCTGCATTTATTTTCCCTTTGATTATTAGGTGTGGTGTGCGGTAGTAGCTAGCTCCTGTGTGAATGCTTATGTTTTCCTCACTATTTTGTAAACACTATTCCCACTTAGGTATTTAGTTTTCCTTCCATTGCTGTTCTAGCCTTTCGGGGTCCCAGTTTCTTCAACAGGATTCGTGGGCTAGCTGACATTCAAGAGGTTTATCTCGTCCTCGTGAGTACAGTTCTTAAGTTCCCTTATGTAATACCATCAAGAGTGTTAGTACACAGATCCTGTCATTGCTTGCCCTCCACGTGGGTTTAGCGCTGTCAGTACCTGTAACAGCAATTGGGGGTAAGGCGCTTGCCGACTTTCCTCGCGGTCAGGTGCTTACCCCACATCCCTTTTCATATATTGGTTTTGATGTCACACTCTATTTGTACTCCTGGGTTCTAGCATACCTGAGTCGTAGTTCCTGGGTGCACATTTCCCTTGCCATATTCGCTGCCTTTGTACTCGCCTGACTAATCCTGACACATACGCACATGCAAGTAAACAAACAAAATGGCCACGGTCTGACGTCATCACGCGCATGTACGGGTGACGTCACCCGCGACTGCTCTCACATCATCAAAACCAATCAGACGCCAGGGCCCTCACCCGCGACTATAAATACTCGATCCACTCCGATCTTTTACTCGGAAGCGGATAGAGAGTCTCGGGTAACAACTACATCTGGGAAACCTGCTTTTCTGCTCTTCTTCATCTCAACTTGTAAGTATGGCTACTCAGCTACCACATTGAGCCTCACAGCCAATGTTCCCCCCTTTCCTTAATACACCTTGCTTTCTCTTTTCTTATATTACTAGATTGGGACATCCTATCAACAGAGAAGCCTTAGATGACTGCTTGTGGGGTCCTACATTTCTTTTACAAGTAAGATCTCTTGCACTAATGAATCTTATAATACCACCCTTACTTCAATATTTATCACATCATCTATAAACTCTATCACAACCTATGGATTTTCTAAGTAAGTGCCTTTAGTATATCAGCACTTAGCCCAGTAGATCAGAACTATTTTGATACAACCGTTCAGGTTCGTATTAAAACCAACGTCCAAAATATTGCTATTATTAGGAAGTATGGCATATTCAAGATAAGATCGGTTTGCCTTTTATCTTAATAGGCTCCCAGCATTAGCTAATCTCTTAATACAGTTTTCTTTTGAGCAATGTAACTGATCCTGAATTTAAAGAATGAAGTAATGATGTACATAGAAACATTTATATGTGCTTCTAACTGGTTATTGAAGAACCCTGGTTTCTGCCTTAAATGTACATATGAATATTAATATGAATATTAGATTATTCATTTAATTTATTTTTTCTTCAGTGTTTATACTCAATTTAAAGAATACAGAACAGATTGCCCCTGATGAAGAGTGAAAATTGATACTCAAAACGCGTTGGGCCTGATTATACTTTGAATGTTTTTTGTTAAAAATCTGAATAAATTACTGTTTTTCTGATAAACAGATGAATTGTCAAGTATTAATTGAGACACTTCAGAATAATTTGCAGTCATAGCAAAGCACAGAAACTTATTAAACTTAAGAACCAAATCCTGTAAAAATCAATAAGGTTACTATTGGTACCCTTAAAAACTCTATACGGGCCACAGCCCTTGTTGATAGTGTGCAGGGAATGCGGGTTTCCTTAATCAGTAAACCATTTGTTCAATGTATTTTTCCCTGCCTAGATACCAAGGCTGAGCACATCTCCCCTGCACCTCAAATTGTACTTGACTGTCCAACTAATTACTCAAAGTTATTCTCCTATATGCAAAAAATACAAATGAGGACTAGGTGTGCATGGTGATTATCAATCTTTCCTACAAGGTGGGCATGGCCAGGTTACAGTACTGTCAGAAGGAGGTGCTATACATTGGACAGACGATATCCAAGGACGGCCAACAGATCACCCCACAGAGAGCCGAGACAATATGCAAAACGGCTCAGCCAACCACAGTGAGGGAAATGCAACAGTTCTTGGGGTTATGCAATTAACGCAGAGCGTGGGTCTTTCACTACAGCACATACACAAGGCCACTACTGTGCTAGCTGAAAGAGGCACAGAAGGAACAAAGACACTGACATGGACCAAAGAGATGACTGAGGCCTTTGACGAATTGAAGGAAGCAATAAGCACTGCTCCAGTGTTAGGGATCCCAGACTACAAAAAGGAATTTTTCCCATTCTCACAGACTGATGGTATTGTGATGAAGGTAGTACTGACACAGAAGACAAGCATGGGCCATAAGCCGATAGCTTACTACAGTGGACAACTTGACCCAGTGATGAGAGGACATTAACCGTGCGAACAGGCTTTGGCAGCTGCAGCCTTCGCAGTGGAGAAATCAGCAGCAGTAACAATGGGGTACACCACCAGTCTTTACGTGGAGCACGCCCTCTTTGCGATACTGCAGAAGCCAAAGAGCACACTGACCACACACTTTTGGCACATGTTCTCCAGGCAGGAGACTGTGCACACGACTGCACAAAGAACATAGAGATGTTCAGTGAGACACACAAGGTAGAGGAGGACGCACTTGAGGGGGAGATTGATCAAACTGATGGGGTTAGACATGCTAGGACTGCAGTGGTAAGACTGAAGGGGGACGGGACAAGTGAGGTGGTCTCAAGTGCGCAACTACTATCCCATTATTCAGCACAAGTAGCAGAACTACTGGCTCTCATATTAGCACTGGAAAGCAGCGTAGAGAAGGCATTGATGATTTATTCTGACTCTGCCTACGTAATGTCAACAGTACACTCAGGACAAGCACAATGGCTCAGGAGAGGGTTCAGGAGGGCAAACGGGACCCTGTGCAGCATGCACTACTATTGGACAGATTGATTGAGGTGATTCCCTATCCAATAAGGGTAGCGATAGTGAAGTGCCAACCCACTCAAAAGGGGAAGACCCTATCTCAAGGGGAAATGAAGCAGTAGATTTTGAGGCAAAATGTGCAGCGTATTTTGGGCAATTGTGGGAACTGAGAGAGAGAGACGAACGGCACATGAGGGGCGAGAAATATGGTGCTGTAAGAGGTTTACAATGTGTTACCAAAGACACAGATTATGGAACTGCAGCGAGCTGCGCCCAAGGAGGAGAAGGAGCTATGGGTGAAGAGAGGGTGCTCAATGTCTCCAACAAATGCCTTATGGTGACAGAACAACACCGGGAAAGTGGTCATGCCACTAGCACTATTGAAGACAGCGTTAGCACAGTTACACTACACCATGCACATAGGGAAGGAGGTCATTGCTACACGCATTGGAGAAACGTGGTTCTGCCCCAATTTAAATGAACACGTGGCCGAATTTGTGAGCAACTGCTTGACATGTCAGCAGTTTACAGCAGGGCATACCTTGAGAGTCGTGAGAGGAGCCATACCAAAACCTATAGGCCCATTCCTGCATATCCATGTGGACTACGTGTATATGATCCAAGTCTGCCAAGGATAACGCTACTTGATAGTGGTTGTCGGCCCATTTTCCAGGTGGATTGAGGCAGGGCCCTGTTCACATGCTGATGCCCTTAGAGCAGCCATGTTCTTGTTTAGGGAGGTTTTCCCAAGATGGGGCGTATGTGAGGTCCTGCAGTCTGACAACAGCCCTCATTTTGCCAATGAATTGTTTCACCACATCACAACCCTGTTAGGCATCCAGCAAAAATTCGCCTTTGGGCAAGCAAATTGGATGTGTGAATGCCTGAACGGACTCCTCAAGGAGTGCATAGCCAAGACACAGCAAAGCACCAAGAAAAATTGTTTGCGCTGTTTGCCCCTTGTCTTGTTTGCATTGCGCAATAAGCCAGGGTCTGACCACCATTTAACGCCCCATGTGGTGGTGATAGGACGGCGCATGCAACAGGGCACTGAAACATTGTGAGAATAGCGCAGATGTGTTAGGACAGGAAATGTATGAGTACATTACTTCTCTGGTTGCTAGCGCTTCTTTTATCTCTTGCCAGATACAGCTAATCCAGGGGTGGGGCAGAAGACGGCAAAGAGGTCAACTGTGACGATGCACCACAACACTGTGAACTGAAACACCCTGTGAAAGTGGGCGATATAGTGCTGTTGAGAAATGTTATCGGGCGCTGGAATGCGCCAAGATTTACTGGACCTCACTTGGTGGAGGAGGTGGCAGACTGTGCTGTCAAGCTAGTAGGGAAAACAGTGTGTAACTACCTGCAGGACATCAAGCCCTACAAAGCAGCGGCCTCACTTGGTAACAAAGTCTCCGTGACTGACAGGGCCAACGTTAAGCACCTAGACGAGCTGCAAGTACGTTCTGAACATACCCAACTAGGGAGTCTTGGACACCCCATGGTATCTGATCCCAAGCAGCAGAGGAAGCAACTGGATTACTTGTACAAATGGACTAAGGATACACTGTCTGTTTTTGTTATTTTCCCTTTCCGCACATGCAGGGTCTACGTGAATGTCGTGGGGATTGTACTGTTTGTTTCACCCATGTTACCTTCCACCCGCCACCCAGACAGTTTCTCTAATCAATTTGTCCACGCAGTAAGGAGACCCAAAAGATTCAGAGCATGATCCCCTAGAGTATATAACCTTGTTCTTGTAGAGTATTTGGCCCAAACATACCCACAACATGAGCACAGTGATCCGCCAGTGCAGGCCATATTAAGAGACCCATCAGTAAGAAAGGTCTGGGAAGAGGTGTTTGACTTCGCAATGAGTGATTATTTGGTCCGCGGGCTTAAGGGCACTGAGAATACTAACCCAGTAACACACTTCTTTGTGAATTTCAGGCGGGCAACTGTATCACTGAGCTGCAAGGATCGGGCAGCGTAAGTGGAAATTAAGGGAACAATAAAGAACATTATCGTTATGTTGTGTCTATGAATTCCCAGTGGATTCATATTTTGGCAATTATATATTGTTGTTACTGCTACCACTGTACCCTCTACTAACATTCCCCCGATCCAAGCAGGAGTGGCGCCATGTCAGGTGGACGAGAGAACACTGCTGATAAGGTAAGGAGAGGCAAGCGCTGTGTCAACACAGACATGAAGGGTGTAGACCTGTATTCACAGACACTGGTTGAGTGTCTAACAACATGTGGTTCAAATACATGACAAAAGTAGGTAAGGAAATCACCAGGGAGAGCTGTTATGTCTGCTCTTTAATCCCCTATGCCATGAGTGCTTCTAAATCGTTCATAGCAACTGAAATACTAGCAGCAAGAGCACAATGCCTGAGGTATCTCGTGATGGTGCAAACGCGAGGAAGATTTCAAGGGAAGTCAGCAACATTGAGATGGATGCCCAAAGGAACATTCCTGTACGAAGATAATTACATAAAGACATTAGACATGATGAACAATTATTGGCAGCTAGATGAAGCCATACAGTACATAACTGATGGACCTGAGAAGGGCGGAACGAAAACTATCACACTGAAGGAGCTGCCATGTC
This sequence comes from Ambystoma mexicanum, assembly GCF_040938575.1. NCBI lineage: Eukaryota > Metazoa > Chordata > Amphibia > Caudata > Ambystomatidae > Ambystoma > Ambystoma mexicanum. The sequence continues at coordinate 82,347,677 of NC_090932.1, forward strand.
CCTGGACAAGAGTGAAGGAGATAGGAGGAGAGCCTGGATGCTGGGAAAAACCACAGATACTAGTGTATGGATGAGTGTACACAAACAAGGGATGGCGAGATGGAGTAGTGGGAAGCAAGGCACTGACATTAGCACAGTTGTCAATGAACAATATGCAGGAAGAGAATGACAAGTCCCAGAAGGAATGGGGCCTGAGTGCAAAATTACTGACATGGGTGGAAAATGAGGCTGGTCCGATGCCGATAATCCATCTGAAGACACCAGCCCTGTGTTATCAGAATAATAGCGGGGTTGAAGTTGGCGAGAACGTTGGTTGCAAAACAATTGAGCAACTTGCAGCTATGAAGACGGGAGGGAAGAGCAGTACTGATGGATCACTACTGGGCTTGGGCATTGAAAGGTTACAAGAAGCTGCCACCGGATTGGGGAGGAGTTTGCTTGTTAGTACACATCAATATGCCCTCATTGGTAGTACCGAGGAAGGATGTAAAGCTTGATGAATTCCTGAAAATGAACAACAATAGGAGAAGAAAGAGGTCGGTCAAGGTGGCACCAATGGCCAAGGCCGGGAAGACGGAGAACAGAGAAGGATTGAGCAGAGTGAAGAGGGGAGTAATTTCTCAGAAGCATCAGAAACGGCACTAGACGAAATCCAGGCAGAGCACAAGCTGTTCAGCAGGACACAGATGTTCTTCGCATCAATAATACCATCTGTGCACATGTACACGAATGCCAAGTGGTTACAGATCACTCGCTGGGAGATGATGGTAACGATTAACTCTACAGTGAATGGGTTCAACGCAATAAAGGAAGAGCTGAGAGCAATAAGGTTGGTGGCGCTCGAGAGTAGATATGTTCTGGATCGCCTAACGGCTATAGAAGGAGGAGTTTGCACAAATATAGGAAGTTCCTGTTGCACATACACACCTGCCAACGACGAAGATAATGGAACTCTATCAGATGCAGTGGCACAGCTGGCACAGATGCATGCCAAAATGGAGGATGAAGCACAAGGAACAGGGAAGGACAAGAGCTGGCTGGCACACATATGGTCATGGACGCCATCATGGCTGTCAGACGGACTGAAGGTGACAGCAGGAGTTCTCGTGTTGGGATCAGCATGCACGTGCGGGATCAAGATCAGCATGGCAAGGTGCAAGAAAACATCAGAAGAGACCATCGGAATGCAGATACTGATGGATGTAAACATAGAGGGAACAAAATACGAGATTGTTGCAGTATAGGACAAGCTCAGATCATCAATTGCACAGTGTCAACTATTCCCAATCCATGAAGCTGGACAATCAGCACCATCCTAAGTACTATGAAGGAAGGTGGGTTTGGTGTAACCCGAAGGAGTGTGGTGTTACATGCACTGGTCGTTCGACGACCACACAAACTATTATGGACACCTTGGAGGAAAAACAAAGATATGGCAGCACAGAGCAACCGCACTTCCATATAAGGATGTGGTCTACAGTTTGACCAGAGGGGGGACAGAAAAGGGATGGGGAAGTCTACCCCCACACCCCCTCCTACAAAAATTAATGACCCCGAAGATGGCCAGGAAACACTGCAATCACCCATTCTATTTTGGATAAATCAGACCGATGGTCAACAAGTATGTCGAGAGGTACTGCCTCAGCCAGCCCTACAGACCAGGTGCAGTACAAATTTACCCCAGAGTGGACGAAGAGCCTCAGGCTGCACCTAAAGACACCTCAATTGACAGTCTGGATTAAAGTGCCAAAAAGCCATGTTGTTGACGTCATCAGAAACACCACGACTTATCAGCTTTAGACATGAAGCACATGTGCCATCCGCACTCCGGGACATAAACACACACTCGAATACATGAAGAACACGAGCTTACCGTTTTATAGTTAGAGGACAGACACATATACATACTGACATTGCTTTTATTATTTTTGCCATTAGCCAAACGAAGCAACACAGAAACCACAAGAAGCAAGAGATGCTGAGCGAAGCTTGCAGATGCTAATATGCGGATACATTTATGGCACTGCAAGAGCACCTATGGGACCTGACAGAACCAAGTGTGACTAACCAATGGAGAATATAGTATAGCATGAACACTGTAGAAAACCCATTATAGTGGTTTAGGAAAATTACAGCAGGCCACAGGACTCTCAGCAAGAGCCGAGCTGAGCTGAATTCAGGCTGGACGTAGAGCAAACGTGTGAGACAGGACCCGCTGCCAAGGCAACAAGATACAGATGACATTCCATTCCCTGGATGAAAAAGCACCAGCTGCAGTAAATACGATTCCTCATAATTCGTGGCTGCACAGCTCAAAATCGTGGTCTCCGAACACCTGACCCGGCTGACTTAGACAATGGACAGTGACCAGCGCTGGCAAAGAGAGCCGATCTCAGGCTACCAGACAGAAGACGGCAACAAAGACGCTACAATGTGAGACAAGTGTTGTATCGAGCCAAAGTGCACTCTCATAGACTAAGGTGGTACACACAAGTTACAATGCAGACACATAGTCATTCTTATTAGTCGCTTTGGATTAAGGCTATATACATATAAATGACACATCATTATCATTATCATTATTACCTTGAAAAGGTACACCGAGAGCTGAGAATCTTTGTGGATCCCAGGCCTCCGGACATCCGCTGTAGCCAGCCACAGTTCAGTATCCTACGATGGGTAGCAATGGGCAAGAACCAATGGCAAAACCCTCACACTGCAACATTGTTATAGATAGTGACTCAGGGGTGGACCAGGCCAGCCACCTGACATGTGAGAGCCTGTAGAATAACACGTATAGGTGACCCTATAGGTTATTAGGCTGCTGGCGGCCAATGCCGCACGTCAATAGGTTTTTGAAAAGAGGCCCAAGTAGTGGCGGAGCAGTGATGTAATTTTGTATCTCAACTGGCCTGCAAGCCAGAAGAAGTTGAGAAGTCCCCTGATTTCTTCTGTCCCTGTTGGTTTTGTTTGTAATAAACAGCAGTTTGAACTTGTCGTTGACTGAGTGCTCTGTTTATCCTGCGGAAGGTTTTGGGTCTTTTGAGAGTCCGCAAACTCCTAGTGGTCCTCTGTCATACCTGGGAGTTTGTCCCAAAAGTGCCCTGGGTCTGCCCAGGTCCCTCTATCGGCCGGATGCATCCTGCATCCATGGGTGCTACCACACCCTGGACTCTGTGTCAGCATGGCCCCATAGCTCTCAACTCACACGCTTTTGGCGGGTGTCACCCGCCTTCTAAACAGCTGACTCACCCGCCAAGCCTCCTGCATGCCCATTCATTTCAATGGGCCTCTCACCCGCCAAAAATAAAATCGGGTGTTTTCACCCGCCTTTGCGACACAAATGGTTGAGAGCTATGATGGCCCATTAGGGTCCACCATACTACTCAGTAAGACTGGGTGATCCCGGCAAAACACAGCAAGGTGTTGGCACCCCCAGCACTGATGGGGCCAGCTCGAGTGGTCTCGCAGGGACCCACAACAATGCTTGGGGAGGGCTTAGACTAGTAAATGCTTAAAACGGCATTTTGGAAGCAGTGTGCTTGATTAGTCAGTAAGAAAGGCCTTTCATTTTGACAAGGGATGAACTACAGTTTTTATCACACAACTTTTTTCTGAATAATTATATAATATATTACAAATTACACTGTGGTATATTTTTGAGTGTATGTCGCTACAGGAGACTGATTATTGTGGTGGTGTGGAGGCAGGTTCAAAGTTGTGCTTTTTTGTCCCTCAGTCTGAAAAACTCCTCTTAAAAATGACGAAAACCCAGCAGAAAACGTAAACCTTCACGTTGTACAATTAAAGGCAAGAGCATTCAGGATGTGAGTAAAAATAAGGCGGCATTCCACCTATTGCAAACGTCTATTTCGAGGGATACGGCCTGCAAAGTCGCCGCCAGGCCGAGGCTAGCGGTGGAGTGCAGTGCACCCACCCATTCCTCCCACTAGTGGCCGCCAGGCAGGCCTTGAAGTGAATAAACTACAACTCCCATGCGGCGCTGCGCTGTTTTTCCTGGAAGTGGAAACCTCCTCCATTTAGAGGTCAGCGGCATCCGCAGCACGATATCCCTACAGAAGCAGCAGCATGGCCGGCCGGGATCCCAGCGTGAGTACCCGGGCAGCGGGAAGGGGGGACAGTGCGGCAGGCCCCAGGAGGCCGCAGCCTCGCACGGGCGCCAGGTTCTGCTTTCCCCAAGTGTGGCGTGGTTGTCACCGGGCGGGCTGCTTCTGGCGACCCCGTTTTCCTCTCTAATGTCAACCTTTTGAAGGACTAGTATACACGGCACAAGACATTAATGAGAGGGCTGCACAGGTGTTATTGTTGTGCCCAAGAAGTAAGGGCTGCCAAATACTGGGCATGTGCTGGTAAACTGCACCCTCACTGTCCTCCCAGTTTCCAGCCCCGCTTTTTAATTTTGAAAATGCACATTTCTTTCATTCTCGCTCCCTCTAATGCCTGGCAGCCGAAAGAAAGCACGCCATGTGTTCCATCTCCGAGAAGTCATTTGAAATGTGTCCTCCCTCGGGTACCATACTGTTCCAAAAAAGTTTATAGCTTCTCATTCAAAAATCACGTGCACTTTATAGGTGTATGTCCGAACATATCTGTACAGCGACACTCGTGTCAGACTATTATAGCTGCCAAGAGCCAAACTTTCGGATATTGCACCACCGTCCGTCTGTAGCCCTGGCTCTCTCACCAACAGGCCTGTGAGTTCCTGGATTCGCGCGCGGCGTGCTCAGGTGTTCATTTGCATTTGGCCTTTTGAGGTTTGCTAGACTTTAGCAGATAGTTTTACAGTTGGGCATTGTGATCATGTTTTGGAGACTTTGTCAAATGTCTCTATTCCACACGTTTCCTTGTATATGCATAATGTTGCATAGTTCTCAAGTGATCCTCCGTGTTTAATAAAGAAAAGTGGGGTTGACTCTCAATAATACATGCACTTCAGTGGGTTTAGAAAGTTCAAGTTGGAACTTTTTTTCTGTCGGGTTGCAAAGTATGTGTGTATATGTGTATGTATGTATGTATATATATATATATATATATATATATATATATATAAAAAACGGGTGTCGATTCACCAAAATGCCTGGGGTAGCAGAAGTGACATCACTGCAAATGGTGCCACTTGACCTTTGACATCAGTTCCTCTTTAACTCCAAGTGACATTACCGGAAGTGGCTTAAAAAAAAAGAAATACAGAAATGTAAACATTTTAAAATGCCAAATGCATACTGGAGCAGACAAGAATATTTGAGATACTGACCACATTTTAAGAAGCGTGCTGTCACCTCATGTCATGGATGGGGCCATGATATGATGGGGTTAGACCAAGTAGCCCAACATTTTTGCTGAAATGAACTCATACAAACTTGCATTGATGGAAAGTCTGGTGAAGATGTACAACATCTTTGTCTCGGGAGGACAGCCTAGGGGCAAAGTGCTCGCCTTGGAAGCAAGACGACACGGAGCAAAACGTTCGATCTCCGGGTCCGTGCTTATAAACCTCTGGGTATTAAGCGCGTTATAAGTAACCTATCGTATCATACCTATCGTAAAAAAATGAAAATTATAAAATAGAAGGCTATACAGGGAATGTTATTGTATAAACTACAAAGCCAGCTAACCACACACCTGAGGAAATATAAGGAGATGCAGTCCTCGTGATGAGATTCCCAGGGCCGAAATATTGTTGCATTTATATGCCCTTTTGTCTTAACTTATTAGGCTCCCTAGAAAGGTCGGGTCATATAAGAGGGAGCCCTTGGTAAGAAAGAAATTGTTGGTTCTGTAAAAAGCCGGGTGAGGCAGAAACGCTACAGCATTGGCTGACTGGCTGTAGCGCAACAATAGGGCCGAGGAAAATGTGGTTGGGGAAAGTTCATAAACGGTTTAGAGGATTTAAACAGTCAAGTCAAGTGGGCTAGGCTCTTGTATGGATTTGCTTATCTCACTGACCATTGCTTTAGTGATACACACAAAGTAGGGAAGGGAGTAATTTGTCGCATACAGGAAAACTTAATCTTGGGGGTTAGAGATGGAGGCCCAGGTAGGTATATAATATTTTATATTGTGTTGAATTAATTAATGTCTGTAATTTTGTTTTGGAATGTTGTCTGAAGTAATTTATTTCCATTTGTAATGAACTAAGAGTTGTGAAATATACTGTTTTTAATAAACTATGAACACAAAAAAAGTGCACAGCGACTGCCATAGATATGCACTTCAGCATTGTATGACCAGTTAATTCCATATTATCCCAACCATAGTTGGTACTTATTAATCAGCCTCGGAAGAATGAAAGGCTGACTTGGCCTTCTCAGGATTTGAAACTGCGACCTACAGATTGCAGCAGCAAGCGCTCAACCTGCTGAGCTATTTTACCATTTTGCTATTAAAAATGCAATGCCAGCATAAGAAAGCATGTCAAAACTGGCTGCACAATGTAGGCCAGACACGTAATAAGACTTGTTTGCTGTAGTCTTGATGCAGAGTAAAAAATTGCAGGCCACGGTAAGACATACCTAGACTGGCAGCACCAAAATGCCTATCTAACCACTTAGTAAAACGTATGCTTACTTTATCCTAGCTGCCGAGAAAAATATATGACAAAGTAAGGACTGACGATGCCAGTCTAGCCAGGTAATTAAACGTATCATAATTGCTGTATCAGAGACGCCCAGTACAAAATATCAGGCAACAGTAAGTAATGGCTAGTTTAGTTGCAGCAAAATGTTAGTCTAGACATGTAATGACACTTATGCTTACTTTATTATAGATGGTCAGAAAAATAGGCTATGACGCAGACGCTAGGATCTGATTCTAGAACCATACAAGAAGACGGCTTGATGTTGAAGGTTGGCCTGCTGGGGACTTCCTCCCAATAAACTGTTTGATACTAACTCATGTAGTATGACTCAATTTACTACAAATGGCGACGAGGAGCTGTGTGAAGAAAGTCCCCAGGTGCGTGTCTAGCACTAGTTCCCTGATTTGAGTCGCTTGCATCGAAAGGTGTTGACGAAATGGCTGAAACCCATGCGAAAAGGAAGTGAAATGAGAAGGCAAGTGACGTTGGATGCAACATTGGATGCAACGCTGTTTACATGCGGAGAAAGCAAAGGAAAATAGCATTAAATCGCACATACTTAGGTTTGGCATCATATGAAAGGTGTGCGAGACTTCGGGGCAACTGTGTTGATGTTAGAGTGAAGCACCGTCTAAGTGAGTACGTCAAACTTGTGAAGCCGTCAATGCAAAGGGAATTTAGAATAAAGCACCTGCTTGCGTGCATTGCATGCTGCCATCTTGAGGACTGTTGGTTGGCATAGTTACTATAAACAATTGCGCTACGAGCCAGCTGCAGTATGCGCATGATATGGAATAGCGTACAGACATAGACTGTGTTACGACAAGGCATAGGCGTCGGTTGTACAAATAAAAGGGTGAATTCGCGTGAGCGTTGAAGGATTGACCACTGTGTTCGTTGTTAAATGCACTGTCAATAAAGGTGATTGCACGCATAGTTCCAACTCGAACACGAGTGAAAATAAAGTATCCACGTGTCAATGGTCAATTAAAAAGACATGAAATACTGCTTCAATGCCAGTTGGATACAAGATTGTATGGACATAGAAAAAATATAGAAACGGCGTTATAAATTGCATTTGTATTGAACCAATTGTGCAAGTTTGCAAGACTTCTTTTGAACCATATAGTGAGTGCTTCTTGATAGTAAATGTTGTTCAACCATAGCAGATACACAAAAGAAAAAGGTGAACGTTGAAATTGAGAAACAGTAATACATCATGCTGTACGCCAATTATAAATCTTTTCATAATGCAGAACATTCCGGCCCCCATCAAATTTCTGGCACAGCCTGGGAGTCCAGTTTGCTTGTGGGAGCAGTGGCTGGACAACTTTCAGGTTTATTTGAGCGCGATCGGAGGGGCCAAATACAATGATGATTTAAAGGAAGCCACACTAAATTGTGTGGGTGCAGAAGCACTAAGGATATTTACAACATTGCCTGATTCAGATGGTACAGAAGAAGGGCCAGGCAACTCTACAAGCAGTACCAGGAAATATAAGACAGCTTTGTCAAAATTTAACAAACATTTTGGGAAGAAGACCAATATTGTCTGGAACGATACAGGTTCTTTTCCAGGAAACAAAATAAAGGTGAAACTGTTGACGCCTATCTGGCTGCGTTGAGAGGCCTAATATCAACTTGTGAATTCACGGGAGTGGCAGAGGGATCAGCTTGTTCTACATGTAGCGGATGCCCGGATTTAATAAAGATTGTGGCAAGCAAAGAACCTGACACTGGATCAGGCAGTTGAAATAGCCAGGTGAATAGAACTGGGCGAGAAATGCATGAGAGAAGTTCAGAACAAACCAGAATGTGTTGACATAAAGTCCGTCGAAGACATCAGTGACAGAGTATATGATAAAAGTGAGGAGGCTTTGGTTGCTATTGTAAAAAGAACAGTTACATTGATTTTGGTATGAGTTCCAGACAAGATAGAGAAGCTATTCAGAGATCACAAAGCAAGTGTTACAAATGTGGATGGTACAGACATGCAATCACAGAGGATTGTCCGACGCTCTCAGCTGAGTGTTACAAGTGTGGACAGATGGGGCATTTTGGCAAAGTCTGTCGCAATGTCAGAGGAAGAGGCAGATTTAATTCACGCTATGTAAATAATGCGACGAGAAACAATAGTCTTTATGGAAGAGGTGACATGACAAGTATAAAAGCATTGGAAGAAGTTGGTGGCCCAAGTAGTTTGTTGCCAATTACAAATGGTTTTGAGGAAGAAGTGCAAATATTAGCTTTTACACCAACGGATGGCACCGTTGATCCATGGGTACCTATGACTAGTAATGGCATAACATTACAAGTTATGGTTGACACTGGTTCTCCATACACAATGGTGGATGTCGAAACCTATCTGAATGTACTAAAGAAAAGAATGGAAGATTTACATTTAACCAGAGTCAGAGGGACGGGTTATGGCAAGTACGGATGTAACGGTATAACGTAAAAGATACCATGAACAACTTAATTGAACAATAACCATCACGTTGTGTATACCGTGTATACCGTTAAGTGTGCTTTTCAATCTGATTTGGAAAGGCTGCAGTAAGCAAGTGCTGCGCAGTCTTGGTCTTGCACTGCTAGATGTGCCGTCTGCAAGGGGGCCTTGTTTGGCAGACAAGAGCATAGATAAAGTGCGGCCACACTAGTAAATGCAGCTTTGCTGCTGTGACCGCTCTTTATCTGTGATCAGTAGAGTTGGGTCAAAGATCAGCCGACTTTGCACAAATTGTGTTGAAAGCTGCCCAGTGCCTGAACCTTTGTGTTCCCCATGCAAAGCTGGTAACGATGAGCTGAATGACTGGCTCTATAAGCATACTGGAGACTCCAGTTCATAGTCTCCGCCAGACCTGGATTTCATGGGCAAACTAGAACAAAGTTATTTTGTTGCAGGCATTATTTATTTGAAAGGCAGCATACAGATTATAAACATGTTCACACAGTCCTGCTGCTCCGCGCTACAGATCATATCTTCTATGGTGATTTTTCAATTTGCAATTAGCAAGACCACAGGGACATCACGAGGGTGAAGTAAGGGCCTGACCTGAAAGTGAGCATTTTATTTTTCCTTTTGTTCATATGTAATGAAATGTTCAGTGACTTGCAAAACAGTGGAGGCATGAGCACTCTACATAGCAACCATTCAGCCAGCAGGAGCATTCAGCCAGCAGGAGCAGAAATGTATCGATTCAGCCTGGCCCGGCATCATATGCCATCATGTGCCATAATGTGCCATTAGTTCAGTAAGTTAAGGTCCTACAGCACCGAGCAAACACACATTGGAACAGCTCTTGCTCTGGTTGTGCAAATTGTAAAAAAGACGGCCAGTGAAGTCATGCATATCGAATTACTCTCCCCAGGGTTTAGATTCAAGAAACTTACTCATGGTCATGGATTGGATAGCCATCCAGTTCTGTTTTTAGCTTAGAATTTTGGGATTTGTAGTTTTCATTTGAAAGATGGGGAACTACACATCCCAGAATTCAAAAGTGGGAATGAACTGGATGCCCTTCTGATGCATGTCCACAAACAACTTTAGCTCTGCAGACCATAGATTGGCCCATGGATGAAACCAAAAATGCGATTGTGTGGGCCAGTTTTTTGGGTCAAAGTGAGGCACTTTTTTGGCCAAAGTGGGCCAGTTTGATGAGTGACTTCACTATGCGGCTAAACGTTTTGACCACTGTTGCTGAATAAATATTCTTTAAAATGTGCAATTCGCATCACATTTTATCAAAAATGTCCCCCTTGGGTACTATTCAAACAGTGTTCCAAAAGGAATGAATTCCCATTTGCAGCTGTGCCACTTTTATGTTGGTGCCCAAGACAATGTTATGCCCCCGACAATGTTATGCCCCCGTCTGACCCTGCTGTAGACTGTGAACACTGGACCTATCAGTGCTTTCTGCTAGTAAATAAACTCTTCCCGCCCCACCCCCACTGTCTTCTGTGTAGATTTGCACATTGGCAGTGGAGTTGTTGCTTCGCTTGATCCCTCACCTACTTGCCTTCTGCATACGGCACTGGACTCAAGCAGGCAGGACAGATTCTACCTTCAATTTGAAGTATCCAGAGCAATGGGGGTGAAATATTTCTTAGGCCTATTCTCAATTTGTGACGCCAACAATGAAAGCCTTCATCCCTCTGAACTCACATCACAAGGGTCCTAATACATTCAGACTTTGGGGAAAACTGTAATGATGGGGCTGTCGCGAGGTGGTGGTCTAGGCCATATTTGTGCCAATATGTATTAGAACTTTGTCATTTTCAAATGTTTTTTTTTTTTTTTTGCCTCTATCTTTAAGAAGGTAAATGAACATTGATTGCAAGAATCAAGAAAGAAATCAACAGTGCCCACTGAACGCTGTCCCTTTAGGATTACATGGTCAGTGGTGACTCCGACATTAGCCCTTCATAATACACAAGGCAGATGGTAAACAAGCTATAGTGATTAGATCACTATGCAACCTTTTGGTGTGACTGTGTTGACTATGACACTTTGACAAAAGAAACACAATGACATGGGCTTTCAGACCGCACATGAGTGACTTTTTCTCCCTTTAATGAGATAAAAAGTTGTCAAAACAAACTTTTTGTCACAACGAGGGGTCATAATGCCCACGCCATGTGGTTCCAAGAAAATGCAAGTCAAGACCAATTTTCAAAGCGATGACCTGTGACTAAGCAGCAAGCTCATTGCTCAAAATGTGCATTATAACACTGCCACTATTCACTGTTTCATTCAAGGCGATCAACGAGTGAGCGCCATGAAAGACCAATTCTGCAGCCGCCTTAGATTCCTGGAGGATCAGCTAAATATGTGCAGAGACAATTTTAAAAATGCTACCTTGCTATAGCTGGAGAATCCTGCCTGCGTATTCATAGGTTAACTAAAAAGCATTGACTTAATTCAAATGCAAAAAGGCAGTGTTAAAAAAAAAAAATTACAAAATAAGTTTTTTTTTGTTGGTACAAGTAGTTTCAGTTGGAGCAGTTTTCAATGCCATTCCGTAAACCATACGTGCTTGACACAAAATCAATATGGTAGCAATAGGAAGAATAAATAAAGTGCCAAGAAGGAAAAGGATTTACTTTGGGTTGGGGGCTTTGGGGTTTATATATTGATAACGGATAATGTTTTCTAAACATGTGACAATGGGGGATTTTGCTGGTTCTATCATTGAATTTACATGTAATAAGTCACACCGTGAAATTCACTCATCTCTGAGGGTATTCCCTGCATATTCCCTGCTGCCATACCAAAGGGTTCATGTCCGTGATTACTGAACACCTTTTGGCCCGCAAGTAAACTAAAGGCTTTAACGTAAAGAGAGGGAGAGAGAGTGTGTATGCGCACAAGCGCATACTACCATCAGCCTCCATTGATCTGTGGCATGCAGATTATCAAGATAGCAACATGTTCATCTTCACCAGTAACCAGTGGGGGAGCTAAAAGCTCAAATGACCACTTGAAAAGCTATCAAGTTTGCTTTGCCAGCCACAGCAGGGCTCCCCCTCCCCCCCAAACCCCTCTCCTCCTCAACACGTGTTTTTGTATTGTTTGGTGGAAGCAAGGGGTGGCATTTCAGTGGAAAGTATGTTGAAAAGCCCAATTCTGGCCCTGGGTGCCTGGTTTTGTTTGTGATGATAAATCTGACATTTTATGACCTTTTTAAGAAAATATTTAAGATTAGTTAACTCCACCTGCTATACCGCGATAACTATGATATACCGTCATTTGGCAAGAAGGTTATCGTACCGCCATAAAACTAATACCGTGACACCCCTAATGGCAAGACACCAATCAATATTCTAGGGTGTACTTGGGTACGTTTGGATTTTGAAGGAAGGAAAACCTACTGCAGATTATATGTGGCTGAAAATGATTTTTCAATAGTTGGTTGGTGGGAACAAGCATCGTTGAGGATTAGAATACATCTTGCTGAAAGCATACCCATATTGGCGATAACTGACAATAGTTGTGATTTTTCTGGGAATTTAGCTAAAAGTTTTCCCAAAGTTTTCAATAACATTGGTGTCCTTAAAGGTTTCAAGCCTCGCATTATACTCAATAGGGGTGCAAAGCCAGTGGTGCACAAGGTGAGAAACATTCCAATTGGCACCCGAGAAGCACTACAAAAAGAGTTGGAAAAGTTATGTTTGCAAGACATTATTGAGCCAATGGAGAGTTCTGAATGGTTATCCCCGATTGTAATAGTAAAGAAACCAGAAGGGTCGATTAGGATGTGTGTTGACCTGAGAGATCTTAACAGCAATATTTGGGTGGATCTCCATGCTCTACCAAACATTGGGGAAATGCTCACCACAATGAAACCAGCAAAGTTTTTCATTACGTTAGATTTGTCTTCTGCATACCATCAGGTTGTCTTCGATGAAGAGTCCAGACACCTTACATTGTTTATAACACCCTTGGGAGCATTTAGATATAAAAGGATGCCATTCGGTTTAGCGTCAGCAGCTGCTGTTTTTCAGAGGCTGATGCTTCATCTGTTGGACTTCTGGTGTACATTATTTTCAAAACGACATATTAGTGTCTGCCATGTCGGAAGATGAACATGATGCTAAGTTGTTAGGTGTGCTACAAGTTGTCCAACAGAAAGGTCTTGCTCTCAAAATTGAAAAGTGTAAAATAAAAAAAAGGAAGTGATTTACTTGGGTCACTGTATAAATGCTGATGGAATTAGACCTAAAGAATCACTAGTGAACACCATTCTCAAGATTACTGATCCAACCAACAAAGACCAGCTTCGGAGTTACTCCAAATTTGTAGGTCATTATTCAGACAAAACGAATAGTATGAGGGACCTGATGAACAAAGGTACGACATTTTATTGGTCTGAAAAATGCGAGGGAGAATTCAATGCTATCAAGACGTTAATTAACAAAGCACCTTCCCTCAAAATGTTTGATTGTAGTGCCAAGACTATGATATCAGTCGATGCCAACAACGGAGGTTTGGGGGGTGTTTTGGAGCAAGTACAAGATGGATTTGTGGTTCCAATCGCTTTTGCTTGTAGGACTTTGCGGGGAGCAGAAAATAATTATTCGACCATTGAGAAAGAGGCTTTTGGAGTCAAATGGATATTGGAGGATTTTAAAGGACTCATTTGGGGTCTTCCAATTGAACTCAAGACGGATCATAAACCACTCGTACATGTTTTAAATTCAAAGAACCCACATTTGACATCTCCACGAATACGGCGGTGGACTTTGATCATTATGCAATATAATGTAGTTATTAAATATACTCCAGGAAGAACAAATGTGGTGGCTTATTGCTTCTCTCGTCTCCCCTGTGACACTGAAGGAGAAGGCCATAATGACAGTGATGAGTTAACGGCAGAACAAAGTATGGATTGTATCATAGCACAAGTTCATTCCAGTTTCTCGAAGGAGGAATGGGTTGAGGCAATGAAACAGGATTCAGAACAAGAAGATTTGAGGAGAGCGGTTGGAAGTGATTGGAGAGATGTGAATGGAGATGATCAGATCCTGGGAGAAGTTAAAAGATGAAATATCGTGTGACAATGCTTGCATTTATCGAGGGGATCGAATAGTCCCTCCAGTGATGTTGAGGAAGATGATAATTGCCCATGAAGGTCATATAGGGAGAAGTTTAACAAAGAGAAGGGTGAGAGAAGCCTACTGGTGGCCCAATATGTGGTCTGAATTGGAAGCACTAGTCAAAGAATGTTCTGCATGTGCAGTGAGTGATAAAGGGAAACTGACCAGAATTTCACTGTTACAACCAGTAGAAGTACCCTGTTCAGTGTGGACAAAGTTGGCCATTGATATAGCTGGGCGGTATGAGATATTGGAACCACAGAAAATATATTTAAGTGTTGGTCGACTATACATCCAAATGGGCGGAGTGTGGAATTATTGAAGATTCTGTTTCTGCTATGAAAGTAGTGACATTTCTAGAGGAAATATTTAGTAGAGAAGGTGAACCACAGGAATTAATATCTGATAATGGAGCTCAATTTATGTCACAAGAAGTTCAGTGTTTCTTGAAAGAACGAGCCATCAGACATAGCACGACAGCCCTATATCACCCTATGGAAAACGGTTTAGTAGAGAGAATGAATCGTTTTATTAAGGGAGTTATCCAGTTGGCCATTGCCAATAGTTTGCTGTGGAAAGAAACACTTAAGGAAGCACTGAACACATATAGTTACTCCACACTTTGTGACTGAAGAGGAACTGTTCACCCTGATGAGAGGGAAAATTGCTACCAAGAGGCTTAGACCTGCTTGGATGACAGTTAAAAAAGAATAAGAAAATTGATTTGGAAGAAATTGTGAAAAAAGTAGAGGAGGCAAGATGAATACAAGAAGTATTATGATAAACAAACATATGAAGGAGAGTAGAATTGAAAAAGGAGATTAGATTAGAGTAAAAACCCAAAAGAGTTACGAAAGTAGGGTCAAAATTCCGGTCCCCTCAAAGAGTGGTTGATTGTTCTAAGAAGTTAGTACTATTGGAGGACGGTAAGAAATGGTCCTGTAACTGTATCTTTCTGGCAAGAAAAGGAGAGTTATTGAGAAATTATACCAGCCAATGTTCCACTGAAGGAATTTTGAAGAACAATTGCAGGCCACCAAAGGATGCTGAGAGTTAATTACATCTGCAAATGACAGTGGTCGAGTGGAGAAGTCTTCCAATCAAAAGATGGTGGGAGAGATGTGTGAGAACAATATGTTCTCAAGATCTAGGAGGATTGTGAAAAGTTTTAAGAAGGATTTTGTTTATTACTGAGACTGATTGACATCATCGCGAACATCCTTCATGGGTGATGTCAACCATAATCTTTTAAAGAAGCCACCACATCTCGTATCCTTTTGTTGATTTTTGTTTATTATTATTAGTCCAAGTTGTTGCAGTGATGTTGCATTCTTTTAATATATATATATTTTAGTTTTTTCCACATCACTATCTTTCTATGTTTATAAATAATATGGAGGGGAGATGTTATGTTGTTGAATCACGTGTACATAGTTCTATTATGGCGCCATACTTCTTGTATGGTTCTAGGATCTGATTCTAGAACCATACAAGAAGACGGCTTGATGTTGAAGGTTGGCCTGCTGGAGACTTCCTCCCAATAAACTGTTTGATACTAACTCATGTAGTATGACTCCATTTACTACATCCGCCTATGCACAACCCCTTTGCTGACTTTATTACAGAGATGCCCTTTGAGCTCGCCTTGTTCAGGATGGTGTGACACATTCCCGAAAGCTGTCGACCTATATTGGTCGAAATCGGGCCTCTAGTTGTTTAAGGCTTTTTTACGCGTTAAAATGTTGTAAATATGGCACCGTTTTATCTTTTCGTGCATGAGTTGAAGGCAGCTGACTTGACGGAAACCAGAACACATTCTTTGATTCATATTTGCATGGATGTAATTGTAATGTGTGGAGCAGCCAGCCGAACGGCTCGGTTCACATGGAGAGGAGGCAGGATTTGTTTTTGTTCAGATTCTGCTGTGTTTTGTCTGCTTAAGGAGAGAACCATTATGCATGCAAGTATGTTATGATGTTATATGTAATAAGATGGAAAACCGTTACAACTGGAAATTATCCTTTTGTAACAAATATATATTTGTTTCTCTGTGAATGCATGCTTGCGCTGCACGAGTTCATGTGTTGTGTAATCCTCAATATGCATCTATGTGGTGTGTACATACACATTAATATATGGAACATTTTCCACAAATGCAATTAATTTGTTTGAATCCAGACATCTCTGCTACACAACTGTTTTGTTTTGTATGCGTTATACTCATTTTCAAGTTTAGTCATGTCCTGGTTGCCAGTCGTATACTTTTTACACTCTTGTTCAGGCAAATCAGTTAAAAGTAATTCACACTATAAAAGCAGTGTGCAAAATATTTCCATTTCAAAATCTTATCTGGTACGGATGAGTATGCTATGTCTAGTTTAAAAAAATTCAACCATCACTTGGAGTCTGTGTGGTAACCTGTATTGTTTGCTCGCAGGAGAAGCTCAGATTGTTAGTGATAATCTGTTATATTCGTGAGGGGGTGCTGGGTGCTTGCAGTGTGATTTATCTATTAATTGTTAGGCAAACTTGTCTTTTTGTCACAATGTGGACCGCTGCCTCATGATGATTTCCAGACCAGGTACATTGAATTAAATTAGGCACGCTAGTGTGGCGCTGGTCATGTGACAAAGGAGCAAAAAAGGCTAGTTGCCAAAAAGTCTTGTTGCAAAGAATCCAAGTCTGTCGTATTTTTTTTATGAGTGCCTTAACCTATTGGGCACAATGATTGACACGTGTTTCGTCCCTAGCAAGGTCTTTTTTCAAAACCGGGCAGTTGCCTGCATTATGGTGTACGCTGTCAGTGCATGTTGGTTAGAAGCTTTCTGGTGCCAAATCCTCAGAATCCTGGGTTAAATGAGTGTGTCCCCCTGGAGTACGGGATCACTGAGCCTAATGGCAACCACGGTCCGTCTGGGTGGAAAAAGACCTTGCTGGGGTACCAATTTACCACGTTAAGGCTTTGGGTGTACCTTTTCGGTACCTGCGGCTGGTTAAGATCATGGTCTAGAAACCAGCTACATAAAATATTGGGTTGAAGGCGCAGAGTGGGCTTGGGCAGAATTACCCAGTTTTTGTATCTTCTCTGATTTCCATACAGTTTTTTTTAACTTTCTGCATGTCTCATTTTATGCTCTTGCAAAGGAAAATACTAATTTTTACTCCTTGAGCATCACTTTTATCCTCCAAGTTTAAAAATGGGGAGTAAAATGCTCCCAAATCTTATCTGGAGCATGGCGTGAATTGGGGACTTTTCCATATTCTATAATGCCTACCACAAATGCAATGGTTAAAGTATAGTATACTGCCAGAGGGAAAAGTAAATGTGATTGTTAATTCTGCCTGACTACCAAGCTACCGGGGTTCTAAACGTTTGCAATCAATTGTTTGTTTGACGGTTTCACCAGCATTGACATGATCACTATTTATTCAAATTAGATTTGACACTGTGGGCCTGAGGGTTTTGCAGGGCCAGAGTCAATGACATATCTGAGGGTAGTAGGGTCCAGATTTCACTCATTGTTACTGTAAGTAAAGCACTTGGGCTTACATCTTTCTAACATCCTGATAAAACTGTACAGATGGGCCAAGATCCCTACATCTCTATTGAGGAAACTACCTTGTAAAATGATTGTATTGCGTAATATTTTTATTTTCTTCAAAATGTACAAATTTGGTCCAGATAGGTTTTCTTTACTGAGATGCAGATAGAGATCCATGAATTTGTCTGGAGCAATTCACATGAAGTGGTTGTACACGACTAGGCCATGCTTCATGGGGCCTTAAAGTGGCTGACTTGGAGGTATATTTGGTATCTCTGGTGCAATTTGCCTCCTCCTGCCGGAAACCTGATAAGCTTCCTACTGTGGAAGGACCTTAGGAAGGCAATTGCTGATGCCCAGTTTAAAGATCAGTTCCCTTTGATCCAGTAAAGGCGATTTTAGAAGCATATCATAGGATTTTTCATAGACCTGGTGTTATTGCTGCTGTCATAAGAAAAGTCAACCATGTGACCTTCCTGATATTGCTCCGTCTTTTAATGGAGCATTACAAATGTCCTAGAAAAGGGTGGTAATGCGTACACTGGATGACGTGTTCGACTGTTTCACATTATGGATATGCTGGGGGTGGAGACGTGGTATCCTTTCAATGCCTTCAAAGTCTAGCTGTGTTCCAGAAAAAGTGAACTCTGTCCCTCTGGCCTCCTTTACACGGAAGGTTCCTTTCCATTTGGAACACTCGTAGGAGCGAATTGCACCCTCCTTAGAGGCCCTTTGCCACCTCAGCCTACATCTGTAGGCCCAGCGCAACCTGTGTTGTCCCCCCTGCGTTTCCCTCCCCTGCACCGGTCTCTCACCCAATGTCATTGGTTGAGGCTACCAGGAAGCACAACTACACCTGAGAGCCTCAGTCAGCTGCCCTAAGGGCCACCGCGAAGGGCACCTGCCTTGCCTGTTCGCCCTGGGCTCCCCATGGTGGTCCCTAAATCGGTCTGTAGAGATGACTATTCGGTTGCATAGCCAGTACTGTATTTGTGACTCTTGAATTTATCCGTTGCATTTTGCGTATAGCCACTGTATTGAATTTAGGTGTTTATTTTTTTTAATTTAGCTACTGTATTGTATTTCAGGGGCATATTGGAGTATAGCCACTATATTTTATGTAGGGGCATATTTTGAGTATTGCCACTGTATTTAGGTGCATATTTCTAGTATAGCCACTGTGTTTAAACTTGGCCACATTTTGAGCATAGTCACTGCATAGAACTCTAGGATCACATTTGGGTATAGCCACTATATTGAATTTAGGTGCATACTTTGAGTATAGCCCCTAGGGTGAATCCAGCTGCCCCTTACATATAGCCATGGTGTAATATTTTGGAGTGTAACCGCTGGGAGGAATTTAACGGCACTTTAACCTTGTCATTGAGTTGAATTTCAGCTGTATTTTAAGTTGGCCACTGAGTTGTACAAAATCAAGTTGGGCACACTAGAACTGTAATGGTTTAGATATCACTGCCTTGATTCTAGCAACACAAGAATTAGACTGAATCAGCGACTTGTACACCTGCGTGTCGCAACATAACAGCTTAACCCAACCACAAGGGAAGCAACAAATCCAGGAGGATTTGTTGGAATATACCTCAAGCCCAAACCTAAGACCACGGTGGAAAGCTAGCCACCAAAGCAAGGCAGACCCCACTGGGTATCCCAACGCACCAATTCCGCGCAAGGAAACGAACCACGAGGGCACCCGACCTGGTATACAACACAAACCCGAGGGCAAGACCAAACTAACAAAATCTAGAACCACAACCAGGCAGACACCACTGTGTACTGCAGCACACTGATCCACTGCAGAGCCCAACAAACCCAGGAGAGCCCCTGCCCCTGAAATCATCACAAACCCAAACCCAAGACTGAGACTACTAAGCACGGAGAGAAACAAACCACCACATCAACAGTGAAGCAGATATCACTGTGCAGCAGCACACTGACCTAACGCAACCCAGAGTGCACGCACCCCAGTAAAATATCACTAACCCAAATCCAAAACAGAGGCACAATACAACAACCACAGCGAGGCTGACACACTGACTTAACCCACGGCCATGAAAGTAGCCAACTCGGAGAGGCCTCCTGCTCCTGAAATTGATCGGAAATTCAATACTAAAACAGGATAAAACGTTGGCTAGATGGACACCTCTGTGCATAGGATGTGGTGAGGTGGAGTAAGGAATCTGGCACAAGCATATTGTGGTCCAGTGCTTACTTTATGAAAGTATAAGAAGAAAGGGTCCAATCTCTCCCTACCTAGTCTAATATTTTCAGGTGTTCTTCGTCAGGATGAGGGTAAAAAGGAAGTGTAGCTGTCCACTGTCCAAAATCCTACTCTAACCCTACCACTAAGTAACAAAATAGTTCAGCATCTAAGAAAGATATACAACCGAGAGTCATGTCCTTCTCCTGGTATACCGGCCAGTCTTTTGCTTTCATTTCTAATTCAATAACGGGGTTTGGGGCAGGAGAATTACTTCCTTCTCCTGACCCACCCTATAGTCTTCAAAAGCCTTTCTTTCTCCAGCAGAGTTTTAAAATAACTGTTCTACCTTTCAGTGATCCTTCTTGACCTTTTCCCCACACAGTTATCTCTAAACAGCTCTGGCTGTTTGCCCGTCTCTATACTGCTGTTGATGTAATCACTGTGATGAGGGAGAGTATTCCCGAGGCACTCTCAACATGTATTAATTTCACTGTCACCACTGTGACTAGGAAGATCATTCTTTTTGCACTCTTTAACTTGGCTTGCTTTGCCAAATACTGCTGTAGTAAGGGGGGCTAACCCCTAATGATTCTTCTGTGGCTTCTCTTGATGTTGCCACTGTGACAATGTAGATTACTCCTGAGTTTCTTTTCTTTGGCTTATCACTGTGATGAGGGAGATTACTCCCGAGTGTTTCTTCCTTACCTTCTGCGTTTTAAGGTATCATCACTGTGACCAAGTGGATCATTTGGGTAATTCGCTTGACTTTCAAAGGAGATGCTACTGATGACAGTAAATCTTTTGTAACAAAGTGGATTTTAGTACGCAGCCAGCCCTTTCTAGTGATCATTACGTCTTGGCAGTAGGAGTGTCACGGTATTCGTTTTATGACGGTACGATAACCTTCTTGCCAAATGACGGTATATCATGGTTATCGCGGTATAGCAGGTGGAGTTAACTAATCTTAAATATTTTCTAAAAGGTCATAAATTGACAGATGTATCATCACAAACAAAACCAGGCACCCAGGGCCAGAATTGGGCTTTTCAACATACTTTCCACTGAAATTCCTTGCTTCCACCAAACACAAACACACGTGTGGAGAGGAGTGGGTGGGGTGGAGGCCTGCTGCACCTGGCAAACCAAACTGAATAGCTTTCCTTAAGTGGTCATTTAGGCTTTTTGCTCCCCCACTGGCTACTGGTGAAGATGAACATGTTGCCATCTTGATAACCTGCATGCCACAGATCAATGGAGGGTGATGGTAGTATACGCTTGTGTACACACGTTCTCTTTCTCTCTCCTTCTCTCCTTCTCTCCTTCTCTCCTTCTCTCCTTCTCTCCTTCTCTCCTTCTCTCCTTCTCTCCTTCTCTCCTTCTCTCCTTCTCTCTTTCCAAAAGGTGTTCAGTAATCACTGACATGTTACCCTTTGGTATGGCAGCAGGGAATACCCACAGAGAGGAGTGAATTTCGCAGTGTGACTTATTATATGTAAATTCAATGATAGAACCAGCGAAATCCCCCATTGCCATATGTTTAGAGAACATTATCCATTATAAATATATAAACCCCAAAGCCGCCACCCCAAAGTAAACCCTTTTCCTTCTTGGCACTGTATCTATTCTTCCTATTGCTAACATATTGATTTTGTGTAAGGCACGTGTGGTTTATGGAATGGCATTAAAAACTGCTCCAACTGAAACTACTTGGCAGACGGCACATCCAACAGTGCAAAACCAAGACTGCGCAGCAATTGCTTACTGCAGCCTTTCAAAATCAGGTTGAAAAGCACACTGAACGGTATAAAGAATGTGACGGTTATTATTGTTCAAGTAAGTGGTTCACAGTATCTTTAACGTTATACCGTTACATCCCTACTTGGCAGTCAAGTTAAATGCAAGAGCACCACATAGGAATATAATTAAACCCCTTGAAGGGCTAACTTGCAAGGGCACTGTTATTAAACTCCTGAGATTGCAGTTGGCAGATAAACCCTGGATAGGCGGACAAATGTTTAAGCTAAATATTCTAAAATGTTTGTTGTTGCTGGATGAGTTTGTGAAGCCAGAGTCAACCATTTCAAAATGAGGACCTTTTTATGAGGGGGATTTAGGAGTTATTCTTACTAAAAAGGGCATCAAGAAGGAGCATCAAAAGGCTGGTTTGATATGCAGTGCAGAGCATCCAGAAGGGTGCTGCTCTTGTTATTAAAGGGCAAGGTTGTGCAGAGGTGTGAAATTGTACGGGAGAGGTCCTGTTATAAAGGGCTGTGGAAAATCAGAAGCAATTGATATCAATGCTTGGGAAGCATTGGAGGCAGCTAGTTTGTAAAAGATTTTGAAAAGCTTCTGGGCAACGGTAAGTAAAACCTCTGGATATCAGGCGCAACTCTCTGGTCTTGAGACTATGATCTCAGATAGTTGGGTTGTGCATTTTTCCAAACTTTAAAACCATGAGCCCATGAGGAGAGGGAAAGTAGGGATGTCTTCGCTACTAGGGTCAATATCCAGAGATTGAGTAACAATCCTGTGAAATTTGAAAATTTATATTTAATAAATTGCAGAAAAAGAAATTGAGCTCCGGGCACAAACCGAATTCCTGTTGACTATTAACAAGAGATTTGGGGACCCATTTTAGTGGGGTTATTCAATGAAAGAATGCTGACTGGCTTTGTCCTGGAAGAAGGCAATTATTGTCCCCCAATTTAAGAAAGGGCGTAGACCATTTTCCTCCATCTTTATCGCCCTTTTCCTTATTTCTCTACATGAGAAGAATGCTGCATGTGTGAGTTCAGCGTCACAGGGGCATTGCACATCTTGGCTTTCAGATGTGGCTGGGCTTAGGCAAGGATGCGTGCTTACGCTGACTATTTTCCTTGTATAATAAGTTTTGCATGAGGCTTTAGTAGACTGTCAAGTGGATGTCCCAAAGATAGGGTGGTATACCACTTCAGTCTTAGTCTATGCGGATGACTCTGTGCGTATAGCCCGGTCCCCAAGAGCCTTCAATATGTAGCATTTATGGGAGAATTAGATTTGCAGATAAAATTGTCTTCCGCGGACCAACTAGGAAGAAGGGGAAGTTTGGAACAATGCGGTGTGGGGTGGATCCAATTCCACTGGTCGACTCATTTGGCTATTTGGGGGTAAGTTTATTTTTTTTTTTTTGGAGGCTTTCTCTCCCGAGGCTCATTTTTTAAAAAAAAAAAAAAAAAAAAAAATTGTGCAGCATGAGGCAGTCAGTAGGGGGCATAGCCAGCAGCCGTTAAAGAAAGTTGGAACGATTTATACGGCCAGAACTAGAGGAATCCTAAAATATGGTGCTGCTATCGGGGGCTTTGTGAATTAAAAGGCTATCCGATTCAAAGTCAAACTGTTGGCCTTAACCACTGTCTGCCCCGAACTTTGCTGCTCACAATGAGTTGGGCCTGAGTTATATTGCAGATGAGATGGCAAAAGAACCAATATCATTGTGGTTCAGGGTCTGGGCAAATCTTAATGCTTCCTTATCTCAGCATTTAATAAGAAATATTGTAAGGTATGCTGGTGCGAACACATTAAATGGCTCTTTTATATGGAACATGTGTTACAGAATTAACATTTGGAGGGGAATTTTGACGAGCCAAGCATATTGACCAGGGTGATCAGCCAAGAAATAGATGAGTGACTGCATGGATTTATGATAAAAGGGAAACTAGAGCTAGTAAAACCTTCGATCAACAAATGAAATCAAAGACCCTTTGGTTTGGTCTTGCAAGAAATCCCAAATAAGTTGTATTACTAGAACCTGTTTCAATAGCTTACTGTTGTGGGGCGGGGGGTAATGGCAAATAGAACAGTACTGTGTATTTATGTTGGTTGTACTGTATGTCGTGCTGGTTTGGAGGATCTGGCACATTTCCTGTTTTGCCCGTTATGCTAGGCGAAAGAAGGTGGTTGTTGGTTCCCGTTTTTAGAGGAGAAAGGCTTAATCTCCATGGCCCAGCGCTTCTCTTCCAGTTGAAGGTGGAAGCCCCTTTTGACAGCCTGGGCCTTGTCAACTTTTGTAAGTAGGGCATTGAAAATGCGTCAGAAGATCATAAAAGAAAAAGATGCCTTTTAGGAATGTATTAAAGCATAGTTTCCCCACTAGAAAGGTGGCTAGAGTATGGGGGTCATGATATTGCTCCCTATCTGAGGCGGTTGGCCAAGTTTGAAATGTTTAAGGTTTTTATGTGTCAAATTTAACAGTTTTTTATATCTTGTGATTATTCGGATATAAATATCCATAAAAGTAACAAAGTTTTATTGACTGACTGGCTACTGTGACTAGGGAGATCACCTCTTCCTTTTGAAAGGGGTCACTACTGTGACGAGGTTATGCAACCCTGATGCAGTTTTATCCTGGCCCACTATTGGTTCGCCT
Source organism: Ambystoma mexicanum (assembly GCF_040938575.1). NCBI lineage: Eukaryota > Metazoa > Chordata > Amphibia > Caudata > Ambystomatidae > Ambystoma > Ambystoma mexicanum. The sequence continues at coordinate 82,372,039 of NC_090932.1, forward strand.
GATACCTAGAGTCTTGCGGATGAGCATCCGTTTCTTCCTGTGGAGTCCAGGCGGCTTCTCACCACTGTGGGACTTTCACGGCTCGGTCTGCATCTTCTTCCTGGTAGTAAGCCTCTTCCTTTGAGGCCTTCGCAGTATCCGTGTCGTTATGGACCAACCGGACCACCCTCCTTGAGACATGCCTCTGCCAGTGGCTCTTCTTCCTCAGTCTGGGTTGGTGGCTTGCTTCCCCGTTACTTGTAGGGTCGGGATGTGCCACTCTTCGTCCGGATGGTGATTCACCCTGCTCTTAGTTCTGGTTACACTGCTGCTCCGCCAGGGCTTGCCAAATCTACTAGCATTGGCGAGTAGTATTTACGAAGGGCGAGTACCATTTGCATGATACTCTACCTTGCTGGCTATTATGGCGATGTTAGAAACATATTTTACATTTACTACAAAAACACTTTCCACTAAATGGCAAATACAAGTTTCACTGTAAATATTTGACAGCATTGCAGCAAATATGAAGTGTGCTTATGGCGACTTGCAACATTTTACAAAAAGCACTGGTAAATATTTTGTCACCAGCCACCTTGGTGCAAGTGCATTTCTCTTGGGTTGAGTATGTACACTCAAGAGCTCAACCCGCAGGTCTAGTGGTATTTAAGTATTTGCAAGGCCTGTCTGCATTCGAGTCTCCCGGGTTCCTTCTCCGTCTCTGAATATTAGTCCTTTCTGACTTTTGTTTGTGTACAGCTGGTCCCTCCCTAGCATGAACATGCAGTCTTTCTTTTCTTTATGGATTGGTCTCCATTCTTCTTTCCCGCTTTTTCGCAGTATGGTTGGCTGCCAACCAACAAGCACTTGTTATGGTTTTCCCATTCTTCCTCTTTTCAGTACTTTGAAAGTGTGTATGTGTGAATGGTGTAGTATCACAATAAACAAGACTTGAGAGGCTGATGCCTCATAAGGGTCAGAGGGTCTAGGGATGTCCTTATCCCCAATAGGGATGGGGAGGGGAGAGTCTCTCCCTATGAGGTCCTCCCGCTTATTACCACCCCCACGGGGAATGTTGGATATTGGCCTTGCCTCCCCAGCCTTATGGGGAAGGGCTCCCCCGGGGAGAAGTGACGGGAACCTGTGAATCGTCACAAGGAACACATCGATTTAACCCGAGACCAGGAAAGTGACTTACTCAGGAGGGCACTCGCCCCTGGAACGTTTGTTGTTCGTTCGAAAGAACGACGTCCCCAATCCAAAACATAGACACAATACAACAACCAGCCCTACAGATAAGGTATCGGCCACTTTTACTCCCTAAAAATAAGGAATAAAGTACTTCCAAGCAAAAAATATGAAACTGACACCCAGGACCTTGTTCCTCTGCTTTCACCCACACAGCTGCATGGATAGGTTTGGACCAGTAGTGTACTTCATACCACAGAAAAAACTATTACTGCCCGATACGAAGATGCAAACAGGTATCTCTTAGTGTGCATGAATAACCTAGGTGCACAGAATTATGTATTAGAAAACTGTTTTACAGTTATAACATCATTTTACTCGCCATTGGGAATGGGACTTCATTTTGTGCTCTCGGGGGGGGGGGGGGGGGGGGGGAATAGGGAATGAAATAGCCCCATTTCAAGAAACTGGAGCACTGACCACAACCACAGTGAGGCAATCGCTACTACAATCTGGAGCACAACGACTTAACCTGAGACTAACTACCCAGGAGGGTATTCTCCTCTGGAATATACCTCGAAAGCGTAAATTAGCAAGGGAGGCACAATACAACCACAGGAAGGCAGATCTAAGCCAAGCTCAGGAAAATAACCAACCCAGGAGGGCATCCACCCCTGAAATCTACTACAATCCGAATCCAAAACGGAGGTCAAAGCGAGGCAGATACCACGGTATACTGCAGCAAATTGATCCACCACTGACCTCCAGGAAAGAAAGCCACCTGAGGGGGGTAACCTGCCCTTGGAATACACAGCAAATCCAAGATCAAGGTAGTCAGACCACAAACATGCCACAATATAAGAAGGACAAAGAAACGAGAATGGAAAATCAGAAGGAAATCACACCCCCTGTGGAACGGGTACCACTTACCAGAGTTTAAACTGACTAAGGATACGCACCAAGACAAGAAGTAAAACCGAATGCTTGTCCTGCTGCCTCTCCACCTAAGATCCTACCTCTAACGGAAAAACAAACAAGAAGCATGGACCCAAACAATCCTGGACACCAACACACACACAACCAATCGCCCTTCTGGAAGGACCCCAACAAAAATCGGAGCTAAGCTAGAATAACTAACCATTCACCCCTTACATAACCAAACACTAGAAAAAAGACCACATACAAAAACAACCCACTACAACGAACCAGAAAAAAAGAAAACCTCCCTCATCTAATTGAACTCTCAATGAAGAGACGGAGACCCCAGTTACACAATCGGCAAATAATGGCTTCATCAAAGAGAGAACCTCAGTAAAAGAAAACCCAATAAACGGCAACCCGACCGAGACACAGGAAAGAATATGCAACATTAAACAAGGCAAAGCACACTATACACTGCAGTCCATTCAAGAAAGATCCGTGGCCAAACTTGAAACGGAAATGTCCGGCTTCCTAAGCGGGGGGTGTAACCGACACATCTGTGCAGAAACATGCATATTGGACAACTACAAAACATTTGCCCAAAAGCCGTACCAGACAACTCTAAACTAATACACACCAGCGGAGGAAAAAAAAGGCGGTGGAATAACTTTAGCACACAAAGACCACATCTGTGCCACATCACTCAACGTCCAGCTCAACGACCAAGCCAACCTACTGTTCTCCTGAGCTGCAGACCTCCATCCTACAACCCCCTCCCCCCAACTCTGCAATGAAGCTCACTGACTCCATTGCCAACCTCTCCACTTATCATACCAGACGTTGAAATCCCCCAGAGCAATTATGTTATCAAAAAGAAAACAAAATCACAGTACACTCTCTCAGCGCACTACTGGAAACCCTCCACTTCAAACAAATAGCAAATGGATCCACCCACTGTGTCTGACACATACCAGGTGCAATTTTCAGAAGAGATGCACTCTCGACCACTGCCCCACCAGTACCGATCATATGGTGGGATCACCACTTGATCCCATTCACCGTCAAAACTGCGTAATGCCCAGAGACGCAATACTCCATGCTACTAATAAAAGAAACTGGAGGAGTATTGACCTGGAAACCCTCACAGAGCTAATGGTACCAGCCAAACCAAACTTTTCCCAGCTAATCGGAATGACTCCCGACTCTGCAGAAGAAAAACTGGACACCTGGCTAGACCAATTGGCACCTTTTTAAAATTCTTCAAAGCCACTGCAAAATAAATGGCAGCAAGATGGTTCACAGAACCGGGGGACCTAAACAAAAAAGAAACGCAACAAACTGGAACAATGGAAAAACCATTCCAACCAATTGGACAAAAACACATTTCGACGGCAACTCCATGTACAAATCAGCAGTCCTAAAAGCAAAAAAAAAAACGTACTACACCCCAAGAATCCAATTGTCAACAAACCCACAAAATGAACTAGTCTAGATCAAAGAAATCAAAAACCCAACACCGTACAACAAATAACGCTATACCATCGCAATCCTTATCTGACAATATCACAAACTACTGAAGAACAAAAATAGATGCAATTCAACAGACCATTGACGCAAGCAGCGCTACAATTAAAAATCCGGAACCACTAGAGACCAGAGTAACACCCCCCCCACCACAACACTTGACCGACTCGAACCTGTAAATGAAACCTTCAACAAACTAAAGGCACTAACTTCTTCAGCTCCCTTGGTGACCTCTCCCCACCAGGCATCTTCAAAGAAATCCTCAACCACAGAACCCCAGCATCATACCAGTGGCTACAAATGAACCTATCCCTAAACACAGGAATCGTACCTAAAGCTTTCAGATCAGCATACATCAAGCCCCTCCTAAAAGAAGAAATAAAAAAAATACAAGAAATAGAAAGAAACCAGAAATGCCCCACCAAGACCCATATCGAAAGTGCTCTACCCAGCGACTTGAGAATCACATCTACAAAATATTGCTCAACCATATAAAAAGCATGGAACACCTGACACCTCCTTGGCTTCAGACCTATCGGAGGAACAAAATCAGCACTGCTATCCATATGGGATGACCTAAAAATAAACGGCAGACAACAGCACCCAATCAACTCTCCTACTTCTAGACATATATGCTGCCTTAGACGCAATCAGACACACACCGCTTATCCAGAGACTGTGGAATGTGGCACAAAAAACTCTGCTCTACAATGGCTAAAATCCTTCCTCACCAACCCAACGGAAAGAACATACTTACCACCATTTACATCCAACAACAAAAACATCACCTGTGGATTACCACAAGAATCCAGCCTTTCCCCATTCCTCTTTATCTACATGCCCCCCACATCACTAATAAAATGCATTAAAACCCCTGAGAAGCCAACACTGGCATGCATCAACTTGAAAGCCCTCATTTCGCTCAAATCACTACACGAGTAAAGGAGCCACATTTCTCCAAGCCAAAATCAACCGCTACCAGTCAGGAAGGAACCTAAGATTAAGCAACAATGTCCAACTAAACACTATGAGAAAAGGAAATTCTGAGGAACAGCCTTCTCCGTCTCGTTAGCCCAATTATGGAACTTTTTCCTAAGGGAATAAAAACGAAACCTGATCACCTAAACTTCAGAAAACTGAAAACCTGGCTATTTAACTCACTGAGACAAACATAAAAGTGGACACCACACACAATTTACACCCCACACCGAAGGCATTCATGGGACAGTACGGATCTAGGAACCGACAATTAAACAACCACAATCTACTAACTAACCCTAAACCTCTCCTGTATACTTCCCACGTACCACTCGCATACCCAAAGGGTTAGCAATACCACACATGGAAAACACAAACCACACATTTGCCACAAGAAAAAACAGCCACCAACAGTCGGACACTGTACCTCATACAAGCCCAGTGCACACAATCCCAGCACACACAAAGCCAACACGCAAGGATGCCGGTTTCCTCTGGTTCTGCAAACATCAACAGAAGAGCACAGCCACTACCCTATCCCTCTTCCCACACTAAGCTACCACACCTACTTTTTTACAGAACCAGGTGAGCGCCTGGATAACCATGCAAATGATAGTGGTGCACGCTATAAATAAGTATAACCTAACCCTTGAGTCCAATATGCCATATACACCTGGTTACTGGCATGTTGTATCCAGTGTACAATCTGGTGCAGTTGAATATTCCAGTAGATCCCGTGAAGGCAGATTAAATGGAGGCAGGCTCTGAGAGAAGAGTTCAGAGGCACAGTGGCAAAGGATATGTTGGATCACCAAGTTTTCCCTGAGTAACCGAGTCCAGGCTGCATTATTCTCCTGCCAAGTCAGCTTTTCAATTTCAATTGTTTGAGGGCAAAGGTGTGGGGCCCAGGACGCTTGGGTAAATGCACACGTTGAGATCTTGTTCTGCAATTTGTTCCTTCTGGGAGGGAGTATTTGAAACTGTTCAACATCATGGGCAATCATTTTCTAATTGAGCCAGACTGGCGTCCTAGCAGAGTTTGGTAAGTGCCCTGCTGCCAAAGGTTCTTCAGCCTTGGCTTCCTGATCGCTAACCGCAGTGTTCTCAAACAACTGTCGTTGAAACTGAACCCCCAGTGTGGATTCCTGCATGTTGGCCCTGGTTTGGACCAACATTAATGAATTGTATATTTCTTTGATAATCTTTCAGGTGGCATTTAGGGGATATCTGGACAGAATTTAGAATGCACCTCTTCTCCCCTTTTATTGTGTCTCTCTCTCTCTGCGGGGAAGCTGATCTTATACATTCTGTTGAGCAGTACAGAAGGCATGGCACCAACACACATTTCATGAACATTTGCTGTATGTTGACATGGACTTGAGAGTTAGACTGGTAAGCGTAGACCAAAAGATGACATTTTAAAAGACAATGTTCTTTGGCTTCCACTGTAGTCTAAGGTCATTGAGGCATGTCGGGAGTGCTACTGGCATACATTCTATAATGTATTGCAGCCCCCCCACCAACCTCCACCCCATCCCTCCGCAGAACCTCTGTTAATGTGGGGTGTAGTTTCCAGGAGGACTCATTCTAATGTACTTTGAGACTGTAATGTAGGGGACACCAGTACAGTTCCCTTCCCTGTTAGAGTGCTTGAAACGGGGGCATGTTACGAATTAAGCATTTGCCTTAGCTAGAGTTTGTTTTTACTTTCTGATTATTCTGTTTTTGGTTCACTGACACTCATCCACAGCTTTCTGACTTGGGTAGCACAGTTTTTTATTTAATTTTAAGGCCCTTAGAAATAGTTTTTGATGAGGTGCTATATTAACCTACTGGGGATTATCTGTGTGCCATTTCCACCCCCCCCCCCTGCCTAGATGATATTGACTAGATTGTTCATTGGAATCTGCCTCTTGTCTTGTGGGACTGTGAACGGAAATTAGTATCATTGCAGATGTTCAAAAATAATCCTTATTAATCCAATACCAATATGCAATTCAGTTTGTGGTGTGCACTAGATCAATAAAGGACTACTATCGCCACAGATCCGGGGGTTGGTCCAACATCCACACTGGACAAGCTACGGCACTGGGATACCATCTTGTTAGTAGACTTATGTAACACTGCAAAGGGCTGTCGGGTAAGCACTTATTTTGGGAGATTTCCTTTATTTAAAAAAAAAAAGTGTTTGTATTGTGGTTCATAAGAAAAGCAGCTGTTGTCTAATGTCTAAGGTTTTAGGTCCGGAGTTTGCAAAGTTAATGCTATTGGCTGAACAACTTGAGCGTGTTCCAGAGTTTAGTTTTACAGATTGGCTTCCTCCAGCGCTGGGCAAGCTCCTCTGGGAAAATCTTCACTGTATATGAGCTATTTTGCAGAGCCTCCATGCTCTTCCATTGTTTGGCCCTTCGGTATGACTGGCAATGAGGCTAGCCATTCAATTTGTCAGATTTCTGAAGTGGTTGCATCTAAGTCCGAGAACACCAAGTATTCACTAGATGTTGATGCCTGGAAAGGCTTGCAAGGTCGTTTAGCTTGATCATGTGCTTTCATTTCCATTGCATACCAGTGGTGGGTGCACTGGTAGCACTCTCTCATATTCTACTGTTCTCCTTTCACCATTCCTGCCATGTTTCTGGTCATTTGGTCCTACAATTTGATAACCCCATATACCTCTCCTGTTCGACCTGAATATGGAACCCAAATGGGTTTGGCAGTAGGCTGTGCTGTGGTATCGGTCACTTCTAGGCAACAATAAACTTGGTAATGATGAAAATGACCTTCACGTCGTCGAACTGGTTACTAAAGAAAAATGTGATCACGTCAATAAAAAGAAGTCTGGTGCACTTTTCTTGGACATCCGCCACTGCTTCCCCTCCTTCAAAGTTATCGAGCCCTTAAAAACCGCCAGTTTGGGACCAATTGCAAACCCTTCCTTATAATCAATTATTCCTAAGAATGTGGACTCCTTACCAGATTCCCTTTGTCGTGTTGTAATTTCCAGTTACTGGGCAACAAGCTGACTTACACCCCAAGGTTGTGCATCTTGTTTGCCCAGTTTGTGTGGGATGGCATTGAAAGATTCCGTGGTGTACCCATGTTCTTGAAGAGGAGTGATGCGGTCCTGAAACACATGTCTCAATGTACGCCTTGTCCTTGAGCGGCTCAAGCTGCATTTCTCAAATGGAAATAGTTTTTTGCCAAAAGATCGTGGAGTAAGGGCAGAGGGGAAGAGTAGGGTGTTGCAGCAGAATGTGAAATGGCAAGTTTTTTTTTTTTTTTAGATCCCTCCCCCCCCCCCCCCCCTCCCTCCCTCCCCCACCTTTTCTTTCCCCCAATAACACCTATGTTGACTGATTTAATGCTGTCATTTGGATTTACTTTATTCTCTGCGTGTGTCTGGAAGTTGTGAAAAAGTACTTGGTTGTGCCCAAGTCCCTGAAATGCACCATAAGGGTATTTGTTAGTGGCACCAACTTGCCCCAGCCTGCCCCTTGGACACTATGGACAAAATGAAATAACTGTGAATATGTGCTTCAGATCAGGCCGTAATCCTATTGGAGCTCAACCCTGTACCACGGTTCTGGTATTACTATTGATCTGTGCATATTAGCTGAGCAGTGTGACACAGACCGGGGCGCATTCTTTGGAGGGCATGCTGGTTCATATTTGTTTTCTAGTGTCCACCCCTGGTACCAAGAAGAGCATCCTTTGGAAGCTAGAGCCCTCAGCATTTAGTGTTCACGGCCACTTTCAGATATAACTAGCAAAGCTTCTCTGGAGGATGCCCCCACATCTCTCCCGGGTACTTAAGTGTTTCTTGCCCTAACAGTGTGTTATGTGGCCTGGTATGGCCTGGGCCCCACCTGCATACGCTCAAGAAACCCACTGGAGACCTCAATGGTTGGTCGGAAGAGCCACGCACCCTCTTCATTTTCTCTGTTCAGTGGTCACCTATGTGACCTTAACACACAGGCTCGGACGGAGAGGTTGGAGGGGGGGAACCAGACAAAACATCCCATGGCAAGTATAAATTGTGACAAACAAAGGCGCAATTTTTTTTTTTAAATAAGTAATAAACAGAATAAAACTGCAGCTGCAGACGCTATAAACCTCGGTCAGCCTTGTCCAATGGCCTTGTTCTGGAGTTGAGCCGCCACCTTGTTTCACAGCCTTCTTTTGGCTGCAGCGCCAGTACTGCTCCCTGAGGTACCCCAACACCCAGAAAACACATCCTCATCTTCCTGCTCCCTCACAGCCGCCACGTCTCCCTCTTGGCTGCCGCCTCCGGACCAGTCACATTCTTCAACACTTGAGGCCATATGGGCAGCCACCTCTGCACGTCGCGTGTTCCCCACATCTGCCAGCTTGGCGACACTTATGGATGGCCACAGGGTCTTGCCGAGAGCGGCAAAGTGCCCTGACCTATGGCATCGCCCACACGGCTGACCCATCGACAGGCACTCTCCGATGTGCGGCATCACTCGCATGCCCAAGGGATTGCCTCTTCCAATCCAACTTTTGGGGTGGCCACACTTCCACCTCCACCCTTCTTACTCTATCGGAGCACACGCTGCACCCATCTTCAAACCCTTGATGGCATCCTCTGTCATAGCTGACTGTGTCGCGGCCAACTCATGGGCTCTTCCCAACTCCAACATCCTTGAGGGGGGCATACCAATCTCTTTCAATATCTGAGTGTGCAGCGTGTTAGAGCGCCATGCCTGGAATTATTTGGCTTCGCAGCTCTCCGTCCCCGTACACGAATGTTCAAGTGGCAGCCATAAGGCAAAGGCTTGTGTAAAACTAGTCAAGGGACTTGTCTGAGCCCTGGGTCGCTTGCCTCAATGAAAACCTTTCAAAATCAATGTTAACCATTGGTGCAAAATATTTGGTGAGCACCTTTCTCGCCTCTTGATAGGTTTCAGCTCCTGGGGACAGTGTCTTGGAGATATTATGGATGTCACTCTCGGCATAAAAAGCAGTAGGGTCGTCTTTTGGTATCGTCCACTATTTCAGCTGCCTCATAGAACATGGCCAGTCTCTCTAGCCAATGCGCCCAGTTGACCCCCAGGGATGTAGGGCTCACTTTCATATCGAACTCTGGCACTCGGTGACTGTGAAACAGGATCTTCGGGTTGAACAGATGCGCTTACTCCTTTCCTGGGCGCTGGGGCGTTGTTCGCCCTCTGACTGGGCCATTGGATATTGCTTGGATCAGGTGTGCTAAATAACACATTGCTGCCCACTCCTCTGTTTCCACCGAACCTACGGCCTGTCATCTTCTCTCTCCCCATCTTTGTGTCGCCCCCTTTTTAACCAGGTGGCTGCAGGGCCCCTGGACAACACCCCACAAACACTCACTGGGATGTGAGCTGCGGCAGGCAAGATAGCACACCTTGCTGGCAAAAGTACCTAGGAGTCGTATGAGCTGACTTGTTGAACCAATGTTGTCCTATCTGGAATGGTTTACTATTCCCTCTTAAACCAGGGCCTCCCATGTAGGCCTGGACCACACCACACAAGCACCCTCTTGGTGAGGGCTCCGGTAGTCGGGGAATCTTGCATCACCAGCCACACTGATGTGAAACGGCCCTCCTCAGAATCCACTGACCTATTCCTTGCAGCCCCTGCCGTCTGCCCACATAAGCTGCTGTGCAGCCTCACCAGGATCAATGTCCAGCCGAGAGCTGGCAGTTATTGATGGGAGCCGGTGGTCACCAGGACAAACCATGTCCCAGCAGGGACTCACGGGCACATCTCACGCTGAGTACTGAAACATGCACTGGTGAGTCTGGATGCACAAGCCTGCACCCAGCGGGACCTCATTGGGGATGCCAACATTCGCCAGGGGCGCTCAAAGGAGGCAGTGCAGCTGCTAACGGTCTAGGTATTTGACCAAAGCGCACAAGCTTACCAAAAGTAACATTGTGCACTGAACGAAAGTAACCCAAGTTACTTCTCTTGAATGCTGAACTGAAACAAGTGAAAGTATGTTGTGAATGGGTGAACCCTCCCGACCCTACCTCCTCACCTCTTTCTTCAGAAGAGCTGTCTCGGGACTCAGACTGTTCCTTCCTTCCTTGATTTCTTTGCTTCCTTAGTCTTTTCTTTTTTCTCGTGCAAGTAGGGTCAACCTTCCCCCGGGGCCATCTTGGCAGGGAATGGAACCCAGAGGAGTAAGCCAAACACCAGGGAAAAAGCCCTTGGGCACCAAAAAACCCTGCTACGAATTAACTGGAGTTTCTTCAATGGTCCTTTGGTGGGTGGAATATTTTGATGACTCGCCCCAGTTAGCAAGAATAATCTTCTCAATAAGAAGGAATGTTCACCAGTTCTTGACTAGTAAGGATCAGGTAAACCAACTCCACACCACAAGGGAACGTGCGAAGCTCACATAAGGAAATCCTGGGAAGGAGCGCTATGACGTTGGGAAGCGCTATAGTAATTCAATCAGAGGAAAACTAGTTTGAATCCTGGAACGGGAGAGAGAGACCCGAAGCGGGTAAGTGAGAGAAAAGCTTGTAAGTGAGCGGAAGGCAAGATAAATAAAGATACAGGCAAGAGTGAGTGCGATGGATCACAGAAACAGAATGCAAGGGAGCACGTAGGAAAGGTATGCACAGTACAGTCCGAATATCAGATGCTTCAGAGCAAGGTGCGCAATACAAATAAACTAAATACAAATCGGTCATAAGATTGATTGAACACGAGAAGGAAGTTAGGGATAGTAAGCAGCCAAACTGCTGGAGACTGAGAGGAGGCGAAAAGCCGGCAAGTAGAAGCCGGGTAGATCCGTGTAGAAAGGCAAGGAAAAAAGATGGCAGGCTAGGGTGGAAAACAAAGGGGGGAAAAAGTCCTGAAAGAGGCTGGCTGAAGGCAGACAGGAAAAAACACAGATTAGCTAATGAGCTGAGAGGAGACTGTAAGGAACAGCAGCGAGCTCCAAAGGATGGATACAATGCACCGTTCCTATGGCACGGTATGTTATACCTGCGGCGGCCATGTTGGATGTGGACTGGACCGCATCTTCCGCTTGGAGAGCCTGTATTGAAACTTCCATTTTTGCCAGAGCCTCCAAGGTCGCAGCATGACAAAGTAACCCAAGTTACTCCTATGGGATTCTGAACTGAAACAAGTGAAAGTAACCCCAGTTACTCCTATTGATTACCGAACTGAATGAAACATGCAAGGTAGCATTTAATTAAGCAACAATAATCCTTATTGAATAGCAAAGTGAAAGAAACCAGTTAAAAGGACCACGTTGCTTGTATTTAAGAGTGACAAATGAAAATGACTATTATGGAATGTAATAGTGACTAAATAGAATACAAGTACATTTACTGAACTTTGTTTGGAATACACCAAGTAGGCTGACCTTTATTGTGATCACAGAACTGAAAGGCAGAAGCCAAAAGACATTGGATATATGAATGTGATGGTAAGGAACCAACCTTAATGAACATTGAAGTGAAATCAAAAGGAAGCTACATGGAAAGAAGAAGCTGCACTTTAAGTCTGATATTGACCTTTGAGTGAACCCTGCACATTCCTGGTTGCGTAACCTGTGATGGGTGGGCCTTGTTGTCTGAAACGGCGCATTGACCAGAGAATTTGTTTGTCAACAAAGAAGCTTGCTGTGGTGAAAGCAGGAAAACAACTGTTGATTATATTCAGACTTTGGGAGGTGACCCCTCAGTTATGCAAGTCCAGTTCAAAGACTCAAAGTTTCAAGATGGTTCCTTTTTGATATTGACACTAAGCCTGGGGAAGTGAACCCTGAGTTTTGGTGTTCTGAAACGGTTACCTTGGAACTGTGACCTTGGAGGATGGCACACTACCCTTAATGGAACTCTGTTTCCTCTTAACATGCCAAGGAGGAATGATTGAACTTTGTGGTGAACGTATTGATATTTGGGAGAAAAAGCTAATGAATAAGCCAGAGCTTGAAGTAGCTCAGAACACTATTTAAGTTGTGGTTGATGGCCCTACACATTGTTTTGTATTAGTTGTGAGAGCAAGTATAGGTTTTTGGACACAGACTGACTCTTCAGTTGAACACTTCGACACAGGCTGACCTTAGTTTCATTAGGTAGGGAAAATCCCACCTCCAGTATAGGTCAAGGTAGGCCTTTATCATCCTGATTTTCTTTTATAAAAGAGTGTTCAACTTTGAATCATTTGTCTGTCTCTCCATCCATGATGCCAACCTCACAAATGGTGTCAGGGGTGGTATGTGGCTCAACCGATACAAGTTGAGGCGCCGTAAAATATAAAAAGCTGAGTCCCGGAGCATCCGATCCTTCAGTAGCCACAAACGGTTCTATTAGATTTAACGTTTGTAACAGTAGGGATGAAATAATTCCCCCTGGGGGGGAAAATGCAAAAGGAAACCCTCATAGGCCGGACAGAGGATACTAGCTTAAGAGGTATGCAGAATATCCTAGACTGTGATTTTTGTCTCCTCCACAGTAGGAACCTGGAACAGTCGAGAATAAGGTAGTAATGACTTTTTCCACCGGTTTACATGTGGTGCAGAATGTTCCAACCCGCGTTTGAAGGGTATGTGAGAAACATGAGGGTCTTCTTACCTACTACCCTGGGATCCTTTATGCAGGTGGCCAGGGAAAGGCCATCGCGTTTGGGTCCTGCCCTTGTGGCCGGACAAACTAGGGAGGATCACCTGGGTAGAGTGTCCTTGGGGATTGCAAGTGATATCTCCATGATTGTGCCTTGGTATTCTCCATCTTCCTTTCCAAAGGAAACCCCTTTGCCAGAGATGGTTATAGGACACTGTTCATCCAGGCGTATGGTTTCTGAGAAGGTTAGGACTACATTACATTGGACAGCTTAAACAACGTAAGAGGACAGGTAAAATGTTGGTACCTTTTTGGTGAGGCATGGTATCTTCCTTATTCTCGGGAAAGCCAACTTGTTTTTTTCCCACTGACCTTTTATGGGTCATTATAAATGTGTTGGATATATTTTTCCCACATCTTTCTCCCTTTTAAACTGTATGACAATACTGAGTTGAAAAAGAAGAAACGACAACTAGGAGCAATGAAGATTACCTCCATTACCCATGCAGGTACTGGTATGAAGAAGAGGCCTGACGGTCAGGCTGTCAAGACTTCCTCCACTTCATGGTCGCTTTGGCAGCAGTGGCGATGCAGACACCCGCATGGGGTCTATTCTTCCTCAAGATGGCGCTCTGTAAGTGCCGTGCTGAAAACCGCAAGTAGCGGTCTAGTGTTTCCCAAGATGGACGCTTACTGCGGCGCGCTGTCTTGGCACATGAACACCTGATCAGCTTCATATGCTGAGGCTCAGGGTGGGTTCCTTGCTTCGCTTCCCGTTGCCTTGACACTCCTGTACTTTGTTGTACTTGCTACCTGTTTCTCAGCCTTGTGCCTTCACTCCTGACTCCTTTCTCCTTCTTCGCTCCTCCTCTCTGCTCCCCTTCCTTGCAGCCTACCTGTCCTGGACTGTCTCCCACTGTCCTGCTTGCTCCTTCGCCTCTATTTACTCTTGCTGTTCTGGCCTCCTGGATCTTTTTTCTTCTGCAGTTTGCGTACCTACCCGCTGGATAGCATCTACTGCGATACCATCGTCTTCTGGAACTGACATCTACTAACGGAGGATAAAGGGTTTTCCCTCCCAAAGAAAATGGCATACTAAAATGGATTCGGAAAGACTTGGCCAGCAGTGAACAAGGATTGAAAGAACTAGAGTTCAGAGCCTCCACTACCCAAGACCTACATGTTCAGGCCGAAATAAAGAAAGAACTGCTGAAGTTCACGGAAATAGCTGAACGAGAAACAAAGTTCATGAGCCGCAAACACCAGGTCCGCCAATATGGGGAAGGACAGAAACCAGGCGCCTTGTTAGCCCGTCTTCTATCAATAGACAAATCCCCGACCCAAGTGGAGTGTATTAAAGATGACCAAGGTCAACTAATGTATTCAGAGGAAAAAATTGCCAATGTTTTTCGGGACTTCTATCAAGATCTTTATAGTTCCAAAGGGGTTTCCGATCCAGAAACTATATAAAAGTTCCTCGATGACACAGTTGTACTAGGTTGAATCGGAGCTACGTGAACCCTCAAACGCTCCGATAACAGTAGAAGAAATTCTGGAGGCAATAAAATCCCTCCCAAACGCCAAGGCGCCTGGGCCCGATGGGCTCATCAGAGAGTTTTACAGGGCCCATGCAACCATCCTAGCCCCTCTTCTGCTCTGAGTTTTTGAAGAATCTTCGCAGCATGGCTTCCTCTCCCCCACATCACGTGAAGCCAACGTAATGGTGCTGCACAAAGCCGGCAAATCCCCAGATGAATGTGTATCCTACAGGTCAATCTCCTTGATTAATCTGGACAATAAAATTCTAGCTAAAATTCTCGCTGCAAGGTTGCTTCCTCTTATGCCTGCACTTGTAATCGGAGATCAAGCTGGGTTTATCCCAGGGCGAAACACAACCTACGGGATCAGAAGACTGCTTGGTGTCATAGAGGCCCTAAATCCAACACAACGGGCTATAGCAGTCCTTCTCGACGCCGACAAAGGGTTTGACTCTGTTGAATGGCCATTTATGTTCCCAACACTTACACAAATGGGCCTAGGTACATTCTTTATCAAATTAGTGTCCTTGCTATATAGTGCCTCCGCTCATACATTACTCTCAGAAACTCCAGGTCCTCAGGCATAACACTAGAACGCGGAACAAGACAGGGTTGCCCGCTCTCTGCCCTGATTTTTGCCCTCATTATGGGAACCCCTGTCTTCGAGGCTTCGCGCCAACCATCTGACACAAGGTCTTAAACTGGGTGCCCATAGATTGTCTCCCTCTACGCTGACGACGTCATGTTATTTGTCAGTGACCCACAGGCCAATCTTAACCTGGTAATGCGAGAAGTCATAAAATTTGGGCGAATGTCAGGTCTCAAAACCAACTATTCAAAATCCGTAATCTTTCCCCTGACCCCGACCACAGCTGAATTCACAAACGATTACGGTCTTAAATGGGAAACCTCAAAGGTTCGCTATCTGGGTATTTATGTCACGTAATCATCATGAGATATATATAGATAACTATGTCTGTACACTAAATTCCTTGCAGGAACGAATTCATAGGTGGAAAACTCTACCTTTAACGATATGGGGAAGAACCTCCTTAACGAAAATGGTCGTCTTACCCAAACTTCTCTATTTGTTCACGAACATTCCGCTACTTGTCCCCAAATCCTTCTTCCAAAAAAATCAGGAGTCTAATCCTAGAATTGTTGTGGGCTGGGAAACCAGCGCTCGTAGCGTACAATACATTAACGTTGCCAGTGTCGAATGGGGGACTTGCGCTCCCCGATATCAAAGTACTATTGGGCAGCCCAGGCACAATTTCTCAGTCACTGGTATACGGTCCACTTTGTTCGGCCCCACGTGCAGGTGGAACGTGCCTTAGCCTCCTCCAACCTCCTGAGGGCCATCATTATCAGCCATATTTCGGTCCCATACAACACGCTAAACATGGTCCTATCCACCTATGCAATTTGGAAAAAAATAGCAGATACGGGGTGACAATAAGATTTTCCCCATTATTACCCATTAGATTCGTTCCTGGAATCCCCATTACTAATGAGAAAGTGTTCCTTATATGGACAGACAAGATTAACATTCACTCCTTTAGCGACCTCTTCCCCGGGGGCAGCTTTCTGACTCCACAAATGGCCAAAGATAGAGGCGGTAACTCCTCGTTAGATGTGTTCATCTACTTTAGACTACGTCACACCCTTCAAAAGCTGTTTCCGTCCTTTCCCAATCAACCACCCACATGGGATTTATTACACAATACGATTCAAGCGCAGGGGGAGGGAAGATTAGTGTCGTTATTATATAAATCCCTTATAGTAGGTAGTGTGACAACCAAACCCAGGGCGCAGCAAAAATGGGAATCAGCCATTCAGAAATCGTTATCTGGTGAAGACTGGTCCTATATCCTCCGCCAAACGCAAAAAGTTGCAATAAACACTCGGCATAAATTAATTCACTTTAACTTCGTGCATCAGACGTACTACACCCCAGTTAAGAGGAACAAACGCCACCCTGAATTGTCAGCCCGATGCGACAGATGTGCGGCAGCTAACGCTGACTTCCTCCACCTAGCTTGGAACTGTCCGGGAATTCACAATTTCTGGTCCTCTGTTCTACAAATAACCGAAGACCTCAAAGGCGAACAAGTGACCCCCAACACCCCTCGAGCCCTGCTCAGTCTTACGAAATACTTGCAGCCAGCGTCTCGAAAGCTTGCAGCCCTGCTCCTGGTGCTGGCACGCAGGAGAATTGCGATGTTGTGAGGTCGTGGCCCGCCCCCCAAGATTGAAGACTGGAAAAAAGACATTATTTATTGTCAAAACACTGAATGTGAATTTATAAGACTCCTACCGCTGCATGCTCGCCCACCCGGACATCTGGGGGTCCATACATAAATTATCTGTTAAAAAATGCAGATCACTCAGACTCTGCATTTGTGAACTAGAAGATGTGTAATGGAGCTCGGATCCGTAAGGAGGCGCTGGATAATGTTGAACTGACAATGAGGACGGAACCCACGGAATCCTGCAAGGGTGAACTTGGGGGTGGGGAGGGGGGTTGGCTCGGTGGGGTTGATTGAAGTTGGGGGTCTTGTTTTTTTCTTTCCAATTTTTTTCTGTTTGTTTTAATCTGGTTACGCACCCTGGAAGTGCCTATGTATGGCGATCATATTGAAAAACCAAAAATAAAGTTTAAAAAAAAAAAGGGTTTTCCCTTGATAGCGTTTTTCCCATTGGCCCCAGTGTATACTGGGGCTTTGGACGCTTTTTGGCATTGATCCACTAGCAAGTTATCCATACTCCTGAGACTTACAAAGGAAATGACTATTAACCAGGTTAGTCTTGGGCTTGTTACTAAACTTACACAGTTCTGTCCCACTAATTCATCCATCTATGGTCGGGCAAGGCAAAACGTCGACAATCACCTGTATCCTATTAGCCCAACACGGGTATATAAAAGCTGTGACGGACAGAACGGAGAGCATGGGTCGGAGAGAGAGTCAGAAGCAGAGGGGGAGAACCGGAGTTATAGCCGAAGGAGAGAAGCCGAGGCGCCAGCATGCGAGTGGAAACCCTTGGGATCCTGCTGGTCTGGGAATAAGGGTTAGGAGATCCCAACCTTGGCAAGGCAAGCAGAAGGCACTGCATGCAGCAAGAGGCGAAGCTCCCTTCACTAGCTGGTGAGCAAGAGAAGCACCCTGCTATTTGGCGGACCCTCTGGAGGAAGGTGCAAAGTGAAGGAGCTGCTGGAAGAGCTGCTGAGACTGGGCAGGTGTCTGGGGACACTTGTAATACCCTGGGTAATCTAAAGAGGCGGTGCAGCTGCTAACAGTCTAGATATTTGTGACCGAAGCTCACAGACTAACTTATAGTAATATTCTGCACTGAATGCAAGTAACCCAACTTACTTCTATTGAAGACTGCACTGAATGAAATATGCAAGGTGGCATTTAATTAAGCAGTAACAACCGTTATTGAATAGCAAATTGAAAGAAACAAGTTAAAAGGTCCTTGTTGCTTGTATTGAGGGTGAATTGAATACAACAAGTTAAAAGAACTATTATGGAATGCCATAGTGACTGAATTGAAATTACATTAACTGAACTTTGTTTGGAATACAGCAAGTAGGCTGACCTTTATTTTGAACACAGAAGCGAAAGACCTTTGCTATAAGAATGTAATGGAAGGAACCAACCTTAATGAACATTGAAGTGAAAATCAGAAGGAAGCAGAAATAAAGCAAGGTGTTAAAATTGAAGCTGCACTTTGAGAAACTGGCCATTAAGTCTGATATTGACCGTTTAAATGAAACCTGCGCTTTCCTGGTCGAGTGACCTGTGATGGGTGGACCATGTGGTCTGAAACTGCACCATGACCAGAGAATTCCTATATGTCAACAAGGAAGCTTGCTGTGGTGAAAGCAGGAAAACATCTGTTGTTGATCTTCAGACTTGATGAAGGGAACTCTTGAGTTGGGAACACTGTTACCTTGGAACTGTGTTGAACTTGGGTATGGGTAAACCACGAGATGTGATGCCTCACGGAACAACAATTAATTAAATTGGGGCTCGAGTAGTGACAGAGGGCTGTGGCCAGGCATATGCTCAATAGCAATTCATTTTAATAATATATTTTTTGTATATATTCAATTTAAACAATCTACTATTTATATAAACCCATCAACAATATGTGCAAATCCACGTTAATATATTGTGCAAATCTGCAAGTGCAAATGTACAAATTTGCAAATAATCTGTCGCCGGTCTTATGTGATTAAAAACCAAAGGGATCTGTAACATTATTCCAATATGCATACATTGTTTCAACCACCACTATTCATCAAAAATGCAATCAGAACATATTTTGAACATTTGTCAAATAAAGGTAATCGGAAGGAGCACAAATGCCGATGGACAAGCTCCTCAATCCTTAATATGTAAGTTTCCCTTTCTCTTAGTTTCAACGGTAAAACATCTAGTTAATTATTAGAGCTAATGTCTGTCTTCCTAAAGACACTCTTCAGTTGTACACTTTGACAGACTAACCTTAGTTTCGTTGGGTAGGGGAAAATCCCACCTCCAGTATAGGTTAAGTTAGGCCTTTATCCATTATGACATTTTCTTTAATAAAAGTATTCAACTTTGAATCTGTCTGTATCTCCTTTGGTGATGCCAACCTCCCACATCACCCACACTTACCTTCTGCATTCTTTTTTTCTTCTTAAATGCAGCAAGGAAGCATTCTGATGTTTCTTTCTACTTTGATGGGAGGAAAGTCTGTAACGCAAAAAGCCAATAGTTTTTTTGCAGCAGTGATACCAAGGGTGGGTAATCTGTGATGAACGTGAAATGGTGTCCGACCAGATAAAATGAGCAGTGGAGCTCATTTTATCTCCAGGCTGCCTTCTCGATGAGCAAGGAGTTTCCTGTGGATACAGTTGTTAGCTGATGATCAGCACTAATCTCTCTTCTGCATCTCAGATCTATGACAGTACTGTGTCCAAACCTAGACTGAATGTGTCTGGAGGGGAGCAGGGTTGGTTTGTGTTAGGAATCAAATAACTAGGACGCTGAATTGCATTCTGCCATCTTTAGATGTAAAGAAAACAACCTCTTGGCCAAATCATCAGTCATCCGTGGGTATGGCTTGTTGTGGGCCAACAAAATGCGCCCCCCCTTTTATTTTTTTTCTTAAGCAGATCTAGGTCTTGGATGGCCTGAACTTTGGTAACTTGCAGTTGTATGGCACGTTTCTCCTTGCAATATCCCAGGTACTTTACTGCAGTGGTAGTAAGAACGAGGGTTCGAATTAGCATCCACTAGCCATTGGCTGGTGATAATTGAATCTTGGTGAATAAGAAATGGTTTGCTGTGTGTGTATTACAACGATTCATCAGATGTCATTGCTTCTCCCTGAATGGGATTCCCTTTCCATGAGGCCAGAGAGGTGAGACCACTCCACAATAGTCCCCCTGGGGGTGGTGCAATGCAGGAAGAGCTTATGCGCCTCCCCCCGAGAAGGACGAACACCTGGGTGGAATTGGGCCCAACATAACCGTCCCAAACTCTTTGCCATCTTTTAGCCAATCCCTACTCGCTAATACTTCATTTGCTATTGTAGCATTTACTGACTCTAGTACTGAGACGAAGATGACTACTTGGGAGGCAGGCACTGACTAGAAGAGGATGTATGGATGCAGGAAAATCATTTCTGTGAACTCGGAGGAGCATTCTAGCATTTCAGGAAGAAACATACCTGTGTGGACTTCAGAAACTGAAGAGGGATTTGACATAATGTCAAGTTGTCTCTGGAGCAACCGCATTCATGATATGACATTTATAACGCACCTATACACAAGTGTTTCAAGGCACGATGAGGCAAAGGGGTGGGGGAAACAAAGGGATAACAGACAACGATCCTACTAGGCCAGGTGTAGTTCAGATCGCGCAAGTGCATGGGAAGGGGCAAAGTGCAAGGGATGGGGGGACCGTGCAGTACATGGGATTATAGACTAAATGAGCAATAAATGAAAGTGCGGGTGGCAAGTGCAACGGTTAGTGCAGATATTGGATGTCAAGTGCTGGTAGTGGGACTGTGGGGATACAGGAACAGTCCCCAAGTGCGGGGGTTGCAATGAATGCAGTGAAGGTGTGTGTGACTGGTGGGGGGAGGGTCCTGTGCCGAGATCAGAGGCTGTTCAGAGAACAGCTGGAAGCTGTTCGAAAGACTGTGACGCCATCGGAGGAGGAGACCCGTGTCTAGCAGGTCTGACACAAGGCCCTGCAAAAAACCGGCGAGGCAGTAGCACAGCCTCCATGAGGAAGTGGACCGCGCGGTCGATAATGGTGCAGAAACTGCAAGGAGCCAAAGGCTGCAGAGATGCTTCAGCAACTCAGAAGCTATTGGAATAAGTCGAAGAGCGAAACGAGAACCATGCAGAGACCAGAGCCTGGCGAGAGAGCCCCGAAGATACAGGAGAGAGGTTGCTGACCAGTGGGAGCATGAGAGGGTCCAGGCAAGTGAACTGTGCAGAAGAATAGATCTTCTTCGTGTTAGTGATAGTACAACACTAGAGAAGGCTCAAGGACCCAAATGTGAGAGGGTGTGAACTTTGCATTCAAGGATGTCTTCCTCCTGTTGGTGGTATCCCCAAGGCCACTGTCAGAAAAGGGTAGAGGACCCAAATGACAGAGAACAAGAGAAAGATATGAGTCGTCTTCCTCGTAGCAGTACTTGGCCGGTTAGTGAACCAAGTGGGCCAATTCAACGAAGAGACGAGTGTGAAATCACGATCTGGGACCCAATACCAGAAAGGGCTACAAGTCGTCTTCCTTGTGGCAGTACTTGGCAGGCAAGTGGGCCAAGTCAAAGAAGAGGTGAAACCAGAATTGGGTGTTATAGGTGTGGAGCCTGATGGAATGTAGGCCAGGGGAGGGAGCCATTCCCCCAGGCTATCTGAAAACGCATCAGGAAAAGGGAGTCCTTTTTCCTGACCCACCAATGAGTACCACCAGATTGTTTGGGACTCAACTGTCAGGGGGAGGGAGTCATTGCCCCTGCTATCATGTCAGAGGTATTGTTTGGAATATTACTGGCAATAGATGGGAGCTATTCCCCCTGATAACGTGTGCGACACGGGATGGCTTTGAAATTAATAGAACTGTCATCAAGACAGGAACTTGAACCCAGGAGAAGGGAGTCAGTCCCCTGGGATCGGCAAGAACGATCTTGTTATAGTTTCCAGTGTGCAGATCAAAAGCAAGGTTTTCATGACGCAAGACAGTGGATGTTTTCAGTTAACAGACATCCTGACATTCACTTTAGATCTTTTAGTTGAGGCAGGGAACCCCCCTCCCTGCCGCCCCTCTAGAGATGGGGATAGGTAGGTTTTATTTTCACAGAATAAAACATGTTTGCCCAAAAATATGCCACTTTTTGTGTCAGCCTCCTCCTTCTGCACCCTTACAGTATGTAGAATTGAGGTGGAGACCGACTTGTTATGGCTGGCTACTATCTTGTAACTTTTTTTACCCCCCCGCGGGGCACGCTGTTGCGCAGGCCGTAAGATGGCCGCTGCCTGAGTGCTCCAGCAGAGGCTCCAACATATGGCCATAATCTGGTTTTTGTAGCATGCTGCAATGTGATTTTTTCCCCCTACTGAAGCTGTGGTGCCCATGGGGAGTTGAGATCTGCCGCTCCCTGCATCTGTGGACCCGTGGAGTGCGAGTTGTGGGGACTCACTTTGGGGCTGCGACGGTGCGGCTGGCATTGGCGGGCGCCCCTGCCCCCCCCCTGGCACTCTGGGGCGGTGTGGCCTGTCGGCATCGGCGGCAGTGGCGCGGGGCCCCCTCACGCACCTCGAAGTGATCCGCCACCTTTGGCAGAGGGGCTGGTGCAGCGAGCCCCGCCGGCAACCCCTGTGGCGGGCGGGCCCTGGCTGTGCGGTGGCGGCCGTCCCCCGCCGGCTGATTGCGGCTGACTGGAGGAGCGGTCCCCCTCACCCAATGCGGGGCACGGGCTGGGTCTAGCTGTGCCGGGGATCCTACGGTGCTGGAGTGACTGGGCCTGGTTGGGGCGCGGCCTGTGCGGACTCTGCCGGCATTGGTGGGGGGGGATATTGCCCCATCGCTCACGGGACTTGTTGTGTCCTCCTTCCCCTGCCTGGCCCTGCTGGCCTGACAGTTTATAAGCAGTGAGTCGGGTGGCTGGGGGAGGAGGGTGCGACGGCTGCTCTAGTTACAGGGCGGGGGGCAGCGAGGACTAAGGACTTAGTTCGGACCTCGCCTGAATAGCCTGTTGGTGCATTATCATGGTCCTGGCCCCCTATTTATTTATTTCTTCTCTTCTTCCCCATCTCTGCGCTGTGGACTTTCTCCATCCTGATGGTACGGCGGGGCTGGACTTGAGCGGAGGACCCTACTGGAGCTGCTTGTCTGGATCTGGACCTGCCTTCTTCTGCCTGTCTGATGGGGGGTGGGGGAGGGGTTTGACGGTCCGCTGCATCTGTCTGGCCCCACTCGGACCTGGATGCACCACAACCTGGAACTGCTGGCGATCACTTGATGTGTGGTCACTGTCTATCACTAATTGGCTCTCTTCTGCGACCATCAGCATCCTGAGCTACTATTCTTTTCCCAGATTTCAGTCAACAAGTACAGGACCTGAGGAAGCCCTTCCAGGTGGTGAAAAACGTTTTGCGAAAGAAAGGCATTCGCTATTCTATCATGTACCCTGCCAAACTTGGGGTCGTCTACCAATGGAAAACACTATTCTTCACAACTCAGGAGTCGGCGGAGCGATTTGCCTCTGAACTTCCAACTGCGGCGGCCTCCCCCGGTCAGTCATCCTACTTCGCCTGTTCTCGGAGGCAGACCTCGCTCGGCCGTGCTCTGCACGGGTGCGCCTTGGCGTGCTCTGGGGTCTCACTTTGCAGCTATAAGAACCAGTTACTAAGCTTGCTTTTATCCATGGAACAGCTTAATATGGTAAATGAGCCTCTTGCTACTGGCAGGCACAACGGCCGCCGGCACCCCCCATGCCCAGAGGCGCCCGAGTGTCTTGAAGTTGTATGGTCGTTGTTAGCTGGGTGGGGTGGCTATTGTTGGCCGGTAGGTTGGGGCTTCTGGCGTGGGCGGGGGGTGGTGGGGTTATCCACAGTTTATTATTGGTTGGTGATATGGGTTCTGCAGCTTCCTTCCGAGTCTAGCACGCTCTTTGTGTCATGTTTCAATACAATGCTCCAGCAATCCATCACCGGAGGTTCTGCATGGGTATCGGGCTTCCCCAACCCCTCCCAACATACTCTTAACCTGACTACCCTGCAGGAGCTTTGTGTTCCTACTGACTCTGAGATTGTTCTTCTCAGTTGGAACATTCGGGCTTCACCAATGCAAAAAACACGCCTCCAGCTACGTCCGGAATCGCCACGTCAATGTTTTATGCATGCAGGAGACCCATTTAGGGAAGGAACAAAAATTCCTGGCCCTGGCAGGGTGGGGGGTACATAGACTTGGCTCTGCTTACTCCACGCATTCCCGGGGAGTGGCAATTTATATACACCAATCATTGGAGTTCAGATTACACAGACAAGTGGTGGATTGTGAAGGCCGGTTTGTTTGCCGGTTTATTTTGGTGGCTGGTGAGATTGCGGTCTGGTCCGTTTTATTCATAAACACGTATGGTCCAAATTATGACTCTCCCGAGTTCTTCCAGACATGCTCGTAACACTTCAGGTCTTTTCCGGGATATGAATTGGTTTGGGTGGGAGACTTTAATTTAGCTCTTTCTGCTACATTGGACAGGTCTACTACAGCCTCTAGGCCACTTCCCAGAGCTGCTCAGAAGTGGCACTCCATCGCAACAGACTACTCTTTGGTTGACATTTGGCGCTGGCTTCACCGTAACACGCGGGAATTCCCATTCCAGTGCATATGGTAGCTCCTCTAGAATCGATTATATCTATCTGTCCCTAGAACTATCGCGGGTGGAGGAGGGTGCGGCGATTCTCCCTCGCACTCTGTCGGACCACTCCCTAGTGCTGGTGAAGTTCAAAGGCCTGTGACCCCCACCCAGGCAACTCAGATTGAGGTTCCGGGCTCGCGCCCTGGAGGACGGTGCATTTTGAGAAGATTTGCCCCAGGCCATTGCAGAATTCTTTCAGTTGAATGTGGGATCGGTATCCAGACCCAGTGTCATGGGAGACTTTCAAGGTCTATTTACGGGGATGGTGCATGTCCCAAGAGGGAGGGGTCCTGAGGAGCATTCGCGAGGCGAACGCCCACGTGGAAAAAGATATCAAAAGTATGGAGCTCATCCAAGAAAAATAGAACTCCCCCCCTCGCTACAGTCTGAGCTGTCGATGAAAAGACGAGAAATCTGCTCATTAATGGATAGAGAGGAGAGGTTCTTAGGGGACCCGGTGCTGGCAGGAAGGTATGATGAGGGAGATCGTCCAAGCAGAACCCTTGCCTGGGTCATAAGACAGGAGAGTCGCCTGGAACCTATATTAGAAGTAGAATCCCCTGGGGGAGAGGCAATTGGGGATGTGGTGGGGATAAATGGGTTTTTTTGTCAGTTTTACAAGAAGCTGTACACTGCCGATAGTTTGGGCGCACACAACGCCATCACCCAGTACCTGGATAGGGTTGCCCTGGGCTGGCTTGTTTCAGAGGTTGGGATGCTTCTTAATGACCCCCCACGACAGAGGAACTCTGCAGAGTGATGCAGTTTCTCCCAAATGGTAAAGCCCCCGGAACAGACGGGATTACAGCTGACTTATACAAAGCTTTCCCGGATTTGCTTGTCCCCCATTTATGTCACATGTTTGAAGAGGCAGCCTCCTCCGGCGTTCTCCCAGAGTCCACTCGGACTGCCTTGATTAAGGTACTTCTTAAACCCAACAAGGACTCTAGACAATGTTCATCATATCGCCCATTGTCTTTGATAAACACAGACAACTAAATTTTGTCCAAACTGCTTGCAGACCAACTTTTCCACCCACATGTCTGCCTTGATCCTCCCAGATCAAGCGGGATTTATCCCTAGTCGTTCAACACAGAAAAATCTGCGTAGATTATTCACTTTAATGCATAATGTGAACCCGGAGGTCCCTATTGCTGTGGTAGCCCTGGACGCGGAGAAGGTGTTTCTGTTGAGTGGCCTCTTCTGTTCGAAGTCCTTCGTATGGGCGCGGGCACCACATTTCTCCACTGGGTCTTACTTCTCTACGCAGCCCCACGCGCCCTGGTATACACAAACGGGCTTCAATCCACGCCCATCTATCCCACCTGAGGCACCAGGCAGGGATGTCTCTTTTCCCCTCTATTATTTGCCTTGGCTATCGAGCCGGTGGCTTGCATCTTGAGGGAGTTTCCTTCCCATCGAGTTGTGACTATCCGTTCCTGTGTATCCATGGTCTCCCTCTACGCAGATGACATGTTATACAAAAAACACCCTTGGTCTAATTTCCAGCCGGTGATGGAGGAAATATCCGCTTTTGGGGCCATCTCTGGTCTACAAATTAATTGGTCTAAATCTGAGGACCTTCCACTCAGAGCTGGGGTCCTACCTCAAGATGTTGGGGAGGCCTCTGCGTGGTGTCCATAGGGAATTCGGTATCTGAGTGTCGGAGTGTCCACGTCCCCTACTGTTCTCTTTGCAGAGAACTACGCCTCGGCCCTGCACCACATGGAGCATAGGGTGGATGCGTGGATCCAACTCCCTCTGTCCCAGGTGGCCCGCATCTCTATCTAAAATGGTCATCCTACCGAAAATAGGTATGGCCCCCTATGTCCTTTTGGAAGCGTGTAAGGGCACTGATGTCCAGGTTGATAAGGGCAGGCAAGCATCCCTGTATATCTCTACGCACATTGTGGTGTTCTTATGCGCAGGGTGGGCTAGAGGTTCCCAATCTCTTTCTCTATTATCTTATTGCCCAGATCCAGTACCCAATTTGGTGGTGGTCCCCTACGAATAGCTGTCTCCATTCCCAACTAGAGGGCAATCGCCCAGACTGACTATCTGAAGGGCTTCCTCTGGGCTGTCCGTGAGCATCATGTGAGGGCGGAGGTTCAACCCATAGAGACCATGTTGAGGGCTTGGGATCGGCTAGCGAAGTGGGCAGGATTGGGACCATGGTACTCTCCCATGATGGCCATATTCAGGGTCCCTTACTTTCGAATACATTTTCATTCAGCACTTCAGGCCTGCAGATCCATACGTTGGGTGATTTTGCGCTGCATGGCAAATGCATAACCTGGGAGGAACTTACCTCTAGGGGCGATTGGTCTCCGCTCACTATGCTACTGTACTTCCGCCTTCGGGAAGTATTGAGATCTAGATGGCCTGATTTTCCTTTGGCTCCTGCGATCTCCCCAATTTCGGAGTATGTTACTAATCCGATAACCACTAGAAGAGTGGTTTGTCTCTTGTATGGGTTGGCTCGGTCGTTGGTGTCTCCCTCAGCTTCCCAATATAAGGCTAAATGGGCAGGCAACTTAACATGTTTTGCACATACTCAGTCCAAGGCGATCTCTGCCAACAATAGGCATCGCTTGACCCATTATAAGTTCCTACATCAGGCGTATTACTCCCCCTCCCCCCTCACTGCATAAGCTATTCCCACACAGGTCCCCGAACTGCAAGAGATGTCAACAGACCCTGGCCGACTTCTTCCATGTGGCTTGGCTTTGCCCTCTTATTCAAATTTTCTGGACGGCCGTGGCAGAGGTCATGGAGAAGTTAGTGGATGTCCCGATCCCTTTCACTCCTGAAACTTGGTTGTTGGTGGACATGAAGTCTGGCAGTGATAAACGTTTGCTTGGCAAGGCCTCGGCGGCGGCAAGATCCCTCGTGGCGCGCTCGTGGGGGACAACCACAGCTCCCACCGTACAACACTGGCTGAATCTTATGTCGATATGTGAACGGAGAGAAACACAATATAATCAGACGCTTACTCTTAATAGTAGACCCAGAGACTATTGGATGTCTTTCAGGAGCTATATATCGGATGAACAGAACTGTGTGAGCACCTCTTCGTCCCAAGGGGCTCTGGAGAACGCCCTGGCATTGCCTTGAAAGGCCACGACCACTATGATGGAACATTCACTGGGTTCCTCTGTTTTTTGGTGTGGAGCTGTTTGAGGGTTACGCCCTCTACTGTAAACTGAACACTTCGTGTTTTTTTTTGTTTTTGTTTTGGTGGTTTTGGAATTGCGACAGAAATATGTTGATGCCTTATGGTGATATGCCTGCATGACTCAGAAGGGGCTGGGAGGGGGCGGGGGGGTTGGGGTGGGAGATGTTATGTCCCATAAGGGGGTTCTGTTGAATGGTTTTTGTATTGTAAAAGTTAATAAACAGTTAAAAAAAAAAATTGATTCCCCTGCTAAGAATGCAGTTTCCAGGTTAGCTGCAAGACGAGCGAGCACCCCTTGGACCTGGGACACTGGCTTGAGCATTATTCCCTGGTTGGAATATGGATTATGACAATATTAAAAGATGCTCTTGAATATTCACTAGGATTAAGATCTGGTCCATTAATCTTTGGAACACTGCATGCACCCCATGGAAAAGGGTTTCTGTTATGTATTTTTTCTTTCTCCATCTTTAGGATGCGGTGGCACCTGGGTCTATCGCTTTGGCAAGGTCTAACATGCTGATGAATTTGAATTGACAATACCCTCCAGGGGCCGAAATAAGGGTTTGTGGAGCAGAAGCTAAAAGCTCCTGGGTATTCAGCATCACTCTCCAACTAGTGGCTAACTTTGGGGAACTCTGAGCTAGTACATAGTGGGTTGGTCTTGTTTCCACAACCTATGGCCATTAAATATGGCATATTAAAGTTAAAATATGTTCTAATGCTCCTTCAAATTCCCTAAAAAACAAGTTTGGGGGTGTGCTGATGCAATGACTTGATATTGCTTCACCTGGGTTTTTTGGAGAAAATGCCATGGAACGCACTAAGGAAGGTCTGTTAATCTTTTCCTTGTGCTTCCATGTGATCCTCTGGAATTAGGCAGAACATTGAGGTCCCTGGTTCTTTGTAGTCTTTCTTATTTCTTAATGTACATGGTAGGCTGAGTTTCCTTTCCTCTTCTCTATTGCTGTACCTTTTAATCGGATCACTTTATAAAACATTGTTTTTTTCTTTTGTTGACCTGGTGGGTGAATAGTTTGTTTTTAAGGTCAAAGAGGAAAACGCCAGATAAGTTCCTGTGGTCATTCTAATGGCAATCGGGGCAAGACACCATCCCAACTCTGACTGTCTTGATCAATAAAGTTCCTGTATGCTTTTTATGGGGGTTTGGGGGGGGGGCATTGTTGAACCTCTCAACATGGATGTTACTCTGGGCGTGGAATGCAACCTATTCATGGTATTGATAAAAGGTGCCACATTTCCCTCCTGGAACGTTGTGCTACTGTCAGGCAAACGTTCTCCTCGAAATCCAACTGGAGTAAATTAGAGTATTACTTTCAGCATGTTATGGGTGATATTTGTGTATAACTAAACACTTCCAGTTGAAAAGATGCGTAGTCCAGTATGATGATACAACCCACTTTTCAAGGGTTTTAGCGGTTTGATCAACTCCATTGTAGGTTTTGCACATCTGCTGGTATCTCTTTAATATATTGGAAAGCACTTTATGTATTGTCTTAGCAGGGTGCAAGACTTCTAATTTGAAAGGTACTAGAAAGACAAAACCTCAATTCTATACACATAAACAACCACCCATTTCCTACTCGCAACGGTCAAATATCACTAGCCAGTGGTGAGTTCAAATTGTTTACCCTGTTGCCAGTTCCAAACTGTGCAGCGTTAAGGTGCACGGGGGCCAGGTGCATTACACATTACAAGTCTGTGCAATGTTACGAATCAACAGTTGCCATTAAGGTTGTCCTCTTTAGCATCTAGTTCTACCCTATATGGGAGGCCTCCGTTTTCACTGGAAAAAGGTCTGCTTATTCTTGTTGACAAGTTTAAAGGTCTGCTTCAGCTTGATCTAGAGGTTCTATTACATTGATCATATTGTAGCAGGTCTGTTCACAAGTTAATTTGATCTACTCATTACCATATCAAATTTTATTGCAGATCCCCAAGATTGAATAACGAAAACCTAATTTCCCCGATAATAATTCATGACCCCAGCTCCTACGTCAATTAAGATCTTTAAGGCAGACCCGGATCTGGGTATGATGCTCCCATAGCAACCTTTAGACCTCATGACCTGGAGATTCATCGTTGCCTAGTGCCAGGATGGTGTACTTGTAGGCTCTGTGCAGATCTCATCCTAATCCTCATTCCTTTTCTGACCCTCTACTACTGTGGTCTTTGTACTGTGGGGCTGGCCCCCATGAGGGGGCTCCAACGGCTATACAGGGGTCGCGAGGCTGTACAAAAAGGGAATAGGAAATGTATGGACACTCGCAAGTGTAAGCTTCCGCCTTTGAAATTAAATACAGTTGGGATTGCTGCAGTTGTCTGGGCTGGGGTGTGGCACTGCCCGACTTCACAGAATAAATCACTGACACTCTTGTGCTCAGCTTGACCATAATTAAAACATTTGGAAATCTTTTTACAAGGTAAACTAATGACCATATTTTTCTGTGATATCTTTCATAATACAATATACTGGCATTCTAAGGATTGTAGTAAACAAGAAGTTGATCTTTGAAATGTACTTTTATTCCAGTCAAAAACAGTCGCTGTAGCCAAAGCCAACACGTGTTTCAATCCCTACATAGGTCTTTTTCAAGGCTGTTGCACAGTAATACTAATACTAATTAAAGAATGTCCAAACGTGTTACAAAGCAGTAGAACAAGATGGGAATAGGACAATGAGGAAGACAAAAGATACACATGTGCAATTTTGTGCTTTCAATTCAAGAGAGGGAGAAAGAGGGAGAAAAATTAGTCCGATGCCATGCCATGTAATTTAAGAAATCACATAAACATGATCAAATGATATCCAATTAGCCTGACATGCGAAGTATGAAAAATTAAAATCTTTGGTAAATCAAATGGAATATGAGATTCAAAGAATGTATTTGTAAGATTGATTAGAGCTCCAATCAACCTTATAGTCTGAGTGCCACGTTTTGGTAAACCTGAAGAAACTATCAACGTGTGTAAACAGAAGAAATTAAAATGAGTTGGAAACTTATTGGATTCCTGGCGGGATCTTACCTAGATACATTTTCCAAAAGCAATGTGAAGAAACATGTTCTAAGAACTCAATGATCATTTGGAACTAATTATAATTTCTGTCCACAAAGCACCGAATTCAGAGGTCATTTGAGAAGAGGACTAAACAGCACATTGTGAAGGTCTAAAATAAGTATCAAAAAGTACTAGAAGATCAATAAAATGGACTTGTCTCGAATAAGTGACAATTGTTAATCGATGGTCCATATACATTTGCATTATAAGTTGTACATTTTCTAGAAAGAAAGATTAAGGTGCAGGTTCCTGTCAAATCTACCACAAGAAGGTGTTTTTTATTTATTCATGAGGCAGTCTAGTTAATGTGGGGAAAAAGAAGATTGGTGAATGTGCTCATCCTGGCCCTGTTTGGCTGAAACGCCACTGCTACCAAATTTTGCATGGATTCCTCATTTGTCTGGGGAAAGATTATAGTCTGTTTGGATGCAAAAAATGTACTCCATAGACACCCTCATTTAAGGTTGCTCACCCTGATTCACTACAGTAGGTAGTAGGAGGCAACATTTCGAAAATGTTTCTGAAGTAAAATGTTCGAGTTCGAAACTGTTATTTTTAAAGGGAATAAGTGATTTTATTTTTTATCATGCCACTCCAAAGATGGGAAATGGCAAGGTTAGAGTTTGCTTAATTTCAGTCACAAGAAGAGAGCACAATCAATTTTTCTTGGACATTTTCTCAAATGTGCTGAAGCCATTAAGTGACTGAAATATGCCGCACAAACATCACTTGGAAAAGCTCCATCTGATGCAAAGCGACAATCAATATCAAGAGCTTCTGAAATACAACAATAAACAGCAGCACGACTTGCCGACACGAGCAACTTTCTACAGGGCAAATGAGATGCCAGAGCAAACTGAAGCAAGACTTGCTGACATGAGGACAAGAGCAACATCCTGCAGGGCACATGAGACACCACTTGATCAGGACACGGGCAATGTCGGGCGCCCCAGCTAGTAACCTATAAAAGAGAGTATGGTGTCTGCTTTAAATTTGGAATATAAGCAGTAATGGCATTTGGGGAGCGGGGGCCTGGCAACAATTTATTCGGGGGAGGGTGGGGGTGAGCGTAAAGTTTGTAGTATGGTGCTCTAGTGTGTGTGTAGACTCATGATGTAAGTTTGGCAAATTTTAGGGTGGGGCTTCTGCGGGTGCCAATTGTTGTCTGGGTGGTTTGATTAGGGTAAAACTCTTGGGTCTAGTCCGATTTTATATACTGCTCATAAGGCAGTTTAGGGCACTTGATATAAACTTTTAAACAGTGAAATGAAAGTTGAACAAAACTTTTAGTGTAAATGTAAGGTAGTCCAGGTTGGCTTTCATGTTGTCAGGATCCTGTTGCCTTGGTTTGATTTCAAGAGTGTTGACACAAAAGGGGTGGCCAAGCAACCCAGCACTGTAAAGGCAGCTAACTTCTTAAGCGACCTCACTGTGTTCTAGCAATCTAGAAAAACTGAAGCAAATTGAATAAAAGCTGCTGTAAAAGGCATATTGGACTCTGGGGGGCTTGTTTCTTCTCTTGGCGTACTGAAAGAGGACAGACGTTTCCATCTATTCTTACCTCAAAAAAATTGGATCCTTGGTCTGTGCTGTTGGGCCACGTGTCTAATGAAAATGAGAAAAAGGTCATTGTTTTTTTTTTTTTTGTGTTCCTTCTATTTCTTTTTTATTTTTTTTCTTTTACTTGGGACGAAGGATTTGTAACTTTTATTACACAGTGCCAATGCCCCAGAAGTAGCTGTCTACACATCTCGTTCACAACTACTTCGACATGTCTATCATCGAGTAAAGTATTTTGGTAATTCCGTCACTTTATTAGCCAATACTCTAGTTGTCAAATTCTCATTCAAATGTAGTAATCCACTAGGGGACACTAAGAAGACTTACTAAGGAAGGGGGTGATGTGTGTTAGCCACTCTCCTCATCTAGTACAACATAGGTGTGTGGTTAAGTGTCACTGCGTGTGTCTACCGGTTTCAGTGGCTGCTCGGATAGTGGCACTTTCTTCAGAATTTTTTTTTATACAGAACTCTAGCTAGTATAGTTTTTTTTTTTTTTTTTTCGTGCTACAGTGAAGACTTTACTTAAAACATTGTGCAAATCAGAAAGATCTCCCCTTATTACTTGAAAGATTTTCGATTTTGGACAGTTTTGTTATCCTTTTTTAGTGCACAAGGTGTTGTGGTGATGGTAACGGGTACAGAGTTTTCTGTTGTCTGCACACAATGTAAACGTCTGGCTTTTACGCGAGATTTTAGAGTGCCAGTATATTTATTGCTTTTGGTTGTACGCCCAAACCCTTGGGTATCACGGCGTAGGTTACAAGGAGACTTGGTGCTTAGTTTTTACATCATTGAATCTTGGTGAACATATATGCAGACTTACCCAATCTTTCTCCTTTCCAGATACTTAACGAGTTCTGATTCCTGTGGCTTGTTCATCGTGCTGTCACAACACCCATGCAACACTTTTGGTCAATGTGGCAGTCTCTTGAATCCTGCTGGCTTCCTCTCTTTCTGTTTCTCCACTCCCTTTACGAGTTCCGACTTTAAGCATATGTCTCCTGGCTCTCTGCCTTAACCTGGTTCATATGGTCACATCATCCACGTCTTTCGCTCTACTCCTGGTTGTGTCCGGTTCTAACAACTCGTGTCTCTCCCTCCCATCCCGTTCTGGCCTTCCCAGTACAGGGTTTGAAATTGAGGGGAGCTGGGAGCTATTTAGCTTCCGCTTGTAGCCTAGAAGAACCTGGTTAGTGACACCAACAGCTACCAGGAGCAACTTGACTCCCCAGGCCAACTGATGCCGAACAAACACACCTGTGTGAATTTAACTGTGTGTTTGGTACACTCTATAAACAGTGGGGCACATCCAAATGACACGAAAAGCAGAAGGGGTCAC
This sequence comes from Ambystoma mexicanum, assembly GCF_040938575.1. Taxonomy (NCBI): domain Eukaryota; kingdom Metazoa; phylum Chordata; class Amphibia; order Caudata; family Ambystomatidae; genus Ambystoma; species Ambystoma mexicanum. Next base: position 82,405,830 of record NC_090932.1, read on the forward strand.
AAATGAGGGACAAAATGATAGCTTTGCATCTGATGAAAGTTAGATTTGCAAAACGCTGTGTACTAGCTCCTTGTTCCCCAGTGGCAGCTCCTGATAGCTGGTTAATGCTAGATGCACAGGAAGATGCCTTTTAACTCTCACTTATGAAATCTTAATTTAAATCCCTACAGTGTCATTCTGGCTGCTTTGCTCTGACACGGGTTCACCCTTCACCCTTCATCCTCACTGGTGCTTGATGGTTCCATATCCAACATCCATTTGCCTTTATCGCCTCGTCCCTCTCTGTAATCTCCATATTGCCTCCCTTGGCAGTACAGTGTAACTTGGGAGCACCTCTTTTACCCAATGTTACTCCTTGCCTCAGACTCCATGCTAAACAATGACTGCCCTCTTGTTTACCTTTGAATTTTCTAATCTTCTGTGGGCTGTGTCACTTAGCTTTGTGCAGTCCCCCGCCCTTTTATGTGGGGCACATGGTGCTGCTTGATAACAGGAGATCTGGGGGTCTCAGAGTTTGCTGCCTGTTCTCTCCCAGCCCATGTTGTCCATCAGCCAAGCTGGTAAATCGCTCTTGACTTTTAAGTTTGTTTATATTAAATGAGTGCCCCGTCTATTGCTTGCTGGGCAATAGGCTCCTCGCCTGTCACCTTAAAGACTTGCACTTCCTCATATTCACACCACTCAGCAAGAACACATGGGAACGTACATGGTGCCTTTTTTTCATTTCTCAAAGGTTATAAAAACCATGAGCATTGTATGGTAATGCCGGCAACAATATACAAAAACGCTGGATCCAGGACCTAATGGTGCCAATCTAGTTTCATAGTGAATCTCTTTATCAGATAGTCTTTACACCTGGTTTAGTACCATATTTAAATCCAGGTACTCGGGTTGTTTAATGTTGCATGGGTTTTGATGTTACCTGTGGGCGGACCTCATTCCAACACTTAGTGAAAGACTTCCCAGCCTCCACTTTCAATGGTGTGGGACTAAGCACATGACATGCTGAGATTTCTTCTCTGCTTTTGGGGAAACCCTACTTCCATGTGCCAGATTAACCCATAACAGATGCACTTTATTATTGTCTGGCTGCCATTCCTCTCTTCCCAGCCTCACTTTAAGCCCTGCCCCGACTCCATGTTGACTCTTCCTTTTAACTACTTGGGGGAGACAATGGGACTTCCATGATTAGTGTTTGTCATCCATGCAGTGGTTTTCCAACTCCTGATTCACATTTGCTTTAAATAATTTCACCCACATTGTTGGTCTGTTTATCAAGAAAATATTTTATCACACCACTGCTGCAGATGCAAAGAGGTCCTCTTAACTCGGATTAGTGGATTTCAGACTTTCGATTTCGCCTATAAACCACACGGACTGCAGTCAAAAAACATGGCAGACTTTTCAGAAATGTAAAAAATGTACACTTTGAAGTCAAGCAGATTCAAAAGCTCCAGAAAAAGGATTGTAACGCCAAATGCTTTGCATAGTCTGCCATCTTAGTGGTTGGCTCAGAGTATAAAAAAATTAAGTCGAAAAAGATGCATCAACAGGGGTCTTCCTGTCACACTATCCCTATCATGTACAGGTACCCATAATCCCTCATGTGTTGACAAATCTGATTCTTTTTCCTTTAAAAAAATGACCTCACCCCCTCTGAAATGACTCCCCTCCCCCCACCGCCATCCGTTAGTATCATGATTTGTAGCGAGAAAGACTCCATTGCTCGCAGATTGCTGAAATTGACAATGAGGCAGTTGAGCAAGGGATTCCTTAGAAATAGAAACGACTGCGACATGACAAGGTTCACAGTAGGAGAGCAGGGGATCTAAATTTATGGCTAAATATATCTGTAGAAGATCTATAGACATAGATCTTTTTACTTTTATGAAGGCCTGTCTCTACCCCCTTCTTTACACAACACAGGTTAGCGTTGGTCCCCTGAGGTGCTTATGGAGAACACACCATTTACATTGTCTTAGGTGCAACTCCAAATTCCCCATGAGAGAGACACAGGTCTACCTATGTATCACGCCGAAGACGGCTAACTGGCATGCCAGTTATTTCAACTGAAAACTGTTAATGGTGCTCTAAGCATTGGGCATTTTATGCCATATATGCGGTTTTGGAGACGACAGAGTCCAGCACTCTCACTGCGGATCTCGATATCTGGTGTTCGCAGAGGATGAGCCCGTCCCCCAACAGCCATACAAAGAGTTAAAGAGAAAACTACACAACAGCTTTTTTAAACAAAACGGACTACTCCGTCCTTAATGCACAGTCTATTTCAGCAGCATAAATGTTGAAACGCAAGATGCTCGTAGACCTCTCTGATTTCTGAGGAGGAATGAGAAGACGTATGGCCTGGGGAACAGTCATTCTGACCACTTCACGGATCAGAATGAGTTTGAGAACACTGCAGATTTGCAATACGAATTTCTGGATCAGGAACCTGAGGAATATTTTAATGCCTTCCCTGAATGAGGCATTCACCCCCCCCTCGCCCCCCCCAACCCCACCTCCTCTTAACCAACAGAGGATAACTTCCTCTATTCAGACCTCTTAGAGAGAGAGCTTCTGAAGAGTACATCTTCCCAGAGGAACCTGCTGAAGATGAAGACTTCATAGGGTACGTTCAAGAGGAGAAAAAGATGGTGGCCTATTGCATTCACTTACTATTAGCCATTGTAAAGAGGGTGAACCCATCGCTAGTTAAACCATTCTCCATAGAAACTGTCAACTCGAGGGTGGAAAAGAAATCCAAACCCTATCATTCAGACCAAATGTATATCGAGGGTCAACTGGCCCCAGACTACCTAGTCATCAAAGCCCATGATCATTATGGAATATTCACCCCAACCCCTATAAGGAAAGTAGGCGAATATATATATTTAGTAAAAAAGCAGCAACTAATGCTGCATACAACCAACGCATAGTCAACGCAACAGCACGGAAGTCAAGATGCAACCAGGCACAGTGGGATGACTTTGAGGACTTGTTTAAACATGTCCCCGAAGATGTGCAGGCCACTTTCAGAAAAATTATTGACCCGGAGAAAGTCAGCAAATGCTTGCATCAAAAACGCACTTGATGCAGCCGAAAAAGTAGGGCCAGAGACCCAGGCCACATTATTGGACTAACCCATAGAGGAGGCGTGCTTTTTTGGTAGACAAGTTGACAAGACTTTCGAAGAGCAAAGAAGGACCCTGACACACTGGGCCAAATGTCAGGCAGGTCTTCCCTCCAATCTAGAGGGGTAACAAATTTGCTGACAATCCTTCTTTGCCAACACCTTTGCTCAACCACATGGCCACCTTGCACAAAAGCAGGGCTCCAGTTGGTTTTCAGGAACCAACCTCTAGACAACAACATACATGTAAGCCTATTGGGGGGTTGGTGGGCAGGGAGGACAAGTCGCTAGAGGCGCGTCCTTCGCCTTAAAACAATGACTCCAGCATCCATGTCCCCTCAATTTCTTTTGTTCTATTACTCGCTGAAAACCTGACGGGCATTGGATGTGGAGACACGAAAACCATACAGACAGACAAGAACCTGGCTCAGAGGGGTCAGCTAAGGTAGGCGATAGATGAGCACGTTTCTTTCCAAGCGCAGATTGGGGTGGGGGCGTGGAGGAGGGAGGGTGTTCCAGGCAACAGATGCTATGTAAGAAAAAGATTTGAGCTTTTACTTGTTTAAGGCATGGGCAGCATAGTAGCATAGAGTTACTAGAGCAAAGTGTTTTAGCTGGTTGATGGATATTTAATCTTTTCTTTAGGTAATCTGGGGCTGTGTCATAGACTGCCTTGTGAACAACGGTGGCCATTTTAAATTGAATTCTGGCTTTTATAGGAAGCCAGTGGAGGGGCTTGTGGTGTGTAGTAATATGCTCACTTCGTGAAATTTGTTTTATGATCTGAACCGCATTATTTTGCACAACTTGCAATGCGTGAAGATTCTTTGTAGAGGTGGCATTCCCCCTGCCCCCCCCCTTGAGTATTAAAGAATGAGGAGCACAGCGGTCCATTTTATTTATTTAACCAGGCTTTTTATTGAGATTTTTAACCAACAAGAGACAAAGAAAAAGGCTTAAGCATTGTTCAAGGCACACTGCAGTACTGAAACATTTAAAATTAAACGAAAAAATCAAGCATAACCCAGGGGACCAGGGGAAAGGTCAGTCAGGTGGCATATTGGGACTGGGGCAGCTTCAGATCATACACCCGAGGGGCAGCTGCTGGGGTAGGCATTAGGCTAATGACTAATGATAACATTCGGGCCAAGAAACAGTTCAGATGGGCAGTGTTTCCTAAAGCGGACGGCGGAAATCTTCTCTGCGACAGCAATGTCCCAACACTTTGCCCCCCACATGGGGATTGCTGGGCCCTCAGGGTGTTTCCACAGTCTAGCTATTGAGCGACCAGAGCGAGTGCCTCTGGTTATCACGATCCTGGGGGAGCTGCAACCGTTTATTCAGAGTGCTGTGGTAGGGTGTTGGTAGTTTGCAAGTGTCTATTTCAGGAATTTCGGGCCAAAGCCGTAGTGCCTTAAGGTTTCTCCTATGTAACCCCAGTGCAGCATATGAAAGGCCTTGTGTGCGTCCAGTGATGGGACGGCCATGCGCTCCCCTTTTCTAGTTGCTGATTCAAGGACATCTAGGGTCTGCCTGGTGTTATCTGAGGTGCTGCGGCCTGGGATAAATCATGTCTGGTCCGGGTGGATCAGAGGCGGGAGGATTTTCACTAATCTGTGTGCCAGGAGTTTAGAGAATATTTTGGCGTCAGTGTTCATCAGCATGATGGTCCTGTATGACGAGCAGAGCGCCGGGTCCTTCCCTGGCTTCAATAGCAAGTCTGTTATAGACCCCTCCATTGAGGGGGTGATGCAGTTTGTCGAGAGAAAAGTGTTGAATAGGGTTGCCAGGTTGGGAGCTAGGATATGGACAGTGGGTGGTCAGTCCGTCGGGACCCGGGGCTACGTTTTTCAGGGAGTGGATGATCTCGGTCACTTCCTTCGTTGAGATTGGGAGTTCCATGGTGTCCAGCTGGGGATGAGGGAGGGGCCTCTGGGTGGATAGCATGTATTGGATTTGCACTTCTTGATCTGTCGGAGCACCTGACCTAATAACCCCGATGTATTCAGTCATAATTTCCAGTTTTTCCACTTCCGCACAACAAGGCTTGCCGCATTGGTCCTGGAGGATCAGAATGTTATTCCTGTAGTGTAGCTTTTTGAGCTCGATTGGCCTTGTTGCAGTTTAGAAAGTAATATTGCTTTGTTTATGCTAAGGAGCGGGCCGTACGATCTGCCAGGTGCATTTGAAGACCTTAATCTGTGAACTTTATCGAGCACGAGGGAGGAGTGAGTCATCGGGTAGTGTCGGGATAAAGCGGAAGAGGTCATTGACCTATCGCTCCAGGCCTGCGTCGGGCACTTTTGTGAATCCCTCTCAAGCAAATGTTGCGCCGAGAGCATCCGCCTGCTTGAGCTCGAGGGCCTGGCAACTGGCTTCTAATGCTGTGACTCTGTCTGAGCCCATCTATCTTGTAGCTGTGTTCGCAGAGGGTTGTTTCCGCTTCTGTTGTCCTCTCCTTCATCTCCCCGACACGCTTGTCCAGGACAATGATCTTGTTCATGACCTCCTCTGTTCCTCTCTGAGATTCTTTCGTAATAGCGGATAGCAGTTCTTGGAGATCAGACTTCGTAACCGCTTGCGCTGGAGGTCCAGGGTCCGTCGCCATGTGGGGTTTCATAGTGATAGCTTCAGCAGCTTCGGTGCGGTCAGCCCTCTTAGCTCTCTGTGGTTGAAGTTGACAGAAGTGCAGCAATGTCTGCCTGTTCGGTGGTCTTCAGGTGTTTAGCCATTGTGGGCAAGTCCCTTGTGTCTTGCTTAGATGGAGCAGAGGACCCTGGACCAGCCATATGGAGGGCTCAGCCGAAGTAGGCGACCTGGATCTTGAGCAACCATGAAGGGTCTGTGCAGCCTTCCCCCATATGTCCCCTTGCCCCTGCGTCTGGATTCTTTGCCTGGGGCGTAGGAATATGGGGGACCCGCTACTGAAAGTAATATGTGCCCCTTGGAAGAGTTCTGTGCACATTTGGCATTTGCGTGATGCCGAGATACGCCTATACTGGCTTCATGTAGGCACACGGTCAGCCGTTCAGAGACTCGGCATAATGCAGCGGCCCTTATCCTGTGGGGCTTCAATTCTAGTATGGATGCCGAGAGAGTCGGGACAGGGCAGCCAGAGCCGATCGCTGAGACCGTTGCCAGCTCAGTGATGCAGAAGTCGAAGTCGTTGTGTCCGCCGTCACAATGCAGTAAGGGGTGGAAGGCTGCAGCAGCAAATGGCAGGCTACCCCAGGCTGCAGAGCGTTTATGGGAGGCAGGGGTCCCCTGTGATTCCCCTCGGACCGTTCCCCCACTTTGAGGGTTGCCAAGGGGACTGCTTGCACTGCGTGGCAGGTGCTGCTTTATCTCGAGTGGTGGTGCGGGGGGCGATGCCTCGGGCGGGCATAAGGTGGGTCCAGCAGACAGGTCAGGCTGAGAAGTGCAGGGCAATCCAAATGTCCCAGTAGCGCAGAGGGGGCCCCAAGCGGTGCTAGGAGAGCAGGAGGAGGATCGGCTCTCACTGCGATGAGTTGGGTTGTGGAGGTCCAGGCGCCTGCCGGTGGTAGGGTCTGCGAAGCCGTTGATTTCTGCACTGCCCCCGATGGGGTTGAAGAATGCTTCCAGTGGAGTTCCAGTGCCACAGAAGAGCTGGATCACAGCTTCGTTGTCCCCAGTCCAACCAGGTGCTGATTGGCACCGGAGGTGCAGGTCGTACGCTATAGGAGGAGGCCAGCAGCCTCCCGGCTCCGCTCTGACCCGTGGAGACTCGGCCGAGAACACCCCCCAGCAGTAATGTTAAATCGTGAGTGCCGTTACACCCTCGGGCCAGTTGTAGTATGGCCCGATGTGTTTCCATTGGCCCTGGTGCTCGCGCCACCGAGGGCCACTGACAAGCTGCTGGGCTCAAGGTGGTCAGGATCGCTGGGGCTAGGTAGCCCGGACGGTGGGGATGACGGTCTGCGAGACTCCAGCCGGGGGTGAGAGGGTCCCCTCGGTGACAGTGCGAGTCCGCCAGTACTTGCTCCCGAGGCCCGGGATTGCGGCGTGTTCAGAGCCTGTGGTCGAGTCAACACAAAGACGCGGGTGCCATTTTGCTGCCAGACTCTTTACCCCGCATCACAGATCTGCAAACTGGAGGTTCTCACGGCATCCGAGTCGCAGAAAGCTGGGAGTTGAACAAAATGTGCCTCAGCTCGTGGGCTGCCGATCTATGTTTTGCTCCTTCAAAGACTAGGTTTCCCCGGTACATATTCCCTGGATGCGTGGCACAGCCGGGAGCTCTGAGCCCCTCCACACACATCTGTATGATCACGTACAGTGGAGAGCAGATATAATGGCCACTGCATTTCTGACAGTGGTGTATCCTTTGTCAGGGCACATCTGTCTCATGAAAAGCAAAATCAGCTTCCGTCTCTTGGCCTCCTGTTGAGATCTAGCTCTCCATGTAGTTAAAGGAGCCCTCCAAACATTAACATTTTTCTAGATCGCAGAACAGGACACCACTACACATGCGTTATCAGTCTTCTAATGACTGATATGGCGTTTGTGGTGTGTATCGGCGTCTTGTTCTGCAATCCAATATCTCAATACCCAGCAAGAAATCAATTTGAAGTCCTTATTGTTGGCTATTGTGTAGAACGTAAACGGGTGCATACGTTTACGTTTTGTGAATTTAGCCCTTTTACATTCCTTAATTACACCTCTATGTTGGTATGCAGGCTTTCGAAAGCAACCTGCTCTTGTAAATGTTCTAGGACGATTGTTTTGAAAATCTTTCCAGTATTTTGAGCTTTCTGAAATCAAAATCTTCTTTAAATATTCAGCAATGGCAGGGTTTAGAACAAATGATGCTAGAATTGTACCTGTAATGAGGGGGGAGGGGGGGGGCGTTGTGTTTGAAAATATACACACATCGTCACAGATGGCATCAAGAATTCCACCAACCTGGCGTTGACCAGGGGTGTTCCTGTCCCACTATCCCTATCCTATGTGCACAGGTTCTCATAATCCCTCACAGGCTGACTCCTCAGTATATTTTTCTGCCTGACACTTGTGAAGGTTGTGTATGTAATGGTGTGGTTTATTTTTTATGACATGTCCCGAACTCCTGCGGGGAGACAGGGAGGGCACATGTGCTACTAAACAGATATAAGCTTCAGCAAGTCGATTTAATGGTAAATATTTTTCTTCAGCTTTTGAATCTGCATAGTATAATGTGAATATAATTGGATGGCATTAGTAGTGTAGACCTGGGCAATGTTTGCAGCAGTGGATCAATTTTGGGAGATTAGATTTTCCAATGTTGGCTCTGTGGGGAAAGACTAGACCTTGTTCTCAGTGGCTGTTTAAAAACGAATTTTCAAATGAGTTGTGATATTGATGTCAAGAGTTCTGAATGTTCATATGCTTATATGTTGTTACTTATGCCTTTCAGTCAATGTTCCAGTTCCTGCGGGACTTCTCTGGTCGCATGTCTGGGAGCCCAAGGGGAGCAGGGACTGGTTTAAAACTTTTACTTGGAGCTGGAGCAGTTGTCTATGGATTAAAGGAGTCCTTCTACACAGGTAAGGTTGGCCCTGTGAAGAGACTTTCAGAATCTATTTATTGTACATTTGCATGGCGTCTATACAACTAAGGTGCTTCCAGGCGCCACAAGTCGGGCGACAAGGAGAAAAACTGTCTTACTAGGCCTTGTGACATTCGACATGCAAGTGCAGAATAGGAAGTGCAAGGGGTGGGGGGTCGGGGAGGAAGTATGGATGAGGGAGGGGAAAGGAGGGGGGCTGGCTAGGCCAGTGCTAAGGGAGCCAAGAGGGTAAGTGCCAGGGGAACAGGGGTAGACTAGGGTGGACCATATTCAGTAGGCTAGTCAGGGAGGGTGCCTGTGGGCAAGTGCTAGTTAAAGGAGGTTTGGTGGGGTGGACTGTTCGAGGAGGGCCTGGCGCAAGGGACCAGTAACCAGTCGCAAGGGCGAGGGGCTTTAGGAAGGAGTGGGAGAGGGGAAGGAGAAAAGGAAGGTCTTGAGGAGTTTCTGGAACTTTAGGCGATCTGGCTCAAGTCACAGAGGGGCTGGGAGGCCATTCCAGAGTTAGGCCCTTAAATGCCCAGGATTTCAAAACTTGCCCTGCAAAATGTCACTTAATCCTGGTGTTGAGAAAAACTAGAAGCATAATTGTTATGCTCATTGGGACCTAATATGTTACTCCGGAGAGTTGTAACACTTTGGTATCAAGAAAGGGGTTTTAGTGTGGCTCTTGAATTTGGGGTATTTATGGCCTCTGATCGTCTGAAATAATTTGTACTGATGTTGTTCATCAGTGATGTGTCCTTACAAATGTAGGTCATTGCCATAAAAGTGATACAATGGTCTTGGTTGCGCAAACATTAGGCTGACAGAGTTGAAAGATTGGCAGTTTAAATCCTAATTGACTGAGTTGGCAAACCAGTCTAGATGTGTGGGACTCGCACAGCAGAATCTCATTTATAGGCTGAAGTGAATGCACTGTTTATTTTTACTGTGGCTGTCTTTGAAAAAACAGTAGTAATCGTGCCCCACCTTGAGTATTTTTTAGGGCATCCTCCCAAGTGTGTGTTCTGCCCCATGACCCGAGCAGACTACTCTGTAATGGGCTGAGAATGTTTGTTTGGCATCGGGTATGCATTGAGTAGGAATTTGCAATTCTTTGCAGTACTTTTGGGGGTCGGGGAGTTGTCAAATTTGCTATTGGTCACTGCAGAGCTCAGTGTTTTGCAGAGATGTCGTTGCTAAGGTAGATATGTTTGTCTCTCACAATCCCTTCTGTAAATGATTTATTAACTTGCACCCACTGGAATTGGAAGGTTGACCCAACAGCCCCGAATAAGTTTCTGTGCCATGTACCCAATGAATGGTAGCTCTAGCAGGGTGAGGCGCAACAGTGCAAGTTACAAGCCAACCACGAAAGTCAGTCCACCTGAATTCTATGCATACCACTTCTTACCCGCCACTATCCAAATATCACTAACCAATGGCTAGTTGCAAATACAAGTTCTGCACCGTAGTTGTAGAATGATGGGACATTTGCCGGGCAGAACGATTAGATCATGAATTGTCTGACCAATAGATATTGGTGGATTTGATATGCACAGATATGTACAAATGTCTTTTGTACCATTGATTTTGATGTATTGGAGGGCTTCTGAACTAGACTATTGTCTGTCTGAAGTAATTAGTCAGTCATGTTAATGTTCTAAGTGTACTGAAGAAATCTCTACCATCTGTTATTGTAATTGGGGTGTCTGCTGGAAACGCGCATTTGGCTTCATTGTCCATTCCGGTAACCAATCCAAGGCTATCCTGAGTGCAGTGAATGGAAGTCAACATTTCATTGTCATCTGCCAAATACTATAGATATTTCAACTTTATAGTGCTATGGAAGGGCCAGGAGTAGGCACTGCTCGATGTCCCCTTTATTACTCTTTTATAATGTCCGCTGAGAGCGGCTTTGTGTAGTGTGGGTGGGGCTATTTAAACATAGCTAGCTCATGGCAACTCGTGCATATATTGTGTTCTGACCCAGATGGTTGGGTCTGAACACCTGCAATCAGTTGAGATTAAGTTGTTGGTAGCTAAAGGTATATGCCTCCTTAAATGTTGCTCCTACAGCATGTGATTAAATCACAAAGTTCAAGAAAGTTGCTACAACTTTGGGTTTTTGCGTATGGTAGGTTATTTTTCCTTGCCTCACAAGGACTTAGAAAGCGGAAAAATGACATTCACTGCTGGGTTACCTAGTGACCTACCTAAATCCAAAAGTCTTCCTTTGTTCACCTCACTCATAGTTTCCCATTGCCCTGACCTGCCTTACTTCACCCCTTAATTCTACAGCATTTTCTCTGGGGGTATTTTTCTGACTGTATTGCTGCTCAGTGAATTGCTTATTGAGGCCTACCTGCTGTTTGGGAAGATTGGGGATGGAGTTGGGAGTACACCTGAATTACTGCATGGTGAGTAACATTCAATCTTGCTCTTGTATGTTTTGTCAGAACAGCACTGGGATGCAAAGAGATGTCCTCTAATGTTGGCCCAGCTTCTGGCCGGGTAATTAAGAAAGAAAAAAGTGGTTGAAAGCTCAATATATGACAGTCTTAAAAACTAGGAGCACTGACATTTTTAAAATCTCTTACAGTGGAAGGTGGCCAGCGAGCAGTGATTTTCAATCGCATTGGTGGTGTAGAGAAGGACACTGTGAAGGCTGAAGGACTTCATTTCAGGTGAGATAGCAAGTGTGGGCTATGCGTTCTAGTACCAGATATTGACAGAGCCAATTGCCTAATGGGGAAAGCAGGGAGGCCACTGTTGCAATTGATTTTTGCCAAACGCGTTAGCAAAACCCAATACCCATCTAGAAAAATCTCATGGTCAGGCACTTCTTTTTAAAAAAAAAAATAATAATAATTTATAAGCATTTATGATTTATAACATGCATAACCCCCAGGACAGCTGCCCCACCTCTTGCTTTGTCCTTAGAACAATTCTTGATATTCCGGGTCTCATCTTCGTGTTCCTTGTGGTCGCCAGTTCTTTCTTAAGGAAGTCCAAAACCATGTCCCAATCGTCCTTAAAGTTTTTCTGTTCTCCTTGAACCACGTAGGTTACCCATTCCAAAGAGACGTAATGCCAAATCTTAGCCAACCGTTCCTGTTCGGTGGGTATCAGTGATTGCTTCCATCTCCGAGCTACCAGAGGTAATGCTGACACACTCAATATCATATACGCATTTCTCTGAGACTTCAATACTAAAACCTCCAAAACATCACCCAACCCCAACATAGTCTCCCTGAACTCTCTGCGTATTCTGGACCCAAATATTTCTCTCATTGCCACATTAATACATTTCCAGAATGGTTTTAAAATGATCCCACCATATGTGCTTCCATGTCCCACTTTCTTTGCAACCCCTCCAACACCTGGACATTTTAGGATAGAAATTCAGTTTCTCAGGAGTCTTTTGCCACTTTACCATACTTTAAAAAAACTTTTTTTTTTTTTTAAACCACATTTCTCGAACTTGAAGTGCTCTCATGTGGTTCGGTATTCTCTGCCACACTTCTTGCTATTGCCCCTCCGGTATAGGGTTATATAAGAAAGGCATGGTATCAAAGTAAGACCAACACAACTGATCACACTTCAAGGGTGTTTGATTAAACTGTAAAATGGGTGAGATAAACGCCTAATCTAAACCTAAATCTAAGATGGGAGCAAGCTACGACCATCAAATAATGAGAATACCGTCCAGGTGGAGTCTAGTCAAATAAAACGGCCTATATTAAGAAACTCATTGCCAATCCTTACCGCTAGGTGACAAAATAGTGTGGGATAATGTTCATAAGAAAAGAAAGAAGTATTCACAAAATGATAAGTCGGAATGTTATGGCCGCGGTCTCCCTTCCCCATGTTTTTAGCACAGGACAAGGCGGACTCTCGAGCACAGCACACTCCTGGGCTTCTCCCGCACAAGCTTACAGTTCCTTTTCTCAGTTTCTGGGCCTTCTGTGCCCAAGTCTCTCATGCAAAGTCTCTTGCTTCAGAGGGCCTGATGAGCCAAAACAAAAATTCCTTCTGTTAACCTTTACATCAGGTGATTACCCTTCACCCTCGGATCCCCCTCAGCCGGTCTCTGATCCTTCTCTCAGTAGTCGGCCTCCCTCAGTCGGGCGTAGACCAACCACTTACTGTGGACATACCTCAGTCGGTTCATGCTTGTCATCCCAATGTTGCTCACTTGGCTTCTTCACAATCTTACTATTGACGTCCCTCAGTCGGGATTACTATCGTCTGTCACTCACAATCTCCTTATTTGTAATATTCAAAAGTCTTAATGTCTTTTTTAAACAACCCCTTCAGTTTGGTAAGGTTCCCCTCATCTGGGCTCAGACCCTGCAAATCACTTTGCAATCCTAAATAGAGACTTCCGAAGGGAGACCTTGTCTCGCTGGGTCACTCGGTTAGTCTACAGCAAGTGCAACAATGTCGCAGTTTGCACAGTGTTCCCCGCTCAGCTGGGCGCAAACACCTGTTTCATAATATCAGAACTTTTGCAATGTGTCAAGGACTTTTGATTGTACAAGGGATTTGGCTTGACCCTTGTATGACCACCTTATACCGTTGTCTTATGCCTATGGCCTCTTGATACTTGTAGTTTCTTTACTTGCAATGTTCAACACAGTCTTTGTTCAGGAGAGGGGTATCAGCCAGAGACCTCCGAATGAGTGCCCATGTGGCACCGGGCCTCTCTATCTCTGGTACCAAGTTTGTTCACAATAGACCTCTGGTCTATTTATCTTCTTGATGTTGTCACTGCAACCTTGAGCCTAGCACATTCTAATTGACTATTCGGTTCTTCCGACTCACTGGCTGTGCTGAACTCGTTAGCGGTTCCTTTGCCGCTGGAGTCAAGGTTGGTACCACAATGGCAACTGCGTCTGCCCCCCCTGTCTATCAGTGGGGTAGGGTTCCATGTACCGCTGAGATCCGTCACACCATTCGCCAGCTGTGATTCCCGGTCTCATGTTTCTTTCATCGTAGACTTCGCGGTTCTAGGTTGAAAAGGGCAAGGGTAACTCCCTCATTGACGTCCTTTCAGGTCTTGCTGCCTTTCTCTTCAGTTTGAATTACCGTCCTGGAATGGCTGCTTCCTCATGCGTTCGGCCTTGCTCAGTGTGCTCTGCCTTTTATCCCTATTGGGAAGAGAAAGAAGTCGGGTGTGTGTGGTTTTGGTAATTTCCTGACTCTGCCTGGCCTCAAAACTGGGACAACCTAGCGGGCGCTTTCGTAGTAAATTATGACCCTCATCCCTGGGGGCGGGGGGGAGTTCCTTGAAAACTCGAAGGGGTGAGAATTGTAAGGTTTGAAAGTAATGGGGAAAAATCTGCAAATTAATAGTTTGGAGGTCTGTCGAAGGAATGACCAGGATTATTGTCGTGAAACAAATGGGGGGGGGGGAGGATTGTGGGAACTGTTTTTTGTCAAAGCTGACTGGGAGTTCAGGAAATGATAATCAGTGGTACGGGGAGAAGAATGACTCGGAGTACTTGGGTCGGCGATGGGGAAAATAGGGTCTTTGGGAGATGCAGTGTCCCACTGCCACAAGGTTTGGGTTCCTAATGGGTTTACAGGATACTTGGGGGTTGTTGGATTCTGGTAAGGGAGATTCATTGGGTGGAATGGATATTGATTTTTGAACAGCATATAAAAGCCTCAGCGACTTCGTCCTCTTCCCTGGTGTAATACCTCGTCTCACCTGGGGTATTCTCCCGAACGTAACCCCATGTTCCCCAACCCAGTTGATCCTCCCTCACTTGTCCTCCCCCAGGGTTGGTATCTTAGAGCGCCAGCCCTTCCCTGGCCACCTGAATAAGGGATTCTTGGGGTCTGCTTGAGAGAATACCCTTAGGTTTATCACAGTTAGTTAAGACGTTTTCCCCATTGTTTCATATACCCCTGGAGCCGGTGTATAGTGAAAGAATCTGTAAGTAGCCTATAAAGTGTTCCGACCTTATGGAGGTCCCCCGAATTTGTAATTAAATATTTTTCAAAGGGGGTAAAGTGCCTTATTGCCGCTTGTTTATTTCCCGTTGCCAACAGCCAATGTCTCAACTGTGAATATCTAAACCTTTCCATTTAGGGCAAATCAAATGGCGGTTTACATTGCAGAAATGGCTTATTCGAGGGGATTGGGTCCTCCGACGTATTCCATATCTGACAGTAATCGCCACAGCTGTGCTGCATTGGAAAATCTGTCTGCGTTCTGTGTCGATGACGTCGATACGCCGCCCTCGAGTACCTCCGCCGACGTCACTGGATGCTATAAGTAGGACGCATGACGCCCGTAGCCTCAGTTCTGTGTTTTCCCTGAACGTGTTCGCTTCGGAGATCTCGGCGCGCCTCGACTCTTTGGAGTTTGTTCTTTCGGTTCTTCAAACCTGTTAGTTTGTGAGACATTTTCGAGATGTCTTCCTCTTCTTCTACCCTGCGTCCAGGCTTCAAGAAGTGTGGGGACTGCGGGTCCAAGATGTCGGTGACTGACTCGCACAACACCTGCCTCTGGTGCCTCGGGGAGACCCATGACACGGATGATTGTGTCGACTGCTAGTCGCTTACGTCCAAAGCCTTGCGGGAGCGCAAGAAGAAACTGTCGGTTGGTAAGGTGTCCAAGCCCCGGATGTCAAGGTCCACGGGTCTTTCGACGGACGATTCGAGGGGCGACTCCGCATCGTCGTCGGAAGTCCAGTGGATCTCGGTCCCGGAGTGGGTCCCGCCACGCCTCTGCCTCTTCGAGGCACTCCCGGAAGCGCCGTCATCGGTTGCCTTCCCCGTCCTCGTCCGAGGACTCCGCCCGTCGGCGGGTCACTTATCCTACCAAGCATGCGACTCCGGAGGAATGGGCTTCCTTCGGTAAGAAAATGCTAGCGATTCTCGAATCGCAGGGCACTGGTCCGTCCGCACCTCTGAGTGGGGTCGGGCGTGATCGAACTAGAGACACCGCTCGTACACCTTCGGGTGGTCAGCATGATTCGCGGGAACAGTCCCGGTCGGACAAGACTCGCTCGAGACTGTGTGTACCTGTGATGTCTTCAAAGAAGACGTCGACGCAGAGGTCGAGGGACTCTCTCGAGGCTGCGCCTCGAGGTAGTCGCCGATGCCATCCGCGCCCAGGCTGTCGAAGGACACGCTCAGGGCTCCGCCCTCGAGGCCTGTGTCGGCGCTGCGTTCGGCATCAATGCCGATTTCCCTCGACGCCTTTCGAGGCTGGTTCGACGGGGGTACCCCGGGGTACGGTGGAACCCCCTAGAAAGGCTCTGGCCAAGCATGGCTTTGTTCCCCATTCTGTGCCCACTTTCCACCATCTTGAGTACATTTCGGAGGTGGATGAGGGTTCTGATGGTATGGTTCCTGATCCGGTGCCAGATGAGATTCTCTCGGGAGATAGTCAGATTGAGGGCCTGGGTCAGTCCCTGCACGACGCCAGGGGTCTGGACACCTCTGCGGAGGTGGAGTTTTGTAGGCCTGAGCCTGGCACCCATGCCGACTCCTCGTACCGGTGCCTTATGTCTAGGGTCACAGAGTACTTGGGGTGGTCTTTTCCCCCAGGGGATTTTCTTCAGGATGACCTCACGGATATCCTTGACCAAGGTCCACCAACTGACCCGTTCCATATGGCTTTACAGAGGAGGGTGGCGGCGGCTTGGACTGCTCCGGAGAGTCTCCCGGTAGTGGGCAAGTCTTTGCTACCATCCCTCCTGATGGGGACGACAAGTGTTTTGATGGTTGGACGAAGAAAGTGTTTTCTTCAGGGGGTATGGCTCTTCAGGCTGCCAACTCTGTATGTGCCTTGTCCTATTTTATGCACTCTGTGGAACTGTGGTTCCTTAGCGGCTGAACATATTCCCAAAGGGGACGAACGGGATGGTTTTCTTGCTATGGTCCAGGACGGCAAGGATGACCTGTGTGAGGCCGTGCAGTCTGGTTTGGACATGGCAGATTGCGTCAGCTGGTCCATGGCGGCAAGCACCATAATACCCAGGTTTGCGTGGTTGCGCAAGTTGCGGTTTGCTCCTGATGTGCAGGCCCGGCTCCTCAACATGCCCTTTGATGGTGTCCATCTTTTTGGCAGCAAGGCTGACGAGAGCCTTGAGAGGTTGCAGACCTCCAAAGCTGCAGCAAAGTCGTTGGGCGCTGCAGCTCGCCAACCTCCGCCTTTTTCTCCTAGGGGACAGCAGTGGAGGGGAGGTTCCTTTCGTTATTACTCATCCTTTGGTAAAGCGAGAGGAGCTGACAGTCAAAGGGGCCACCGTAGGAATGCCAGAGGTGGAAAGCAAAGTACTCGAGGTGCCAAGGCCGCTCGGGCAGTTGCCTCCTTGCCCTCAGGCAATGCCACAGCCGCTTCAGCTCAGTCATGAGGCCATGTCCCATGGTTCTCCAGTTGGGGGAAGGCTGGCGCAGCATCTTGTCGAATGGCGTGCCATTACTTCAGATGTGTGGGTTCTGGAGATCATAAGCCCACGGCTACTGTCTTCCTTTCGGCAGATACCTCGTGACAATCCACCTGGGAACCTCTCTTTGAAGAGTCCGGATCCGAACCTTGTGTAGAAGGTTCAAGCCCTGCTGGAGAAAAACACAATAGAACTGGTGCCTGTAGCGGAGCGGAACAAGGGATGCTATTCCCCTTATTTTTTGATTTCCAAGAAAGATGGGGGATTGAGGCCCATCATGGACTTGCGCGGTTTGAACAAACTCCTCAGGAAGGACAAGTTCAAGATGGTTACTCTTTCTGAAGTCCTCAAGGCCCTTCAACTTCAGGACTGGTTGGTGTGTCTCGACCTCAAGGACGCTTATTTTCATGTGCCGATCCATCCACAGCACAAGAAGCATCTGAGGTTCGCGGTTGGCGACTCGCACTTTCAGTTTCGGGTCCTGCCGTTCGGATTGACCTCCGCCCGAGGGTCTTCACCAAGCTCATGGTAGTGGTGGCAGCGCATCTCAGGAAAGGGGGATTCGCGTCTACCCCTACCTGGACGATTGGTTGATCAGGGCGCGCTCTCCCGAGCAAGTCCTGGATCATCTGTCCGTCACCTGCCACTCCCTCCACAAGCCTGGCTTCTCCCTCAACTTAAAGAAGTCCCATTTGACACCAACGCAGAGGCTCCAGTACATCGGAGCAGTGCTCGACACGTCCCTGGGGCAGTGTTTTCCTCCCCAGGTGAGGGCTCATCACATTCAGCAGATGGCGCTAAAGTTTAAACATGCCCAGAGTCTCCCTGCGTTCGAGTTCTTGAGATTGCTCAGCCTCATGGCATCCTGCATTCTTCTGGTGCCAGATGCCAGGTTGCGGATGAGATCTTTGCAATGGGCACTCAAGCTCCAGTGGTCTCAGTCCTCTGGCAGGATGTCGGATCCCGTTCAGGTGCCGCCCTCGGTCGCCCAGGACCGTCTGTGGTGGGCCGTCGCAGGGAATCTGATGAAGGGGGCTGCATTTTGGCTACCCTGGCCGGAGGTGTCAATCATGACTGACGCATCCCTCACGGGATGGGGAGCTCATGCCAACGAGTTGACAGTCAGCGGTCGTTGGTATCCGTCGGAGTCCAGACTCCATATCAATCTGTTGGAGCTGAGGGCAGTCAGGCTTGCCCTGAAGGCTTTTCTGCCGACTGTGCGTGGAAAGAATGCCCTGATCCTGACAGCCAACACATTGGCCATACACTACCTCAACAAAAAAGGGGGGAGGGCAGAGTCTCTTCCTCTGTGCAGGGAGGCGATGCAGCTCTGGTTCTGGGCAATCCAGCAGGAAGTTTCGATCTCGGCAGTTCATTTGGCCGGAGATGAAAAACGACGGATGCTCTGAGCAGGCAGAGCGCGATCTCTTTGGGGGACCCCTCAAGTGGATCTCTTTGCCTCCAGTGTCAACCGGAAGTGCAGCAGGTTCTGCTCGTGGGAATTTCCTCCAAAAGGAGCCTTAGGAGACTTGTTCGTGGTGGAGTGGTCATTCCCACTGCTGTACGCGTTTCCTCCAGTCCCTGTCATCCCGCAAGTGCTGCGGAGGTTCAGTTCCCGGATGATCCGCATTGCTCCGGCATGGTACCCGGACCTTCTCGACTTGTCCATCTGCCCTCCACGTCTTCTTCCCTACCGAGACGATCTGCTCTCACGGGAGGGTGGTGGATGGGGGGAGGGAATGGAAATCAGGTTCTCCATCCAGAGGTCCGATCCCTCAACCTTCATGCTTGGTTTCTGAAAGGTTGAGGTCTAAGGATTGGGACCTCCCTGAAGACGTGATGGGGGTGTTGCTTTCGGCCAGAAAGCCCACAACAAAGTCCCTGTACCGTTGCCATTGGAGAAAGTTCTCCAACTGGTGCAGGGTTAAGAATGTGGATCCGTTTTCATGTGACATTCCTATGGTTCTGTCTTTTTTGCTCTCTTTAGCCCCCAGGGGCTTGAAAGTGGGTACCGTTAAAGGTTACCTGGTGGCGCTGTCCATATTTAAGGGCTTGTCTGAAGAGTGTTCTTTTTTTTAAATCCCTTTTAATTTCTCAGTTTCTAAAAGGGCTCACTAATGTGTTCCATCCATCACCTTTCCAGGTGCCCGTTTGAGATTTGAACCCTGTTCTCAAGTTTTTGATGGGTGCTCCGTTTGAGCCTTTGCATTCTTGCCCTTTGAGACTGTTAACTCTTAAAACAGTATTTTTGGTTACGGTCACGTCCGCTCGCAGAGTGAGTTACAGGCACTTTCAGTTAAGCCACCCTTCACTGTATTTCATAAGGACAGGGTTGTCCTTAGAGTTCGTCCTTCCTTTCTTCCGAAGGTGGGGTCAGAATTTCATTTAGGCCAGAAGGTTATTCTTCTGGCGTTTTATCCTCCTCCGCATCCTGGTAAGGAAGAGGAGAGGCTCCATAGGCTGGCTCCTAGGAGAGCTTTAAGCTTTTATATTTCACGCATGTCCCTGGTCAGACTGGACAATCGACTCTTTATTGGTTACACTGGAAGGTGTTTGGGACAAGCGGTTACTAAGCAGACTTTGTCTCACTGGATTATTCTGGCAATTTCTGAATGTTACCGCTTGGCGGGAAGGACCCGCCTGGCGGCTTGCGTGCCCATTCTACCAGGGGTATGGCTGCCTCTACTGCTCTACAGAGCGGTGTTCCTATTCGTAACATCTGTGATGCAGCCACCTGGGCTTCGGTCCATACATTTGTACATCACTCCTCCCTCCATTCTATCTGTGGCCAGGATCTGGCCTTTGGCAAGGCGGTCCTTTACTCCGCAATTTGATTGGGCATTCTAAATTTCTGTATTCTAAATTCTTTTCCCACCTCATTGCGTTGGTACTGCTTTGGGAGACTGTCATAGATATAGAATACGTCGGAGGACCCAATCCCCTCGAAGAACAAGTTACTTTCTTACCTGGTAACGTTCTTTTGATGGGATGGTCTGACGGCGTATTCCATACCGCTCCCTGCCTTCCCCGCTACAGAATTTCTTATGCGATTGCAGTTTACGCCTCCGCAAGGCTTTGTGTGGTCAGACTGGCAGAAGATTGGTGCCACACATTCTGGGAAAAAACTACAACTGAGGCTACAGGCGTCGTGCGTCCTACTAATAACATCCAGTGACGTTGGCCGTCGGAGGTCCTCGAGGGCGGCGTATTGACGTCCTCGACGCAGATGCCGAAAGATTTTCCGAAGCAGCACAGCTGTGGTGATTACTGTCATAGATATGGAATACGTCGTCAGACCATCCCATCGAAAGAACGTTACCAGGTAAGAGTAACTTGTTCATCTCTTGGCCTTCCACCATATCCCCCATCTTCTGGCACCCTGCCTCTTCCCAACATCTGAACGCATCCCTCTCTAACCCAGGTGCGAACTGCGGATTACGAAATGAGAGTAAATGGAGAGGGTAATGTTGTATCCTTCTCGCCATACTACCTAGTCTCATATGTCACCCATCAATGCCATTAGTTTGCTTTTATACATGTAAAGGGGTGGATCAACCTTCGGACACCAGTGAACTTCTCCTAAGGGCCTAGCGACCGCAGCTTGATTCATCCATACCCATATTTTTCCCTTCTTTCCCCAAACCAGTCCCGTATTATCTGCAGTTGAGCCACTTTATAATGGATTTAAAATGTTGGGGCCCCCATTCCTCCTATTGTGACGGCTGCCATCAATACCTTCCAAGGTACCCTTGGTCTTTTCCCATTCCATATGAAATTCCTCCCAAATTTATTTAGTTATTTAAAAAATGCCAAAGGGTCAGCTATTGGCAAGGCTTGGGAATAAAACACCCTCTGGAGGACAACCATTTTAATTATATCAATCCTACCTATCCATGAAATTAATAATGGATTACGCTCCTCCAACCACTCTTTAATGGAATCCAATAACGTGGGATAATTAGCCTGGCATATAGACTCCATGGAGTCGGTTATTTTCACTCCCAGATATTTCAGCCCTTTCAATGTCCTCTGATAATGACCCAAATCTACAGGCCTTTCCGTGGAGAGAGCTCGCCCTTGTATAATTGATTTCTGATTTGTGAATATTGATCTTCAATACTGCTACTTCTCCAAATGTATGAAGTGCTGTAGTTCGTCCCGGTAGTGAGTCAATGAAGTCCTTTGCTGTGACAAGTAAGTCATCGGCACATGCCATCACCTTATGTTACCTCCGGACAGTATCCCCCTAATGTTCTTCTCATTGCGATTCTTTGATGAAAGTGATTCCAAATGTATCGAGTACAGGAGCAGGGACTAAGGGCACCCTTGTTTCGTGTCGCAAGATTTAATTCCCTGTGAGATATACCCATTAATAGCCTATCGGAGTCTGATAATTAGCCTGAACCATGCACAAAAAACTAGGGCCAAACCCCAAAGCCTCCATAGTATCAAATGCTTTTTCAGCGTCTGGAGCTAATATCCCTGCCACCAATCCAGATTTGTTTACTTTCTCAAGCAAATGACCCGCCCTTCGTATATATTATCAAAAGTTTGTCTTCCCTCACCAAAACCCACTTGAACAGGTTGGTAGTGTGGTAGAGCAGCCAGGCTTATCTCAAGAGGGCTCAGTGTGAGCTGTAGAGTGGTTACACAAAGATTCAGTAACAAGTATTCAAACAAACACCTAAACCCAAGGCTTCTTGATAAAACAATGATTTATTTACCGGTCAGTTGATTCAGCCTTCTTTAGAAGGGAGCAATATAATGGCAACACACAAATACCTTCTAAATACACACTTGGTTCCTAAATCAGCAAGCACCCATTTGGGATGCCACACAGACGCTGCCTACACCCTCAGGTGACATCAATAGTTAAGAGACTGTGGACATTGATATGTTACGGTTGGCATTTAGAATAGCACTGAGATGTGTTAAAGGAAATGTTATTAAGAACAAGCAAGAGATCATAAATATTCTTAAGCAGGCAAATACGTTTCAACCCTCCCCAATGTGAGGGGAGAGATGATTCTTTCAGTGAAGCAGGCTAGGCCAAAGTCAATAAGCAAATGTCTATGTAGCTGAAACACTTCTTGCAGGTAAGTAAGAAAAGTCTTTGCACAATGTTTTAGAAGTCTTTAGTTAAGAAGAATCAATATAGGGCCACACGCTGTTAGGCTTGTGAAGAGTAGAAGCAAATCTACAACGATGTAAGTTCTTTTAGACTTTAAAGTACCTTTTTGTTAGAAGAAAATGCAGCAGATGACTTCTGTTCCTGTGCAGCTCTGCAGATCCTGGTGTTCCTGGGCCTCAGTTGTGGGGATAAGAGGGAGGACTTCTATGGACTCCTGCACTGCAATGGGACGGTTAGCGACAGCAACCGGCAATCTTCAAACTAGTGGAAATTAGGTCCTTCAGCTCCTCGCGTCTACCGCAAACAGCACCACTGCAGTTCCTGGCTGTCGAGATGGGCTTTTCTTGCATCTGGGGTCCAGCACTCTGAAGTGGCTCAGGCTCGGTTAGTTCTGCTTCCTGGCACTCCGGAGGATCTTCCTGGAGATCTCGACCAGCTTCAAAGCAACGTGCAGAAACTGGTGTTCCTCTCCCTGACGTTTCGGTATCCAGCAGGCAACTCTGTGGATATTCAACCAGCTCCAAGAAGGATGTCTAGGTGCTTACTTTGGATTGGTCCCACCAACTTAAAGGGAGAAATTGTCCTTGCAGGGCCTTCTCTGTTGATACGAATTTGGAGTTTCAGCACAGCGGCAGGGCTTCACAGCGCAAACCAGCGGTCCAAGAGTTGCAGCAGGCATCCTCTTCAAGTTCTTCTCCGGATTCCTTCGTCCAGTGGTTGACTGCCTTCCAAGCCAAAAAGCTTTGCCTTTTTATGCAGGTTTCTCCCATTCCTTCCAGCCTGGCTGTCAATCACCCAGCAGGGTGTCTGTCCTTGCCGGACAACCAGCTGGCCAATCGCTTAGGAGTGCAATCCTGTCTCCTACTCTTAGGAGACTAAGCACAGGGAGTTTCGGACACCTCCCTCACTTCCTGCCCCCACCAGACACTTTGGAGCCAGAGGCGGGCTTCACTCGTGAATCCCCCCAAAGACAAAACGAACAAAGGGACCAAACCTGGTTTGGCGCGCTGAGTAAATTTCAAAAAGGTCCTTGCCGCAAAGAAATGGCGCAAAAAGACCGGGCCATTTTGACAGAAGTGGCACCAATGGTGCTTTACTGCAGCTATGAACGCAGCTCGCTGTAAAGACACCAGAGTAGTAAAAAGTAAACCAGTGCCACCAGCCATTCATCGAGAAAAGGGTAACATAACAAGGTTACATGTGAAGCTAGACAAAGCGGATACTATGTAATCTCTCCAGCACCCTATGGTAAGATAGTGTGTGCTGGGTCTAGAAAAGATGCATTTGTAAGTCAAGTTCACTTTACCGCTCTTGGAAACAGTAGTTATTATCCAAGAGATGGGTGTTTAAACCTTTGGGGAAATATGAAAGACTTCCCTGTAGCACTACACTGTAGGTGCTGTGTGCTACAATGGAAAAAGATGCCTATGGAGTTTTGTCAGACTCCAAAAACCGAAAGAGAAACAGAGTACAAATCACATTAAAATACATGAGTGGAAAAAAGAGCTGGGGGTCTCTAAGGTAGGGAGGAATTGGCACATTTCTGAGAATTCTCCTGAACAATGGTTTTCACAAGATGCCATTTTATTAACTCAAAAATGTTGGATAAACGCCTCACTTTCCCTAACCTAACGAGGATTCTGCCTATCAAAATAAACTAAAGGAGAAACTCTTAATAAAAGGAATCTGTACATCACACTTATACATACATTCAACACATGAAAGGAAATGCCTGGCAATTCAATTACAACAGAAATAAAGTTCAACAAAGACGTATTAATTGTATATCTTTGTAACCTGGGTCGGATCCCCTTCTCCAGTTTCAAAGCAGGATTTCCGATCAAAGTAACAAAGTTCCACTTGGTAATCAAGTTCTTCTTCTTCCAAAAGACATCCACTTGGTTTTAGCCAACAGATCAACTAGACAACAAATCTTTCTCTCCACTTGTAGCAAAGAGCTCGACACCGCTTCTTTGGAAATCAAACCACTTCCACAATTCCTCTGTATCAACAGTGATAGCTTGTCATGATGATTTCACAACAGTTCACATATGCTTTTCAGTGGTCTTGCCATTTTTTCTTCAGACTTTAACCACACCACAGTACTTAAATGACTTCTTCTTGGTTCACTAACCTGCCAGGACCACTACTACTACTACTACCAGGCCCCTGCCCTGGTATACTAGCCTGCCAGGACTAAAAGCTTATAACAGTAATACACCCACTTCTGTGGTAAAGTTCACTTCAAATCATTTGGTAAAGTCTTCAACTTTCAACAACATAAAGTTATTACTACTTTGGGAAGACCAGTTGCACATTGGTGCTATTTGTACCACCCCTGTGATTATCACATGCAATGCAGGTGTTATGCTCCTCTTCTTCTGAATACTCCCTGTGAGGAGGGCTTCTCTTCTGCCACTCTGGTTTTCCCACTTTCACATCAAACAATTGTTGACATTGTCTTTCTAGCACTTTGCTCTTCTTTGGTTTAGACAATGCTTCTTTAGGGCTCTTCCAACTATTGCCTCTTCCTCACTTTGGCAACAAAGGTTATTAGCTTGCTTCAATGTTGCCTTCTCTTGGCTTTGGCAATGCAGGTTATTGTTAACCTGTTTTAATAATGCTTTTTCTTAGTTTTGGCAATAACGTTTTCTTTCTGGGTAACAATTACAACCTTTCCTTTCTGTTCAAAAAGTTCAGTTTTCAAAATAAGGGCTACTGGCCAGCGGACGATAACTGAGCATACCAGTGTTACCCAAGGTTGGTAAACTGACTGGTTGCTGCCACAGGGCTTTATGCTTTCTCCATCACTTCCTGCACGGCAAACTTCTCTGTCTGCTTCCCATGGCCCGCGCCGACTGGGAAAGTACTGTTCCTTGCTCCAGGACTATGCCGGTGCACACCTGCCACTAGAGCACACTTTAAGGGGAAAACTTGTCTGGACAACGCTCCCACTGCACTACCTCTGCATACAAGGCCATCAGAGGCATCAGAGGCAGAGACCCTCTCTGGCCTGACATCTGCTCTCTGGATAGCAGTGGCTCTGGCGTCTCTGCTCCCCTTCGACTTCTACTGCCACCTCAACGTGGAGTCGCACAATCACTCCACCTTCGTCTGCTTCTCATGGCTTGCACCGGTGGGGGGGGGCGTCTTATATACTCAAAAGTCCCACTTAGGTGTGGGTCCTTGGAACCACTAGACTGTACCTTGCAGTCTAGTCCCTCTTCTTTGTCCAGTACTTTGGACATTGTGGGACGTCCCCAATGTTCAAATTACCTTTTTGTTCGTAAGTCTGTCTTGCAGTATGCCATTGAGATTATTTGACCTCCTGTCCCGGTTCCTCTTCTCCCACAATATGATTCTCCCGCAAAACACCACCCCCAGGCATCTGCCTTTCCCTGGCCATGTGAGTAGAGTTCAGGACAGGTTTTCTGGGAGGATCACGTATGTTAGTGTGGCCCATCTGGCTATGATTTCTTATTATGGCATGGCATTTTTGCACAATGATATTGAAGTTTCACCAGACGCACCTTTACATCCTTAAACACTTTGTACTATTTGTCCGTACAGGTCTATTGCTTGCTATGTAGTCATGAAATGTTTGAAATGTAGAGTAACTTCCCAAATCATTTGCAAAGAAATAATAAAAATCACAATTTGTGAAGTACTGCCTAATTAAATCCATTTGCAATCATGCACTGATGTAAATAAAATTGTATCTGGCAGGAACTCCCCTCCTAGTCCTTTATTTCAAATTGCCCAGGTGCCTAGCAGTAGGGGATTCCCTTCAGTCACTTCATGAAAATGGTTTATGTACTAGCATATATTGTGGGGGGGGGGTGTCGAGAAAATGCACTGGGAAATGTGCCCGTGCACTGTTGGTGACTTTTATCTAATGGATTTCTTTTTTCGAGTTACCCTGCATAACTGATTGCAAGCTGTGTGCTCTTTGCCCTATTTTTCACAGAACATGTGTTGTGTAATGTACCATTTTAACCCGTTATTCCAAAACATCTCTCGGGTTGAGTTCCCGGCTCCTCCCCTCCTGTCCCCCCCACCCCCCATCCTCCCCACCTGCTCTTGCAGATTGATGCTAAATCACAAGCTTTCACTGATAGAAATGCATCTGAAGAACATTTTAAAAGTTCTTAATGAACATAGTACTCCTAAAGGGCTTATATGCCCCCTCAGCCCTTTTCAGGCCTTATGTGAAGACCTACCCAATAATTTCCAGATGGTGCTGCAGATTAGATTTTGAACTAAGAGTGTATTACTCCCTATTTCTTTTAAAGTTGAGTAAAGTGATTTTTCAGTGAGAAATCTCCTTTACCAATGGTAATGTTTTATATTTTAAGCTAATAAAATGCAGGTTTATTTGTACCTGCTGAATGTGATTTGGTGCACATTCAAATATAATTACTATTATTATTGCCTAAGTTAAAGTAGTACTTTCTTCCAGTGGAACGTTTACTACAGATCCAAATCTCCGTGTGGAGCTCTGTGGGCGAAAGCAGGTGAACACAGCTCTATGTGCCGGTTTCCTATTTTTTGTTGGAGTATTTTTAGTTCCTTTTTTTTTCTTTCTTCAAAGTATTTGCTTATTTTTAGGCAGTAAAAATGGCTGTTATGTCACTTACCTGTAAGGCGGTTTCCAGGGTAATGTTTTGAAAATACAGACTGAGTTGATTACCTCTTCTTCAAATTGAGAGACTCGTGCCATGCCTCTTACAGCACATGATGTGGACTCTGCTGGAATAGCATCTTCTGTCCCAAACATGGAGCATTAACCCCTTTTTATTGAAAGTTTCTCTGGAGCTAGGGGTATCCAGTGATGGTCGCCTGGGAAAGGGTCACCAGGGAGCGATATTTCACCAAATTTGTACTCCCAGGAAAATCTTGCACTTTACCCAAATATTCTAGGACTGGAGTTAGAATAGTAAATAATACCCATCCTAGTATATGGGGGGCGAGGAGGGGGAAGGCTTTTGGAGGTGCTAGGGAAACAAATTGCCTACCTGGTGACTTTTTCCCATGGGGACATTTTCACATAGAACCGAACTAGGAGATCCTGCAAGCTACTGCCCTATTGTCTTGCTTCCTTATCCAGGAATGTTAATGGCGTTGTTTACTAAGTTGCAGACATTTGCAGTGGAAGCTAGTTTGGTGGATGACTGGCGAGCTAGTTTCAGGCCCGAGTGTAACATTGAATCTGATATTTGCTGCAACGGATCTTATTTTGTTGGTGGAAGTTGGCGGTGTCATGACTCCTTTTATTAGGTCTGTCTGTGGGATTCAACAACGTGGATCATCCGCCCTGTTTTGTCATCTGTATAGGTTTGGCATTAGACGCATGGCATGAACCCTGATTTAGGTCTTCTCTTCAAGGCACATTTATTGTCTCCCTCCCTTTGAATCCTCCAAAAGAGCAGTTACTGTTGAGTCCCACAAGGTTCTTCATTAAGTATTCTTTATTTTGTAAAATATTTTTCTATATGAAGCCCTTTTGGAGAGCTTGTTTGCTCAGTTGGCTTGAAAGTGTAGGTCGATGACGCCAAGGTGATCCTTTATTTCGGTAAGTCTTCTGCTGATGCCATAGACGGTTTTAACATGTGCATTGAACAGGTCAACTGTTGGATGAATGCCAGTTGGCTTACATTTAATTTTCAGACTGATATTTATTGTGTTGCTTATGTGTAAGTCTTAGGTTAACAAAGCTCCCTTGTGTTTCTCACTAGGAACTCTCAACATGCTTTCCATTGAATGCCTTTAATGGCACCTCTTTGAAGAATAATAATTTAAATGGCATGTGTGCTTCTAAAAATATAATTAAAGAATTGGGTTCTTATTTTTGGCTTGCCTTGCTTGCTCATACCCATGTCTTCAGTTGCTGGCTTGGGTCTTTTTTCTGCTTCCTTCAGATCTGCTAAGGTTCTTCAGATCATCTGGTCATCTTTCTTCTGCTGTGCATGCCTGGCTGGCTCTATGGTGACACCTCGTCCTTCTTGGGTTCCTCTGTAGTTGTTCTCCTAACCTGATCTTGTGGGCCCTTTTTATATACTGGTTTTGGAGCTCAGAAAATGTAATCTCCCGTCAAAAATTGGTGACACTTAGATTTCTTGATCAGTCACTGACGTAGTTGCCACATCTTTGTTTACCTATTGGTCATTTCTTGTCGTATGTGCCATCTTGCTTGGCCTAATTGGTCCATGAGAATTAGAGAAAGGACTTTCACATTCCGCGTTTTTCCTGACTGTGCATCGCCAAGATTGCAAAATAATGTTTTGCCTTTTTAATTGCTAAATGTAAAAAAGATGGCTTTAATATCCTGCAAGGGTTTTCTACATAAACCTTAAGCGTATTTAATAATCGCAATAAGCAAGCTCTTTCTAAGCGCTTAAAGGTAGATGTCTGTGTGCATAGAATGCATAGCTTTTTAGGCCTTGTGTTGACATTTCAATAATATATGCATCTAGCGAATGCCTGGCTACTGGAGGCCTTTTGTTGCACTTCAATAATTATGTGTATCTAGTGTATGCATATGCTTAGTACATTTCGATCTGTAGAAATCCCTTTGTTCTATACTGGCTCTTGACAATCTATATGTGAGTAGGCATGTCAGATATATGCTGTGCACATTTCTAATCGCCCAGTTGTCTGTATGTACTCCTGCTAATGGTCCAAATGCTGAATGTTAAAGTTTCAAGACGGATGTCTACCCAGAAATAGATGAATACACAACATGTGCCCATGGGACGGTCCTAACACTCCCATGTCGGGTTGCATGCGCCTGCTTGTAGTCATTTTTCCTGAGGAGGTCCCCTTGCTCGGCTCTGCTTTTAACTCTTTGACTGGTGATAGCTCTTTGGGTTATTTTAGAAGGCTGCCTGCTTCTTTGGCTCGCCTGCTTCTGTGGCTCGCTGGCTTTAGAAGTCTACTGGGACTCCATAATGAGGCTGTGTTTACCTGATATGTAAGGCAATGACCACATCACCCTTCGGCAGAGAAATTGCAACCGCTGCCTCTCCAGATTATGGACTATATCTCATCAGCAAGCATAGCCAATCAAGAGGGCTCATGAGAGTTGTAGTCCAGAGCATTTGAACAGCCCCAGGTTGTAGAACATTGCCATGTTAGTCTCATGGGCTTTTAGACTCCAGGTTAGAATGCCAGGGCAGAATGACCAGCTCTGGTTGGATTTATGGACGGGAGTTTGGGATTCAGTGCTTGTTTTCCCGAGTTTGAATGTGGGCGTCACATGTTACAATGGAGCGACGGCCCGAATTGGAGGCTGGATTTGTATCCAGCATCCAAGAACTGCACCATACCTTTGTGAATTGCCGAGACTCGTCCTGAACAGCCGACGAAGAGACTCGCCCAAGGGAGATGGAACCGGCAGCAATGTTAAGCTGGGCTGTGCACCAAATGATATGATATGGCATTTGTAACGCGCCTATACACAAGTGTTTCAAGGCGTGACGAGGCGGGGTGGGGGGGACAAGGGGAGACAGACAACGATCCTACTAGGCCAGGTGTCATTCAGATCGCGCAAGTGCAAGGGTAGAGAGGGAAGGGAAAAAGTGCAAGGGGAAAGGGAGAGGGGAAAGTGCAATACAGGGTTAGTAGTATACAAGATAAATAAGGGCCAGCTGGTGGCAAGTGCAAGGTAAGTGCCGGGAGGAGGGGCTGTAGGGATGCAGAGACAGTCCCGCAGTGCAGGGAAGAGTGGCTGGGCCAAGGACCGAGATCGGTAAGTGGCCCAGTTGCAGATTCAGTGCAGGTTCAGTGATTATAGCAGGGGAGAGGGGGAGAGAAAGCAGAGGCAAAGAGGAAGGTTTTGAAGTGCTTCCGGAAACAGAGATGGTTCTCAAGTTTCAGGGATGCAGGAAGGCTGTTCCAGAGGGAGGCCCCTGCTGCAGAGAAAGATCTACCCCCAACTCGTTGCTTGGAGAAGCGGTTGACCCTGAGGGAGTTGGAGGCGCAAGAGCGAAGAGCTCGAGAAGGAAGATATTTAGGAAGAGAGAGTTGGAGGTATTTTGGCCCAAGGCCCTAGAAGGCCTTGTGGACAATGCAGAAGGTTTTGAACTTAATACTCGCAGCCACTGGGAGCCAGTGTAGCGATTTCAGTCCTGGAGAGATACGTCCCTGGGCTTGAGGCCAAGGACAAGTCTTGCAGTCCTGTTCTCGATGAGTTGCAAAGGGCGTAGAGTAGAGGCAGGCAGATTTAGATGGAGGCTGTTGCAGTAGTTCAGCTTCGAGAGATCCAGGGCTCTAGAGACAGTGAGCTTCTGGGGGAAGGAGAGGAAAGGAAGGGTACCTCTGGGGAGGTGTAGCTGGTAGTGTGATTTCATAGAGAAGTCTGATATGTGAGGAGAGAAAGAGTGTGGAGTCTAAGATGACCCCGAGGTTTTTTGCCTTGCAGGTAGGAGCAGGAAGAGGGCCAAGAGGCCGGCCAGAGAGCTGCAGGCAAGAAGGAGGGAGTGGGTGTGCCGATGAGTAGAATCTGTCTTACTGGCATTAAGGCAGAGGTCGTTGGCGGCACACCATTCATGGATAGCAGAAAGACAGTCAGAGATGAGGGAAGGGGAAGAGGAGGCTGAGGGTCAATGAAATCAAAGGGTCAATGAAATCAAAGTATCCTTCATCCAGACCGCTTGCTTTCTTGCCTCCATGGTTCTGGGTTCCATTGAACAGTGTGGCTCACCTTGTGTCTGGGACTCCCTGTGCTGCAAAGGGTACAGTCTGCAACCACCCAATTTATTTTAAACTTTATGGGTTGTCCCCATTGCAACCCCCTCTCTCCCGCGTGGTCTCCTAAGGAAAGGCGTGATCTACAGAGCTTGGCTACAAAGAGTAAAAGTGCAAAACTAGTCTGATTGGAAATCATGTTATCATTGATGAACTGTTAAAATCTAAGTTTTTAACCATTTCTATTTGTATTAGTAGATGAAATGAGCTGGGTGCTACTGAATTGACTACTGGTGTCAATGGTTTTTATGATTGTGATGTTAAAATGCTTTTATGGTTTTAAGCCAAATAACGATGTTGCAAAATTATGTACATAGCTGTTAATTTAAACACACATACTTCAAGCCTCTAACCACACTGCTTGAATCCGTTACCTTCCCATTTCTAGGCTATGAAAATCTACAAATACTAATCCAACTAAATCGGGATCAAACCTATTTAAAAGCCACCCGTCCTTAATTTCCTGGAAAAATGGTTCAATTGGGTAAAAAAAGGCAAGGCACCCCCAAGTCTCCCATGTTAAATAACCTGTCCAAGTCGGAGTTTATGGTTTCTGCCAGTGTACTTCAAAACAGTGACTGCTTTAGTTATAGCCGTTTTGCCTCAACATGAAGCATTGTTTTTTCATGACAATGTCAAAATTCGGGTTTAGCAAAAAGTAGCAGAAAACGTACTTTATTGTTGCCTTTGTGTGATTGGGTGGAGACTGGGGTTTACTGTAGGGTTATTTTCAGATGAGCTCTGGCCAGGGTGTGTCAAAGGGGGTGAGTTGGTGTGGATGATTACGTATTGCTGACGAGTCCTCTGGGACGTGACGCTAGCCTTGAATTTTATAAAAAGCAAGCGTTGTCAATGCCAACAGTTTGGGATTTTGTGTAGACATGGGAAAGGCTCTTGCCTGGCAAAGGCTGAATACTTATACACAATGTTAAAACTGTTGGCTTTGCCAATGCTTGTTTTAACAGGATTTCAGTGAAGGACATGCATAGTGCTTCTAAATCGAGTGGGTGAAGGCAGACCTGGTTAAGACATTTTTATTACACCAGTAGCGGGTTTACAACACCAATTAAGTCATTCATTCTCAGATGACGGCTTTGAAAAAAATACTGGCAGGCACTTTAAGTGCAACGTTTGATAGTAAGGCTTGATTAAATAGAGCTGAAAGAGTTCCCATGAGGTGGGGATGAGCAGGCACTGGGTGCGAGTGGCCATAGGGATTAGCATGGCCATGGGCAGTCAATGGGTGGGCAACAACCAAACGCCACCTTCAAGCGTTGTGCCCTTCCTCATATGCCATTTCCCCTAGCTGTACTCTAAAGTAATAGTTTAACTAAAAAGAAACGCACTGGTATTGGCCCTTTAGCTGCTGCAGAGATTCAGTCTCTGCTGCACCTGCAGTTTTATATCTGGATTTAATTTTGGTTGCAGTCTGGGCTCTTGTAGCGCTGGGGTCTTCAACCTTTGGCAGTACAGATGTTTTGGACTACTGCTCCCATCATCCCTAGTCGGTATAGTCCATGATGAGGTATCATGGGAGTTGCAGCCAATGAAAATTGATTTCTGGACTACACCTTATAATGATCTTAGATGTGTATAATCGGTCAAGGCAGCCTTGGAGCTGTTCTGTTAACCTGTTTTGTCCGTTTGTTGGCGCCCATAAGCCTTTGGGTCATTTGTGCGCAGTACCAATATGTAAACACAAGCCCCTTTAATGGCAACCCACAAAGGGCTGGATCATACAGAAGCAGCAGGGGCGAGGAAGCCCAATGGTGACATTTTGAAACATTTACATTTTTCCTGCTTTCCCACCATTGATTTCAGTTGGCCCCAGCATGTTGGTCCTTGTTGAATTCGGACGGTCTTTTGATGCAAGTAAAGTATCTTTAGCTTCACTTAACTGGTCAATTCATTCGTTCGGGGGCACTGGTCAGCCCTTAGGCTAGGAGTTCAGGGACACTTATTCCCATTTCATTTTCTTGTATTTTTAACTGTGAATAAATAATACTCTGCGGGAACACAGAGAGGAGTAGTGGCTCAAACGCCTACCCAGCCCCCCACGCTACTGAAGCAGCAGTGATCCCAATCATAATGGTGAAACAGGCTCAACCCGACGTGCATTTCTCAGTTTAGAGCTGTGAGCTGATACTGTTGCTACACAAACAATAGTACAGTGGTAAAAAAAAAAGTCCAAACAAGTTTCTAGACAATGAGAATACAGGGCATTCTGTGTTGAAAGGCAGGTGGTGCTCGGTCAGTATTTCAGCAATTTTGTCAATGTTGAAGGTTATTTCTTTAAAAGGCAAAAAGAGGATTTAAAAGTCATCAATTCATTTAAGGTGGAACACCTTTTCTCACCCTCTCTCCCTATTCCGCTCTAGGTCTGCTCACTTGAGCTAGACACTGTTTTCTTCTTTTGAGTACCACTATTTTTGTTTCACTCATCCGTCCCCTCTTGATTTCCTAGTTGTATATCGCCCTCCGGGCCCGGTTTCTTCCATCTGTGATGACCTCTGTGTTCTTCTTTCTTCTCTCCTTCCCTCTAACTCCATTATTTCTTCTTGGGGACTTAAATCTCCATCTGTTATCTTCCCACTCTTCTGTTACTTTATCTATTCTTGATTCTTTTTTCAAATTCAAACTCCTTTCTCATACGTCTGGTTCCACTTTGGATCTTTTTTTCTCAACTATTCCTTTTTCCTCTTCAGTATCTGCTCTACCTCCTTTACTTTTGATCACTTGCTTCTTGCTTTTTCATTCATTCTTCCTCCTATTCCAGTCGCTACCTTCTTTCGCTGTGTCCTTAGTTATCTTCAAGTTTTTCATCTCTTCTCTTTCCATCTACTGATGTCTGTTTCTTTATCTACTGCCTCTGTTCTTTTATCTTCAAGCCTTGTGGATACTGGTACGATTCACTGGATCTCGTCACTTCTCCCCAGAGAGGTGCTCTTCCCTGTGAGTTTAGGGTGGTGAGCTCGCTGTGCAATATTCCGCTAGGGGTGGTGGACAGCGGGACCTCGCAGGTAGAGACTCCCCATCTTGGGGGACAGGACACCCGTTCCACCCAGGAATTCCCTACACCCTCTCCTGAGGAGACAATAAGATCATTGTAGAATTAATACCTTCTCTCCAAACCAGTCACTATTTGCTACTGTAATGTTGCCAGTAATCAACCTTCACCAACTTCTTTTAATGTTAAGAAGTATAATAGGAGAACCATGAAGAGTAATCGGTGGTTGGCAGGCCACCACACTGAGCTGATAAAGATGGGGCAGAGTATCATGAATGCACCATATAAAAAGACAAAGGGCTGTGAGCCTTCGCTGGGGAGGGGCCCATCATTTGCTTATAAAATCCAAGAAAGGACCAATGGAAGGAGATCTAGTCTCCAGAGCCCGGGAGATTCGAATTTGAGCTGAGGAACCAGTTGGCCAACACTGGTGACCGAGAACAAGAAGAGGGAGAGGCACGTTCAGGAATCGGAGTGTACTCTGAGACCCCTGGCCAGCCCATAGAGCCGAGGTTTGCTTAGAAGTACTTTAAGACGAGATAGCTGCACCCTTGAGATGGATGGGGGTGCAGATTCATTACTCCAACACCAATCAATAAGGACAACTCAATGGTTTGGCAAAGGGAGTCTGTTTAATGACGAGTACAAAAAACGGGGAGTCATGAGTATCCGCAGTGATGCGATCGTCCTTCTCGCTTCAACTCCAACGAACGTCATACAAGTTGTAACATTTATATTCAAAACTAAACATAATTGACATGTAACACTCAAAAGTTAACATGCAATTCTATTGGCTAGGAAAAGGTAACTTTAATATAGGTACTATATCTGTATATGGTAATGGAGTGAGGGGATTGGGTAAACACTGTGAGGTGGGCGTCTAAGCCCTTCCTTCAAAAAACGACTACTGTGGACGTCACTAAAAGTGCGATGTCTCGTTGGTTCTACTAACTATAGGACCCTAGATTATTTGGTCCATTGTGATTGGGCCGGCACCAACCCCATGCATAATTTTCTACTTTGCTTAGCAGCACGCAGAACGGTCAGCCAGGTGCAGGATGCCCCTTCGTTACCCGGCCTTCCTCCGATTATGCTTACATTCGATCATTAATTTAATAGCCATGTGTCAATTAGTTCACTGTGGTTGTCCTCGAAACTATATCTTCAGTCTGGAAAGGTCCTGATATCTTCATTTGGTCTGGTGCCATGCATAGGTGTGAACCCGTGCTTCTTCTTGCTCGGCTGGTCACGTGATTCCCACACTGTGAATTTGTCTAGTTTCTGTCTAGTTTCTCTCAATTTGTGTACTTGGTTTTTGTTTCACCCACCACCTGCCTTCACCTTATTATCTCGATCCTTCAGAGGCAGGATATTCTGTTCTTAGTTTCAATTAAAAGTAGCTACTGTTCATAACTTCTATTGGTATGACCTTGGCTTCCCTGGCACGAGTTGACTCTGAGTTTCGATCAGCCGTCTCTCCTCGTGTTGCTAGAATATGAATCTTCTCGCGTTTGGCCTTTAGTAACCTGGGTTGGTTATGCTTTTGTGCAAAGTAGAAATAAGTTTATAATAAAGTGGTTTGTTTGAGGTAGATTATGTATAATGGTGCTTGCAACACTACTTTTCTACTTAGCATACCAAGCTGCACTGTTTCCTTAGCTTTCTTGCGGTTCCAAGCATATTTACAGGTGTAAACTGGTTGAATATCTTCATCTTGCTTACAGCTTCAACTTCTTTGTATTTCAACATCATTCTCCCCTTTTAGGTTCACGATATCTTCATGGTGTTTCGTCTGTGTCTCATTTTTTGGTTGTTATTTCTTCTATCTGCAAGTTATTCCGGGCCCTCGTGGTCGCCATTCGTCTTCGATTAAGGCCTTTTTGGTTTCTTCCGGGACAGTACTTAGCAAATGAAACAAAATGAAGATTGCCTGATAGGGTTTCCTCAATGGATACCTTACTGTCCATGGTTTTCTGGGTATCGGTACTTCAATAGGTGTTGCTCTTCTAATGGGCACTGGGCAGAGCCCCACTGCGGCTCTTTGCTGGTTTATTTGCTCATCATACGTCACATACTTTGGTGTGAACGTTCCTGGGACTTCAAATTGGGCGACTGGAGTGCAGGCTTTATTTGGGACCTCCTCTACAGGGAGACTGAACTGAGCATCTGAGGAAGGGCTGGAGGCAGTAGTGACCCAAACCGGGTCGACCAAGCTCTCTGTGAACAACGCAGACACAATACAAGAGACTGCTCCGCACAGCCGTGGAAGGGGAAGGACGACGTCCACGCAGGTTTTGTTAGACAAACCAACCCTGCGGGAAGGACAAGACATTGGGGAGAATTTTCAGTTTTTGTACTAATTCCCTTTAACCTGAGACCCCCAGCACTTTTTGCTGGACTCGGGATTTTTTTTAAAATGTATTCTCCTGACTGAGTGGAACTTTTTACCACTCGTTCTTTTGCCCTGACTGGGTATCTTATTGTATTGCTTTCGTGGAGTATGCTTTTCTCGATGTATTTCAATACATGCATCTGTCATTGACTTGTGACACCGAGAACCCTCTGTGCAGTGCCACTGAGGAGTCCCTTGGACTTCCTCTTCTTTTTTTTTTTTTTTTACATTTATTTTATTCTCGTGTGTGAACTACAATTTCCAAGAGTAGTAAGTTAACTTTTGTCTTGTGGGGCCAGCACACAACACTTTATGTGGGTTGCTGAGAGTTGCATTGTTTCCCCACTACTCCGGTAACTTTTTGTAAGTACAGCAACTAACAAATGTAAATGGCTGGTGGCAGTGGATACTTATTTTTTTCTACCTTTTTTTCCTTCATCTGTTATCCCAGTGGTCTACTCACTTCTTCTGTATCTTGCTGTCCTTTTTAATTCTTCTTTGTTCTTCTACTGTTACGTTTCTTTTTAAGCAAGCTGCTATTCTTTCAATCCTTAAAAAGCCTGTTCTTCACCCTTCTCTATCTTCTAATTTCTGACCTATTTCACTTCCCTTTTTTTTCTTCTTGAAAATACTTGAGCGGATAGTCCTTTCTCAGGTCTCTTGCATTCTCTCTGAACTCTTCTTTCTTCTTGCGAGTGTGGTTTCCGGGCTTATGAATGCACTTTAAATGGTTCTCATTGTGTCAGAATCTTCTTGCTACTCTAACCTTTCCTCACTCCTCGTTCTTCTGCATCTCTCAGCCGCATTTGACACGTCGACCACTCTATTCTTCTTTCTTCTCTTTGCCAGTTCGGCTTTCGTGGCCCCGTTCTCGATTGGCTCCACTCTTATCTTTCTAACCCTACCTATGCTGTCTGCTGGCTGGACACTCTTCTGTCTTTGCTTTTTCTCTGTGATCCCAAAGGTTCTATACTTGGCCCACTACTGTTTTTTTATATACTGTAACTCCTGCTTTCATTATTGCTTCATTTGGCCTTGCGTATCGCCTCTGAGCTTACGATATGCAAATATTGCTGTCCTTTTCCTCCTTCTGAGTCTATTCATTCTACTGTGCTCTCCATCCAATCTTGAATATCTTTACACTACTTGCACCTTAATCTGTCCAAAACGGAGTTACTTTTTTCTGCTTCTGTGACGAACCAAAGGGTGTCTCACTTACTATTCCCCTGGGATCTCTCTCAGGTGGCCAGAGCACAGCCATCGCCTTTGGATCCATACCCTGGGGGTGGACCAGTGCGGCAGGATCACCTGGGTGAGGGATCTTCGGGGAATGTGGGGGTGAGGCAACAAATGGTGAGACACTGTATCCGCCCACCCCCTTCCTGTACCCCATCGTATTTTAAAGGATTCTCCAACATCCAACCCCCCCCCTTTCTGCACAAACACTGGGCAGAGGAAGAGGGCGAATGAGTAAAGAGTTTAACACTTACATATCTTATTGGACATGTCCCGCTAATCGGGCCAGGCAGAGTTGGCACTTGACCTTAATCACATACATCTGGTACACATTAGCTCCCCCCACACGGATAAATGGTGGAACATAGAGGCACACTCTGAGCAAGGTGAGACACGAGAAGGAGCAGATCTTCCGGCGTGAAGGCAAACCCACTGGAGCAGGATAAGTGGTGTTGAGAATTCTCAGAAATGTGCTAATTCCACTCTACCTTGGAGACCCCCAGCTCTTTTGCTGGACTTTAGGACTTTTCATTTTTACCCTGGAGAGTTTGATAACTTTTTTCCCCACTCTCTCATGTACTTTTATGTGAATTGAACACGGTTTCTTTTGGTTTTGGAGTCTGACAAACTCCAAAGGCATCATCTTTTTACAATGTGGCACACAGCACCTTCAGTGCAGTGGCACAGGGAAGTCTTTCAGATTTCCCAAAGGTTTAACTACCTTCTCTTGGATAAACTAGTGTTTCCAAGAGCAGTGAAGTTAAATTGACTTTACTTACATTTGCAACTTTCTAGACCCAGCACACAATCTTACAATAGGGTGCTGGAGGCGTTACTTAGTATCCCCTTTGTCTAGTGTCTCATGTAGCATTTCTGTTGGTCTTTCTACAATTAATGGCTGGTGGCAGTGATTTACTTTTCTGTTGTGTGTTTTTACCGCGGGCTGCGTTCGCAGCTG
Organism: Ambystoma mexicanum; assembly: GCF_040938575.1. NCBI lineage: Eukaryota > Metazoa > Chordata > Amphibia > Caudata > Ambystomatidae > Ambystoma > Ambystoma mexicanum. The sequence goes on from NC_090932.1 coordinate 82,444,382, forward strand.
CAGTACAGCACCCATGGATGCCCATTTTGTCAAAATGGCCCTGGTTGTCTTTTTTTCACCATTTCTTGCTGGAATGGTCCTTCTTGAGATTTACTCTGCGTACCAAACCAGGTTTTGCCCCTTTGTTCGTTTTGTCTTCAGCGGGATTCACAAGTGTAGGCCACCTCCTGTGCCAGAGTGTCTGGCGGCAGGGGCAGGAAGTGAGGGAGATAACTTCCTGTGCTTAATCCCCTTGGTTACAGGAATGCACCCAAAGGTGATTGGCCGGCCGGCTGGCTGTCCGGCAACAACTGCCACCCTGCTGTTTGACAGCTAGGCTGGAATGAATGGGAGAAACCAGCATAAAAGGCAAGGCTTTTTGGCTTGGAAGGCAGAGTCGAGCACTGGACGAAGGAATCCGAAGAAGAACTTGGAAGAGACGCCTGCTGCTACTCCTGGACAATTGGTGATGCCCTCCTGCTGTGCTAAAGCTCTGAATTTGCCTCGACTAGAGAAGCCCTGCATGGACGATTTCTCTCCTTGAGTTGGTGGGACCAGTCAACTCCAAGTGAACTCGTTTGGACATCCTCTCGAAGCTTCCTGTACTTCTGTTGCTGCTGGAACCGAAGCGGCAGGGAGAGGAACACCAAATTGAGTCACTTTCAAGTCGGACCCGAGCTACAGGATTATCCTCCGGACTCCCAGAAAGCAGGACTGACCAAGCCGGAGCCACCGCAACAGAGTGCTTGACCCCAGATGCGAGGAAAGTCTGAAGCGGTAGCCGAGAACCGCGGTGGTGCTTTTTGCTGAGACGCAAGGGACTGAAACCGCGAAGTGCTGCTGAATTTAATATTCTCCAGCATTGGATCTTTCATGGATTTGCATGCTGTGAATATTTCCCCGTCAGGCTGGGAAACCTTGGTAACCTTTACTTTAGTTTTCCTATGGAAATCTTTGACACTTTACTAACCTATCAACGTTCTTTTTGGGTGCTTTAGGGCACACCAATGGGATGTCTGGTATAAATAGCCCTGCCCCTGCGGTTTCCCTTCAGATTTCAACCGCTCCAAAGAGTTGGGATTGCCCCGTGTTCTTCGGGTTGTGCATGTGTGTTGGGATTCTCAGCCATTATGTCGTCTGGCCCAGAAAGTCTCTTTTTTTTGGCTTTGTGCTACATGTGGCCTTAAGAAGGTGTATGATGGCGATGGCCATCAGGACTGTCTTTATTGCCTCTACCCCATCATTCGAAGATGCCTGCGAGATTTGCCAGGGTCTTTCACAGAAGACTTTGAAAGACTGTAATTGACGGCTCATATGCTGGCTGAACGTGGGCCCTTACCCGGCTTCGGAGGTGGGTTCAGCCCAGGGAAGCCAGGCGTCTGGAAGCGAGAAGGCCTCTGATCATCGCCAGTCGGCATCAGCGGAACCTCCTGCTAAAAAGCAGCGGATGGGTCCTGCGTCAGAGGTTGGGCGCGGCAGCAAGTCCTCTGCGTTGCATCTAAGGTGCATAATGCGAATGCGAGTGGCTCCTCGTTTTCCAAGTCTGATCGTTTGGACAAGTCCAAGTGGCCTGTTGGTAGGCCTGAAAGACATTGGTGTCGGAGAGAGGACAAGCAAAACTGAAGGACTCTTCCTCGAAGCATTTATCGTCCAGGGATCATCGCAACTCTTTATCCAGCCGCCAGTCTTCGAAGCACTGGTCCCGCTCGTCTTCCAAAAAATCCAGGTCTCCGGTGAAGGCTAAAACAGTGGCGGTCCTGGTTCTGACGACTGGCTCGTCGACTGATGTTGCTTCGTCGACGGTGGTCGTGCTGTCGGTTGGTCTGTCGTTGACGGTGGTGTCCTCGGCGCCGTCCACGGCTTTGCTGGACAGTGGTCCATTGCTGTTGTCATCGCAGATGGAATCGGAGGGGTTGTTGAAGGCGGGGGGCCGTGGCAGTCCTCTGGCCTGGAGTCCATGCTTCATGTGATCATTTTGCTGCAAGATCCAGCAACGTATTCATTTTACCTTGGAGGAGGAACAGGAGCCGCTTTTTGGTCTGTCACCCCTGGGTCTGCAGAGTGCGTGGCCGTCGACGGCGATTGCGGCTGGGCCGCCCTTGGACTCAATGGTTCAACAGCAGTCCCTGCTGTCGTTGCAGGTTTTAAATACCCTCCAGTCTTTGTTGGGGCAACTGGATGCGAGGTTGCCGCCGTCTCAGACTGGTCGGTGGTCGAAGGGTTACCTGATGTAGGTCCATCGGAAGTCTCCTCTGGCACGGTTGCCTTTGCCAGTGGTTTTGGACCGTCCACGGAGCCATCCTGAGGAAGGGGAGTTGCCGGAGTTCGACCCGGAGAGTGTTCCGCGTGGCACCCTGTCAACTGGTTCTTCGTCACTGACGTGGGACGATGCCTGGGACACTAACCCTGAGGTTGAGCAACCCCGTAGTCCGGCTCAACCATCTCCGCTAGATGATATTGGGGGCGGTTTACGCCATGATGGCAAAGGCATGTCAGGAGTTTGAGCTGGCGACGGAAGAGGAACATAAGGACTGCTTACTATTTGAACATATGGGGAAGCGTCGGAAGGCGGTCTTCTCCTTTCCAATTCTCGAACACGTGTGGCAGGAGGGCCTACGTATGATGTGTCACCCGTTCTCTGAGCTGGTGGTCAACGGCCGCCTAGAAAAGAAATGTAAAGCTCCGGAGTCTACTCCATGTTGTCTGGTGTGGCAGCTAGCGCCTGAATCGGTGGTTTTGGCAGCTGTAAGGCTAGAAGCCAACACAAGTGTGTGACGCCCCCGGAGAGATAGGTCAGGAAACAGGACACTTTTAGGAATGGGGTCCTGAGGGTGGGGGCTACTACAGTGAAGACTGCAAATTCTTTGGCGATTATGGCTAGAGATGATTGTGAGATGTGGCACCGTCTAAACCTGATTTTTAGACTATCTTCCGGAACAACACCGGAAAGAGGCCATGCTGTTGATTCGTGAGGGTGGAGGAGGCCTCCAACCACAGCATAAATATTGCAGTGGATCTGGCGGAGTCTGGCTTTAAACAGATCAATAATGGGTAGTACTCCGACAGCAGGATTGGCTGAAATGTACGGATTTTCATCCAGAAGTCCAATATGAAGTCATCGATCTGCCTTGTGAGGCCGAACACTTGTTCGGCGAAAAAATTGAGGCCCTGAAAGGTATAAAGAAAATACTGAGACAGCAAAGTCCTTGAGTTCCTTACAAAGTGGTTGGTCTTTTCACTCCTTTTGTGCTTTCCGTGGTGCCTCGGGTAATGCCCGGTTTGCCTCCTCCAGGGTTCGCAGTTACAGGCACTCCAGCTACTCGTCTCAAGGCTATCGCCGATCAGTCCAGTTGGCTCAGAGGGGCAGGGACTTTCACTCTCACCGAAAGAAAGAAGGGTTTGCAGCCCTCGGCTGCAAAAGGATGACTGCCTAAAGCTCAACAATGACTGCCATATGGACAATTTACTGGGGGGGGGCAGGGTGGCGCTCCATGTTGACGAGTGGCAATGGATAAAATGGATCGATGGGTGCTCGACACCGTCGGTCTTGGCCACTCGTTGGAGTTTCGGCATCCTGCGGTCCATATTCCACCAGTGCTGGGGGTGCATTTTCTGATTTTGCTGCAGGAGGTGGTACTAAAGCTGGAAAAAGGGGCGATAGAACCAGTTCTGGTTGCGGAGCGGGGACAGGGGGTGTACTCCCGGTACTTGCCGTGAAAAAACCAACGGCAAGTGGAGGCCTATTCTAGATCTAGAACAAGAATTTGCAACGCCTGAAGTTCAAAATGCTCACCCTTCAAGATGTCATCCGCTCGGTGCAACCAGGCGCGTTCCTCGCATCTTTAGATCTGCAGGATGCCCATTTTCACTTCCCAAAGAGACCACATCACTGCAAGTTCCGGGGTCGGGGATGATCACTATCTGTTCCGGGTCCTCCTGTTTGGTCTGAAATCACTATCTGTTCCGGGTCCTCCTGTTTGGTCTGAAATCTTCCCCCAGGACGTTCACGAAGTGTCTAGATCCGGTGGCTGCCTTCCTCCGGAGAGGTGGTCATCATGTGTACCCCTTCCTGGGTGATTGGTTAGTAAGGGGGCCGTCACCGGAACGGGCAAGAAAGTCTCTCCGGTACCATGGTCCGTTTACAATGGTTAGGATTCGCCATCAACTTTGACAAATCATTTGACGCCGTCCAAAGACTTGGTGTTTCTTGGAGCTCAATTTCTTAACCAAGACCATCTGGGAAGACCTTCCTGCGAGCGAGTGGCAAGGGTCCAAAGCGGCCCGAGTGGAGAAGGGGTGCGGTGGTCTCGATCAGGGGTTACCGGTCCCTGTTGGGGGCCATTGCATTGTGTATTCCTCTTCTGCCAAATTGCCGCCTGTTGCGACTGGTGCAGGAGTTCCTCGCAGACAGATGGTCGCAGAGTCCAGGCTTATGGTCCAACAAGCTGGAGGTCGACCAGGGCTTGGGACTTGCCCTTCAGTGGTGGACTTGCACTGCCAAGCTCATAAGCGGCATGCCCTTGCTGGAACTGGAGTTCGGCTTCACGATAGTGCCAGACGCTTCCCAGATTGGCTGACGGGCACACCTGACGGGCACACCTTGATGAGTCGCAAGTACGAGGCCTCTGTTCTCGGTCGGAGGCTTCGTTTCATATCAATGTGCTGGAGTTGAGGTGGTGCACTGGGCCCTCAAGTCGTTTCTTCCCTGCATCCGTGGCGCAGTGGTGAGTGTTCAGACAATACCATCACTATGTTCTATTTAAGAAGGAAAGGAAGCGTCAGACGTTTGGCATTGGTCTCTAGCTCAGGAATCAGTATTGTCGCTTTGCATCTGCCAGGAGTTCTGAATGTTCAAGCAGATGCGCTCAGCAGGGACACCAGTCAGCTGCACAAGTGGAGGCTGAAGGCACAGCAGGTGGCAAGGGTCTTCCGGCTGTGGGGTGTCTCTGCCAATAGACTTGTTTGCTATGGTGGACCACAAACAGGATCCGAAGCTTGCCAGCAGAGGGGCGCATCCAGAGTTGTTGGGGAGGGTGGGGGGGCAGAGGGTGGGAGTGTGTTCTTATTCCCTTGGACGGGCCTGTTCGCTTACGCGTTTCCACCCTTTCCACTGATTCGCAACACCATCCAGTGGATTTGGAAGTACCGGTGCAGTGTGGTGTTGGTGGCCCCATTCTGGCCCAGGCAGACATGGTTTTCAGATCTACATCTGGCAGTGGAGGAGCCGTTTCGATTGGAGCGGATCCGAATCTCTCGTCTCAGGACGAGGGCAGAGTGTGGCATCACAATCAGCGTCTCTCAGCCTGGCAGCATGGCTCCTGACCACTTGAGTCGGTCAGCTAGGGATTGCCGGCGAGTGTCGACAGGTCTTGGAGGCGGCTAGGGCCCCTTCTACCAATGTCTCCTATGGTCGCAAATGGGCAAGGTTCTGTGCCTGGTGTGAAGGTTACCCGGAGATGGTTCCTTTGGACGTCTCCCCGGCTCAAGTTCTCCCATACTTGTTGCACCTGGCTAAAGGGGGCCTGACGTTATCCTCCAAGGTTGATTTAGCAGCGATTTCTCGGTTCACGAAACGGCGCCATGCTGCGCTGCTGTTTTCTGATCGCTTGGTGAAACATTTTCTAAGGCGACTGTTTCGGACGTTTTCCCCCGGTGAAAAGGTTTGCACTGGTGTGGGCCCTCAATGTGGTTCTGTCGGCCTTGATGAAACCTCTGTTTTGAACCCATGCCTATATCTACGGCTTCTTTGAACTTACTATCATGGAAAATGGCGTTTCTTGTGGCAGTTACCTCGGCCAGGAGGGTTTCTGAGTTGCAGACACTAGCCATTGACCCGCCTTACCTATAGTTTTTGAAGGACAAGGTTCTCCTGGCTACTAAACTGCACTTTAGGAATAAAGTGCCGTCAGCGTTTCATAAACTTGCTTTTATTGCCTTGCCCTCATTCTTCGCTAATGCAAAAGACAGAAATCCTCCTCAGCGGCACACCTTCACCATCCTTTCCGCCCCTCACTCTCTGGCCGGCCTCCCTTGGCCCTCCTCCTACCCCCACCTGCAAGGCTAAGAATCTCGGGTCATCTTTGACTCCACACTTCCCTTCTCCGCCCACATCAGTGGTCTTTAAAAAGTCACATTTCTGACTGCACCTCCTCAGAGGTACTCTGCCTTTCCTCTCCTTCCCCCAGAAGCTCATGGTATCCCAAGCTCTGGTTCTCTCTAGCTTGGACTATTGTAACAGCCTCTTTCTAAATCTACCTGCCTCTGCTCTCTGCCCTCTGCAACTAATCCAGAACAGAACTGCGAGACTTGTCCTTGGCCTCAAGCCCTGGGATCGTATCTCTCCAGCTCTGAAATCTCTCCATTGGCTCCCATTGGATGCAAGGATTCAATTCAAAACCCTCTGCATTGTCCACAAGGCTTTCTGGGGCCCAAAATATCTTCATCTATCACTCTGCAAATACCTCCCCTCTCGAGCTCTTCGCTCCTCTACCTCCAACTCCCTCAGGGTCAGTCATTTTTCAAAGAAACGAGCTGGGGGTAGATCGGTCTTCGGCTGGTGCCTCCCTCTGGAAGTGCCTACCTGCCACTCTAAAACTTGAGGAGAACCATCTCCGGTTCCGGAAGCACCTCAGGGCCTTCCTCTTTTCTTCTGCCTTCGCTCCCCTTCTCCCCTGCTGATCTGTTCTCTCTTGGCACCGTGCGCCTGGCCACCCTCTGTTCTCCGGGCCCAGGTACCTCCTCACCCTGTCACCCTCCCACACTGCCTCCGGCCCACCCCTTGCACTGGAGTCTGTATCTGTACCTATACAGCCCTCCCCCTTTTTCTTCCTGCACTTATCAGACCTACCCTGTCTGCTGCATTAAACCTAGCACGTGCAAATTGCTGGCTGCACTAAAACTGTTTCTTGCCTTTATTTATTTATTATGTATCTGTTTTCTCCTCTGCTTCGCACTTTCCACTTCTCCCCCTTCCATGTGCTTTTCCCCTCCCCCTCTCCCATGCCCTTGTGCATTCTCAATGTCACTGAGCCTAGTAAGATCACTGTTTTTATTCTCCCCTGTTCCCCTCCTTTGTCGCGCTCTGAAACACCTGTGTACGAGCGCAATAGAAATAAAATTTCTGATGTTTGTTAATCTGCTTAGAATCACATGCTGTGCATAGGTCCGACATCCAGTGGTCACTGCGGAGTATTGCATCTTGTTTTTCGTAGTCGAAAAGGGGACGTCGACCAGGCGTGTCTGAAACACTATCCCTATAGTGACGTGCGTTGTACCCACAATCCCTCACGCGTCGAGGTCCCTCAGATTGTTTTTTTCCGCCCAGCTTCTGGTCGCCTTCACGCGGAGCTCCTCGAGAGACATTGCAACCCTCGACCTTTGGTCGTTTCTTCTACGAAGATTAATACAGCACTCCCTCGACGCAGTGTAGCTGTTCTCCGCCGAGCAAAATCGTCGACGGAGGGTCGAGCGGAGGAAATCTTCGGCGCTGCCGAACACGTGGCCTGGCCTCGCTGGCCACATACAGTAGGGAGAGTGGGGTCGTGGGACATCTCTGGGTCTTTCTGAGAATGCCTTTCCCTTTCCCCTTCCTTTCCCTGGGGGTGTTTATCGCGATTTATTGCCTCTGCTATGGAGAGGACACCATTTAGGTTTTGCCCACTTTGTAAAGGCAAATTCACTTGGAAGGACAAGCACTCACGGTGTAACCGCTGCTTGCCCCTCGATCACAAAGAGGAAGGGTGCGCGGCTTGTCGGCTTCTGAAGCCTAAAACTCTAAAAGACCGTAGGGTTAAAAGGTGGGCGGCCTACGCGATGTCGAAGGCCGAAGGTTCACCCGCCGCTGCTACCACCGACAGTGACGAGGAACGCGATGACACGACCTCCGCCACGGAAGTCGTAACCCCCTCTAAGGAGCGCTTACGCGCTTCGTCGTCTGTCCCCGGCCCCGACGGGCTCGGCTCACGCCCTGCTTATGGGGATGAACACCCCGGCGACACTGACGCACACAAAGATTCACATAAAGATAAGCACACAACCCATGGCTCTTCTTCGTCTAAGTCGAAGAGAGCTTCGGCGCCCAAGGAGACGCAGGTTCCACCGGCGGCCTCCTCGGACCGTTCGGGTTCGAAGCCCCTCTCGCAACCGCAGCCGCGACCTGCGACTGGGCTTTCGGCAAACAAGGGCGCCACCACCAAACCATCGGCCGGTGCGCATCAACAGAAGGCGCAGACCGCCGTACAGCGCTCGATACCCATAGCGTCGAAAACTCAAGCTTCCGCCGACAAGAATGTCGCCGATAGCTTAGCCAGGATCGTTGTAGCCGACGCCCAAAAGCGTACACCGAAGATTTCGTCGAGCGTTACGCATAGAGCAAAGGATACGCCGAAAACACCCGAAGGAAAGCAGGGACTACCCCCTTCAGTCAGGGAGTCTCCCGACACACCTGAGGGTTTTGAGGAGGGCGATGGGACACTTTCCTCGACGCTTTGGGAGAGGTCGAGCCATTTCGAGGTAGACAACTCGAGTTTTCCCCCGCTAGACCGCTCTGGGGTACCCCATGAAACTATGGAGAGACTCCACCTCTGTATGGAGAGGATGGAAAAGTTTATGAGTACCCAAGCCCCTCTAACTCTCAGAAGAACTAGAGAAGGGCCTCAAGACGACCCCAGAGCCAAAAAACCGAGGCTGGTCGATCCCCTGCTGGACACAGCCTCAGACTTCCAAGATGTATATGACCTCACTGGGGAGGAACAATACTTCGAGGAAGAAGATGATTTCATGGACAACGAAGGACAGAACCAGGAGGAATGTCTAGAAGACAGAACAGACATTATAGAAGAAGGCTTCGGGATTAGCCCAGGAGAAGGACCTTCGCACCCCCTGGCAATCACCATCAGTGTGTTCCGACACTGATGCCCTAAATCTAACTCCTCCGGATAATTCTCCAGTTAGGAACACGTCTCCAATTGACGATCAGCCTACTTTCAATGCACTGTTGCGCAGAGCAGCAGCGCATTTCGAACTGGACACGGGAGAACTCTCTCCAGAATTAGACTTTGTAGAAAGAGTCATTAAAGAAAAACCCCCGGTCAGCCAGACCATTCCACTCCTCGCCTCAGTTAAAAGGAGGATCACCCCTTCGCTGTCCACTCCCGCATTGATCAGAGGGGTCAATCCACGGATTGAGAAACTTTTCGCTCCTTCACCCTCAGACCCGCTCTACATTAGGGGCCATTCCATACCGGACTCCCTAGTTGTATCTAATACTAGAAAGAGGGCAGGGGTACCACTTTCCACCAGTGAGGCACCCCCTGACAAGGAGGGCAAGAGGCTATATGCCCTTGCAAAAAGAGTTACTTCCTCGGCTGCCTTCTCAGCAAGAATTGCCAACAACAATTCCTTGCTTGCGAGCTACGCAGACGCGCAGTGGGCCAAACTGCGCAAAGACGCAGAGGAAGCACCGGAGCCTTTACGTACACGCCTACTGTCGACTATTGGCGAAGGAACACAAGTGAACCAGAGCATTGTAAAAAACTCTCTGGACGCGGCAGAAACAGCAGGACGTTCCCTGGTACAAGGAATACTCCTAAAGCGCCATGTATGGCTGCGCAACTCAGGCTTTAAACCGGAGACACAGGCGTCTTTAATAAATAAACCTGTCGAGGACGCCAACCTCTTCGGAAAAGCGGTAGATGAAGCCCTAGAGATGGCCAAAAAAGAGTTCGACACTATCAAGACTCTTGACCAGATCTCTAAGCCCACTACCAGACGCGGCTATGGCAACAAGCGCTTTTTTCGTGGCCAACGGCAACAACAACAAGGTCACCATCAGCAATACCCTGCCACCAATTACCAAGCCAATAGTGGGCAGTACAGCCAAAGAGGCCAACGCCGGGGCAAAGGGAGAGGTCGGGGATCCACCCCCAGAGGCTCCCAAGCCCCCAACAACTCCAAGTGACGCGAAGATTCGCGTCCCCTCCCATGCAACACCGGTCGGGGGCCGGATAACATCCTTTCTTCCTGCATGGGAGGAGATAACGTCAGACCGTTGGGTACTTTCCACCGTAGCCCACGGATACTGTATCGAATTCAACAGTTCCCCATCCTACAGACCCCCGAGGGGACGGCGGTTGACGCCGGAACATCTTGCCATCCTTCTTCAAGAAGTACAACAACTGCTGGAAAAAGGAGCCATAGAGGTCGTGCCTCTATCTCAGGTAACGGAAGGTATTTATTCAGTGTACTTCCTTGTACCCAAAAAGGATCTAACCATGCGCCCTGTATTAGATCTGCGCCCAGCGAACAAGTTTATCAAACCCCAAAAGTTTCGTATGGTGACCTTACAGGAGGTGATCCCGCTGCTTTCACAGGGAGATTACATGACAACATTGGACATGAAAGATGCATACTTTCATATTTCAATGTTGCCAGCGCACAGAAAATACCTAAGGTTCATGATAGAGGGCAAACACTACCAGTTCAAGGTGCTACCCTTCGGTATAGCTTCAGCACCAAGGGTATTCACAAAGGTACTGGCAGTGGCTGCGGCCCACCTGCGCAGGTTGTCCATCCCAGTTTACCCTTACCTCGACGACTGGCTCATAACAGGGGACTCCTACGAAACATGTTTCTCCAATACCCAAAAGACGGTAGACCTTTTGTTCCAACTGGGCTTCTCCATCAACGAAAAGAAGTCCAGTCTAGACCCCAGTCAAATCAAACAATTTCTAGGGGCTCTAATTCAAACAAGGGACGGCCTCGTCTTCCCCTCCAAAGAGAGGGTCCAAAACATGCTGTTTCAGATCCCCCAATATGTGACCGGCCGAGAGGTGACGGTACGCAAAGCAATGCGCTTGCTAGGAATGATGGCGTCGTGTATTTATTTGGTACCTCACGCGCGCCTGCGCATGCGCCCAATGCAAGAGTGGCTCAACAGCCAGTGGTGTCAGGCCAGCGGACAATGGGACGATCTAGTGTTGGTCTCGCAGGCCTTGGTTCTCTCGCTACAGTGGTGGACAAAGGGGAACATGGAAAAAGGAAAACCCTTTGCCACACCCGCGGCGGAAGCCACTCTAACCACAGACGCATCCCTCACAGGATGGGGTGCTCACCTATACCATCAGACTGCTCACGGAGTGTGGACTCCGAACGAAGCATCCAAACACATCAATCTACTGGAGCTACTAGCGGTATTCAAGGCGCTAAAAGCCTTCCAAGAACACCTACAAGGCAAGACAGTAATGGTCCTTACAGACAGCACTACAGCCATGTACTACATCAACAAGCAGGGGGGCACCCACTCTCCAGGCTTGTCCAAACTGGCCCAGAATATATGGAAGTGGGCTCTCAAACAGGACATGTTCCTACTATCACTACATGTACCCGGGGAACTCAATCTGCTGGCAGACAGACTCAGCAGAGATTTCCCCCTGCCCGAAGAGTACGAATGGCGTCTGCACGAAGACATCGTCTTCGACGTCTTCACACAATGGGGATTCCCAGAAATAGACCTGTTCGCAACCCTGGAGAACTCTCAATGCCTAAGTTACGCCTCCAGGTACCCCCAGAACCAATCCAAGGGGAACGGTCTATCGATGCAATGGTCAGGGAAATTTGTTTACGCTTTTCCCCCTACTCCCCTTCTCAACAAGGTGGTGCACAAGATGCACCAGGAACAAGTGACCATGATACTGGTGGCCCCAATGTGGGCCCGACAGCCATGGTTCGCTCACTTGATGGAGATGTCTCTATCTCCCCCAGTAAAACTCCCCTGCCCGTACAACATGCTATCTCAGAACAAGGGCAGGACTCTGCACCCATGCCCCCAGAACATGAATTTAGCAGCTTGGCTCCTGAGGTCATAGAGTTCGGACATCTACAACTCCCGCAAAGATGCATGGACATCCTCAGGGAAGCCAGAAAACCGAACACTCGCCACTGCTATTCTAGCAAGTGGAAGAGATTTGTCATCTGGTGCAGGAGTAAAAGCATCAACCCTATTGACTGCTCTCCCACACATGTGGTACTATACCTGACCCATCTCTTGGATTCAGGCCTAGTGTTTAACTCCATTAAAGTCCACCTAGCGGCACTTTCTGCATACACCACCTCCCAACTCAGTGTCGTGGTGGAGGATCCCAGTTATAAAGGCATTCATGGAGGGAGTAAAAAGAATACACCCCCCGATAGCTGACCCTGCTCCCGGATGGGACCTTAATGTGGTACTTACCAGACTCATGGGCTCTCCATTCGAACCCATGCACAAAGCATCCCTTAAACATCTTACTCTTAAGACTGCTTTTTTAATAGCTATCACCTCCATCAGGAGAGTAAGTGAACTTCAGGCTCTTTCTATTCTAGACCCCTTTGTTACAGTTCACAAAGATAAAGTGGTTCTACGCACTCACCCTAGGTTTGCTCCGGAATTTATTTCTAAATTCCACGTAAACCAGTCTATAGAACTACCAACGTTCTTTCAAAATCCTTCCAATTTGGGAGAAAGGACTCTGCACACACTTGATGTACGCAGGGCGGTCATGTTCTACATGGAAAGAACCAGACCATTGAGGAAGACTAATCAGTTCTTCGTCTCGGTGGCAGCAGGAAGAGAAGGAGATGCGGTTTCAAAATCCACTATTTCTAGATGGATTGTTCAATGCATCACTCTCTGCTATACTCTTGCTAAGAGAGAACTACCCTTTAAGCCAAGAGCACACTCTACTCGAGGCACGGGGGCATCCATAGCATTCATTGCAAATGTTCCCCTTGAGTCCATCTGCAAAGCGGCTACCTGGAGTTCTGTGCACACCTTTACAAAACACTACTGTCTAGATACACACTCTAGATCTGACTCCCAGGTGGGACAGGCAGTATTACGACACCTTTTCTCTACTGTTCCTTCTCATAACCCACCGCCAACTCCGGGTACTGCTCGCTAGTCTATGCACAGCATGTGATTCTAAGCAGATTAACAAACATCAGAAGAGAATGCATTACTTACCGTAAAAGCATTTCTGATGGTTGTATCTGCTTAGATTCACATGCGCCCACCCTTCCTCCCCGCTCGGATGGAAGGAACATAGACTTCCTTTATATATCTCTCTCTCTTTCTGTACTCACTCACGTCTAGAAGGCTCCCTCAGGGCAGAAAAAATACAAACAGAGGGACCTCGACGCGTGAGGGATTGTGGGTACAACGCACGTCACTATAGGGATAGTGTTTCAGACACGCCTGGTCGACGTCCCCTTTTCGACTACGAAAAACAAGATGCAATACTCCGCAGTGACCACTGGATGTCGGACCTATGCACAGCATGTGAATCTAAGCAGATACAACCATCAGAAATGCTTTTACGGTAAGTAATGCATTCTCATCGTATTCTATTACTCCGGCAGAAAAGGCCCTGCATATTCTGGACGTTAAGAGTGCTCTGAAGTTTTGGGTACGAGTCAGATAAGACTTCAGGAAGTCTAAGCAGCGGTTTGTGGTGTTTGGCCCTCAAACAAAGGGCGCTCCATTTTCAAGCGAGGACTTTTCTCTTGGGTTTCGTCTACAATTTGATTTTGCCACAACAAAGCTGGCAATCCTTTGAGGGGTACTCCGAAGGTGCATTCTACGAGTTCCACTGCCTCGTTGGCGGCACTGTGGTCTGGGATACCTTTGGTGGACATTTGCCAGGCGGCTTCCTGGGCGGTGTCGCATACTTTAACCAGGCATTACTGGCTGGGGCAGCAACATGTGGATGATGTGCAGGTGGGACGTGCGGTCCTTCAGCGCCTGTTTCAGTAAGGTAGACGCTGCTTTCTTTTTTTAATTGTATTTTACTGTTACTAATGGGTTTCTTGTCTCATGTTTGTGATGCTATTACTTGGTTTGCCTTTAACACACCGCCACACATTGATTGTACTGCTATGTAATCTATTCACAGCATGTGAATCCATGAAAGATCCAATGCTGGAGAAGGGAGTAGTTTATTACCTGTAACTCCATTTCGAGGGGATTGGGTCCTCCGACGTATTCCATATCTATGACCGGTAATGTCCACAGCTGTGCTGCTTCGGAAAATCTTCGGCGTCTGCGTCCTTCGTCGATAACGTCGATGCGCCGTCCCCGAGGACCACCTCCGACAGCCGACGTCACCCGATGTGATAAGTAGGACGCACGACGCCTGTAGCCTCAGTTCCTTTTTTTCTGCAAACATGTTCGCTTCGTGAATCTCGGTACGCCTCGACTCTATGGAGTTTGCAGTTTTCTTCTCGGTTCGTTGAACCTGTTCGGTTTTTGTGAAAACCTGTTTGTGAAGATGTCTACTTCGTCTTAAACCCCGCGTCCGGGCTTCAAGAAATGCGGGGACTGTGGGTCCAAGATATCGGTCACGGACTCGCACGATGCCTGCCTCTGGTGCCTCGGGGAGGCCCACGATACGAACGACTGTCGACTGCCAGTCGCTCACGGCCAAGGCCTTGCGGGAGCGCAAGAAGAAGCTGTCGGTAGGTCGGGTGTCTAAGCCCCGGAAGTCGAGGTCTACGGGGCTTTCGACAGATGACTTGAGAGGCGACTCTCCGCGTCATCGTCGGAAGTCCAGTGGGTCTCCTTCCAGGAGTCGGTCTCGCCACTCCTCCGCCTCTTCGAGGCATTCCCGGAAGCGCCGTCATCGGTCGCCTTCCCTGTCCTCTTCCGAGGACTCCGCCCGTCGGCGGGTCGCTTATCCCACCATGCAAGCAACACCGGAGGAATGGGCTTCCTTCGGGAAGCAGATGTTCTCCAGCATGGGGTCTGGCATGGATTCACATGCTCATGAATATTCCCCGTCGTCAGGCTGGGAATCCTCGGTAAAGAAAAAAATCAGTATCAGTTTCGTTTCTGATCTGTCTTTTCGTAGTATTAACCAATCACTGATCTCTGCGTCATACTGACCACAGCCAATGACTGCCCTCTACCTAAGCCCTGCCTCTGGCAGCCATCTTCAGATTTTTAACGCACCTTCAAGTGTTGGGATCCTCGTGCTATTGCTCTCGAGCGTTAGTGCTATTTTTCACGTTTTTTTCTCAAATTTCTCTTTTTTCGGTCAAGAGCCTCAAGCTCCACCGTTTCTTCATCCGATCAACAGGGACCCGTGTCGGATTAGTCTATGCCCCTCAAGGGTGAAGATTTCGTCGAGCCACGCTTTTGGAGGACTCCAGAAGTTTCTCAGGCCCATCTCGGACATGGCCCAGGAGAAGGGAAGCCCGATGCCCGGAAAGCTGTTCAGGGTCTGCCCTGGATGCCAGCTTCAGAATGTCTTTAAGGAGGATGAACACTCCCTTTGCCTTAACTGCCTACATGAGGACAAGACGCACGTGGAGAAGGACTGTGCGTTTTGCGGCAATATGTCGGAGCGGACCATGAAGGACCGCCATCAACGTCTCGCCAACTGGCTGGAAGGAAAGAGCCCGTCAGGCGAGAAGAAGTCGGAGCGGTCTTCTAAGACCTTTGAGGGCGCCCCGGCGACGGGGGTCCAACAGAAGGCCAAGCACCGCGAGTCCGCTGGCACCGGGACCGCCGAACGGTCATGCTCTACGGGCGCCAGGCAGGGCGCATCCTCCCCGGCGCCATCAACCACGAGCCAACGCTCTGGCTCGGGTAAGAGGAAGGCCGAGCACCCGGCAAAGCTCCTGGAGAGACCCCGGTCGAGCTCGAAGGCCCCATCGGAGGGGGAGCGAGGCAGTGACCCTCCCCCCAAGGAGAAGGCGGTGAGTGCACCTAAGGTGGTGAAAGCCTTAATCCATCCGGCCAAGGCCTCTATCGAGACAGTCGCGGCGGCCCTGGCTCAGCCTGTGGAGGCTACACCAGTGGTGGCGACCTCGGGGGCCCAGAGTCTCCCTGCCACCGCGGAGGGAGTCCTCTTTCATGCCCATCGACAGGACCCCCATGAAACCTCCGACGGAGAAGAAAAAGGGGGGGCAGGAGGTCATCGTGGATTCGGCCTCAACCTCTGAGGAAGAGCTGATCGAAGTCTTAAGCCACGGCGTTGGCGTGGTAGAAGACCAGCCCCTCGGGAGGGACCCCGACGTAGGAGACGACGAGAACGTCGAGGGTGCCGACCGGGCTCCTGACCGCCCGTCGGACTCCCCTCAACCAGTGCCGCAAGACAACTCGGCGGCCATTTTGTTGGCTATACAGTCCTTATGCTCGGAGATGAGGACAAGACTGCCGGAGGAACCGCTCCCGACGGGGGACCCGGAGCCAGGCCCTTCTGGGAGCCCTCCCCCTAAGAGAAGGAGGATTCATCCTCCACCTCCTTTTCAGCCATCGCGCCCTGTCCAGCCCTCCTCCCCGTCCACCACACGTGGGGATGATACGGGGACTGACACGGCCGCGACGGGTACAGACGACGAGGTTTACGACGAGGATCTCCCGTCGTCACCTCCCACCCGGGCTTCTCCGCCCGACGAGATTGGATCGTTTCACTCCATGATCGCCAGGGCATCCGAGCTTTTCCAGCTCTGCCTGGAAGAGAAGAAGGAAGGTTTCCTTTATCAACGGCGCGAGGCCAAGAGGAAGACGGTCCTCGCACCTCTACTGGACGATATTTGGGATGAGGGCCTCGCCCTCCTCAAGAACCCATCCACGACGCCGGCTAGAAGGGATCGGTACGAGAAGAAGTACCGGGTCCCGGACGCGGCCCCCTTGTGCCTTCGGGCACAGCCGACCCCGGACTCGGTCGTCTCTGCGGCGGCCAGGAAGAAAGCGGGGGGGTGGGGGCGCGACCTCTACGTCGACCTCCCCGCCGGACGGCGAGGGAAAGAAATTAGACCTGATGGGACGCAGAGTCATCTCGTCGGCAGCGACGACGATTAAGGCGGCCAACGCCTTGGCTATCGTAGCCAGCTACGACAGGGAGTTGTGGTACAAACTGGCCCCCCTGCTGGACTTCCTACTAGACGACAAGAGGGCGGAAGCCCTAGAGATCTTGCAGGAAGGAGAGGTGGCGTCGGACCACGCCATTACGATTGCGACGGACATCGCTGACACTGGATTTCGCCAGTTGGGCAACGGCGTGTGCCTTAGGCGGCGTGGATGGCTCAAGGCTACTGACTTCCGTCAGGACGTGCAGACCAGAGTCTTGGACATGCCGTTCGACGGAAACAACCTGTCTTGGAAAACAGTGGACGATTCCCTTCAAGCCATCAAGGCGGACACGGAGACGGCCCGGGCTCTTGGGGTTCTCCAGCAACGGCGGCCGCCCTTTCGGAGCGGCGGAGGCAAACAGGGTGCCTCCAAAGGTTCCAGCGGTGGATTTTCCACCTACCGTCAAGCGTCCCGTTCGTCGTCACAGGAAGCTTACAGGGGACGAGGCAAGTCAGGTGGACCCCGCCGTCGTCGCCAAGGAGGACAAGGCGGCAAAGTCTCGTCGAAGCAGGACTGAACCGGCCGTGGGATCGGGCCCCCACCGAAGCACCCCGGTGGGAGGCCGGCTGGCGAGCTTCGTCAGCGTGTGGGAGTCCATCTCCACCGACCGTTGGGTGCTGGACGCCCTAGCTCAGGGTCACGCGCTTGAGTTTCTAAAGAGATGCCCGCGCGTCCCCCCTGTGGCCAGGAAAGAACATCACGTCCCTCAACTTCTCTTGGAGGTGAAGGCGATGCTCAAGAAGGGCGCCATCGAGCTCGTCCCAAAGAGGCTTCGGGACTCCGGAGTTTACTCAAGATACTTCCTCGTCAAGAAGAAGGCGGGAGGATGGCGTCCCATCCTGGACCTACGACGACTGAACAAATTCATCAAGGCACAGAAGTTCCGGATGGTCACCCTCCAACACGTCCTGGGTCACCTGGAGGAGGGCGATTTCCTGTCGTCGTTGAATTTGGAGGATGCCTACTTCCATATTCCCATCCTAAAGGGACGCCGAAAGTGTCTCAGGTTCGTGGTCCAAGGGCGTCACTACCAGTTCAGAGCCCTTCCCTTCGGAGTGAGGTCGGCACCCAGGGTGTTCACCAAGTGCCTCGCACCGGTGGCGGCGCAGCTGCGCCGAGAGGGGATCCACGTCTATCCCTACCTGGACGACTGGCTCATCCGCGCAAAGACGAAGGAGCTCGCTGTGGAGCACACGGCAAGGACCGTCCAACTACTCACGGACCTGGGATTCTCCATAAACTACGCCAAGTCCCACCTGGTGCCCGCGCAAGACGCACTGTTTCTGGGAGCAAAGCTCGACAGTGTCGCTTCTGGCCTCTCCGTCGGAGGAAAGGACGAGGGCCATCTTGGGCAAGGTGCAGCGGATGCTGGTTGCGGACGCGGCCAGGGTGAGGTCCATCAAGTCCCTCCTCGGGATGATGTTTTCTTGCATTTATCTCATCCGCCTGTGCAGGCTCCGGATGCACCCGTTGCAGGAGTTCCTGGACGCGCGCTGGATCCAGACGACGGGCAGCTTCGAGGAGAGTATCGCACTCGACAAGAGTTTCCTACGAGCGATCCGGTGGTGGGGCACCCGCGCGCATCTGACGGCGGGCATGGACTTCCAGACCCCCGGCCACCAGGAGACCGTGACCACGGATGCCTCCCTGGAGGGGTGGGGAGCGCACACTGAAAATCTGCACGCGAGAGGCCTTTGGCTTCCGACGGAGAAGTCCCTCCATATCAACGTCCTGGAACTCCGTGCAGTGTTTTGGGCCCTCAGGTCCTTTCTTCCGTCCCTCAAGGGCAAGGTGGTGAGGATCTTCACCGACAACACCACCACCATGTTCTACATCTGGAAGCAGGGCGGAACCAGGTCCCCGGCCCTGTCCAAGGAGGCGCAGGATCTGTGGCATTGGGCCGTCGCCCAAGGGATGTTTCTGGTGCCGTTTCATCTGGCAGGGATAAAAAAACACCATCGCCGACTCGTGCCACGAGTGGGAACTATGACAGGATCTAGTGGACCGCCTCTTCCGACGGTGGGGCATACCCCAGATCAATCTGTTCGCGACGGCGACGAACTCCAAGTGCCGGAGGTTCGCCAGCAGGTTTTCCCAGCCGAGGAGCATGGGCGATGCTTTCTCGTTCCCCTGGGAGGGCCTGTTTCTATACACGTTCCCTCCATTGCCATTGCTGATCCGGCTCATAAACCAGCTCAAGAGGTCACGGTGCCGGATGATCCTCGTCGCACCTGCGTGGCCGAGGCAGATATGGTTCCCGGACCTTCTGGACTTGTCAGCGTCCCCGTCAATCAAGCTGCCAGTGGACGCGGATCTTCTCTCCAGGGAAGGAGGCGCCATCCTCCATCACGACCTGAAGTCGCTGAACTTGCAGGCCTGGCTCCTGCAGCGTTAGAGTTTGGAGGATACGACATACCGGCCGACTGCAGAGAGGTTCTTGCAAAGGCCAGGGTGTCCTCAACTCTTAAATGCTATGGACACAAATGGAAGAGGTTCTCTGTCTGGTGCCACGCGCAGAAGATTAACCCTCTACGGATTATGGCTCCCCAGGTACTGCCGTACCTTCTGACGCTGACCAAGGCTGGACTGGCTCACCCGTCCCTCAAGATTCATCTTGCTGCGATCTCCCGATACACCAGAACCACGGGGCGGACGTCTTTGTGGTCTCATCGTCTGGTGAAAGAATTCATGAAGGGACTGTTCAGATCGTTCCCGCCGGTGAAGGCTCCGGCCCCGGCGTGGGAGCTCAACGTGGTGCTGACCAAGCTCATGGGACCTCCGTTCGAGCCTCTGCACCGTTGAAGTTCTTGTTGTGGAAAACAGCGTTTCTTGTGGCCATCACCTCCGCGCGAAGGATGGGAGAGATCAGGCCCTTTCCTGCAAGCCCCCGTACTTGACTTTTCACGACACGAGGGTAGTGCTCAGGACGCACCCCTCCTTCATGCCCAAGGTACCGACGGACTTCCACCTCAACGAACCCTTGGTGTTGCCTGTTTTCTTCCCGTCGCCTTCGTCGCCGGCCGAAAGGACTTTGCACTCGCTGTATGTGGCTAGAGCGCTGAAGTTTTACGTGGACCGCACAGTGTTTTCGGAAGACGTCACAACTTTTTGTGAACTTTGGACCTGTCAATCTGGGGAAGGCTCTCTCAAAGGCCTCAATTTCCAGATGGCTCTCCGGCTGTATCCTGTACTGTCATCGGTTGGCAAACCGACCGCTGCCTGGCCGTCCGAGAGCCCATTCCACCAGAGCGATCGCAGCTACCACGGCGTTCCTATCTGGTGTGCCCTTGCTGGACATCTGCAGGGCTGCTACATGGAGGTCGACGCACACCTTCACGAAATTCTACTGCGTCGATCGGGATTCCAGGGAGGTGTCCAGGGTCGGCCAAGCAGTGCTGTGCAATCTGTTCGCCTAAGGTGAGCCTGGTGAGGAGGTAAGAATTGCTTAATGTTGAGTTTGATGTAATGCTTAATGTTGAGCCTTTGCCACCTCCCGTGGTTGTCCATGTGTGTACTGCTATGTATTCTTTATTCATGAGCATGTGAATCCATCCCAGACCCCATGCTGGAGAAGGAACAAGTTACTTACCTTTAACTGTTGTTCTCCAGCATGGGTCTGGCATGGATTCACATGCGAACCCTCCCGCCTATCCCTCTGCGGCTCTTCACTTGGTCATACTGCCACTTCACGTGCTACCAAATCTGAAGATGGCTGCCAGAGGCAAGGCTTAGGTAGAGGGCAGTCATTGGCTGTGGTCAGTATGACGCAGAGATCAGTGATTGGTTATTGCTACGAAAGACAGATCAGAAACAAAACTGATACTGGTTTTTTCTTTACCGAGGATTCCCAGCCTGACGGGGAATATTCATGAGCATGTGAATCCATGCCAGACCCATGCTGGAGAACAACAGTTACAGGTAAGTAACTTGTTCCTTAGCGATTCTTGAATCGCAGGGCACCGGTCCGTCCGCGCCTCCGAGTGGGGTCGGTCGTCACCGGTCGAGAGACACCGCTTGTACGCCTTCGGGCTCGGGTGGTCGGCACGGCTCGCGGGAAAGGTCCCGCTCGGACAAGGGTAGCCGTTCTCGCCATGCCCGTTCCAGGTCCCGGTCCTCGACGCGCTCGAGACCGCGTAATCCTGTGCCGTCTTCGAGGAAGACGTTGACGCCTGTGGCGCCGAGGTCGTCGAGAGACCCGCTCGGAGCTCCGGCTTCGAGGCCTGTGTCGACGCCGTCAATGCTGGCAGCGCTGCAGCTGACGTCGACACGCTGATTCTCTCGGCGTGACTCGTTCGGCGCCCTCGACGCCCTTCGAGGCGGTTGTGTAGGAGGGGCCCCGTGGCACGGGGTTAGCCCCTAGAAAGGCTCTGGCTAAGGTCAGGCATAGCTTTGGTCCCCAGGTGTCTTCCTCTCACCGCCTGGAGTACATTTCAGAGGGTGATGAAGGCTCTGATGATGGCTTGGTTCCGGTTCCGGTACCAGATGAGCTTATATCTGGCCACAGCCAGTTTGATGACCTGAGGCAGTCACTGCATGATGCCAGTGGACTGGACACCACTCCAGAGGTGGAGTTTTGTAGGCCGAAGCCTGGCACTCATGCTGATTCTTCATACCGGCACCTTATGTCTCGGGTCACCGAGTACTTGGGTTGGTCGGCTCCCGCAGGGGAGTTCATTCAGGATGATCTCACGGGCATCCTTGATCTTGGTCCCCCCACTGACCCGGTATTGCCGTTTCATATGGCTCTGCAGAGAAGGGTGGCGGCGGCGGCTTGGACTGCTCCGGAGTGTCTCCCGGCAGTGGGCAAGTCTTTGTCGCGAAAATACCGTCCAGCCAGTAGCGACCCCTGCTACTTGTCCAGGCACCCCACGCCGGAGAGTTTGGTGGTGCAGGCGGCTACGGCCCTGGCAAAGTAGGCGTCGTATCCTACCATCCCTCCGGATAGGGACGACAAACGTTTTGACGGCTGGGCGAAGAAAGTGTTTTCTTCAGGGGGTATGGCGCTTGAGGCAGCCAACTCCATATGTGCCTTGTCTCGTTTCACGCACACTCTGTGGAACTGTGTTGCATTAGCGGCTGAACGTATTCCCGAAGGGGACGAACCGGATGGTTTCCTTGCTATGGTTCAGGATGGCAAGGATGCAATGTGAGGGGCCGTTCAGTCGGGTTTGGACATGGCAGATTGTGTCAGCCGGTCCATAGTGGAGAGCACCGTAATACGCAGGTTTGCGTGGTTGCGGAAGTCTGGGTTCGCTCCTGATGTGCAGTCCCAGCTCTTCAACATGCCCTTTGACGGTGAACATTTTTTGGCAGCAAGGCTGACGAGAGCCTTGAGAGGTTGCAGTCCTCCAAAGCTGCAGCAAATTCGTTGGGAGCTGCAGTTCGACAACCTCTGCCTTTTCATCCTAGGGGACAAGAATGGAGGGGAGGTTCCTTTCGCTATTACTCTTCCTTCAGTAAAGCGAGAGGAGCTAGCAGTCAAAGAGGCCACCGTAAGAGTGCCAGAGGTGGAAAACGGGGTACTCGAGGTGCCAAGGCCGCTCGGGCAGTTGCCTCGTTGCCTTAAGGCAACGCCGCAGCCACTACCACTCAGTCATGAGGCCAGGTCCCATGGTTCGCCGGTTGGGGGAAGGCTGGCGCAGCATCTTGTCTAATGGCGTGCCATTACTTCAGATGTGTGGGTTCTGGAGATCATAACCCACGGCTACTGTCTTCCCTTTCGGCAGAGGCCTGACGACAATCCACCTGGGAACCTCTCTTTGAAGAGTCCGGATCCGCTCCTTGCGCAGGAAATTCAAGCCCTGCTGGAGAAAGGCGCCATAGAACTGGTGCCTGTAGCGGAGAGGAACAAGGGATGGTATACCCCTTGTTTATTGATTTCAAAGAAAGACAGGGGGATTGAGACCCATTATGGACTTAGGCCGTTTGAACAAACTCCTCAGGAAGGACAAGTTCAAGATGGTTACCCTCTCTCGAGTCCTCCAGGCCCTTCAACTTCAGGATTGGTTGGTGTCTCTCGACCTCAAGGACGCTTACTTCCATGTGCCGATCCATCCCAAGCACAAGAAGTACCTGAGGTTTGCGGTTGGCGACTCGCACTTTTAGGTTCGGGTCCTGCCGTTCGGATTGACCTCCGCCCCGAGGGTTTTCACCAAGCTCATGGTGGTGGTTGCAGCGCATCTCAGGAAAGGGGGATTCACGTCTACCCCTACCTGGACGATTGGTTGATCACTGGGTGCTCTCCCGAGCAAGTCCTGGATCATCTGTCACCTGCCACTCCCTTCAGAAGCTGGGCTTCTCCCTCAATTTAAAGAAGTCCCATTTGATGCCAACACAGCGGCCCCAGTACATCGGAGCAGTGCTCGACACATCCCTGGGGCAGTGTTTTCCTCCCAAGGTGAGGGCTTTTCACATTCAGCAGATGGTGCACAAGTTTCAACTTGCCCAGAATCTCCCAGCATCCGAGTTCTTCAGACTGCTCGGCCTCATGGCATCCTGCATTCTTCTGGTGCCAGAGGCTCGTCTGCGGAGGAGATCTTTGCAGTGGGCACTCAAGCTCCAGTGGTCTGTCCTCCGGCAGGCTGTCGGACCCTGTTCAGGTGCCGCCTTCGGTCGCCCAGGACATTCTGTGGTGGGCCGTCGAAGGCAATCTGATGAAGGGGGGCCCCGTTTTGGCTGCCCTGGCCGGAGGTGACGGTCGTGACGGACGCATCCCTCACGGGATGGGGAGCTCATGCCAACGAGTTGACAGTCAGCGGAGTCCAGACTCCATATCAATCTGTTGGAGCTGAGGGCCGTCAGGCTAGCCCTGAAGGCTTTTCTGCCGACTGTGCGCGGAAAGACTGTCCTGATTCTAACGGACAACACGGTGGCCATGCACTACCTCAACAAAAAGGGGGGGGCAGGGTAACTTCCGCTGTGCAGGGAGGCGATGCAGCTCAAGTTCTGGGCCATCCAGCAGGAAGTTTCGATCTCGGCTGTTCATCTGACCGGAGACAACGAGACGGCGGACGCTCTGAGCAGGCAAAGCACGATCTCTCACGAGTCGGAGCTGGCTCAGGAAATTCTCCTGGAGATCTTCACCCTTTGGGGGACCTCTCAAGTGGATCTCTTCGCCTCCAGTGTTAACCGGAAGTGCCAAAGGTTCTGCTCGCGGGAATTTCCTCCAAAAGGAGCCTTAGGAGACGCGTTCGTGGTGACTGGTCATTCCCACTGCTGTACGCGTTTCCTGCAGTCCCCGTCATCCCGCAAGTACTGCGGAGGTTCGGTTCCCGGATGATCCTCATTGCTCCGGCGTGGGCCCGGAGGACTTGGTACCTGGACCTTCTCGACTTGTCCATTTGCCCTCCACGTCGTCTTCCCTACCGAGACGATCTGCTCTCACGGGAGGGGGGGGGTCAGGTTCTCCATCCAGAGGTCAGATCCCTCCACCTTCACGCTTGGCTTCTGAACGGTTGTGGTATAAGGATTGGGACCTCCCTGAAGACGTGATGGAGGTGTTGATCTCGGCCAGGCGGCTGGCAACAAAGTCTCTGTACCGTTGCCGTTGGAGAAAGTTCTGCGACTGGTGCAGAGTTAAGAATGTGGATCCTTTTGAATGTGACATTCCCATAGTTGTGTCTTTTTTGCT
Source organism: Ambystoma mexicanum (assembly GCF_040938575.1). Taxonomy (NCBI): domain Eukaryota; kingdom Metazoa; phylum Chordata; class Amphibia; order Caudata; family Ambystomatidae; genus Ambystoma; species Ambystoma mexicanum. The sequence continues at coordinate 82,468,882 of NC_090932.1, forward strand.
TTCCTTGGCCCACAGGGGCTTGCAAGTGGGGACCATTAAAGGTTACCTGGCGGCGCTGTCCATATTTAAGTGCTCGTCTGAAGGATGTTCTTATTTAAAGATTCCTTTAATTTCTCAGTTTTTGAAAGGGCTCACTAATGTGTTCCCTCGTCACCTTTTCTGGTGCCCGGTTGGGATTTGAACCTTGTTCTTAAGTTTCTTATGGGTGCTCAGTTTGAGCCTTTGCATTCTTGCCTTTTGAGACTGTAAACTCTGAAAACTGTGTTTTTGGTTGCGGTTACTTCCGCTCGCAGAGTGAGTGAGTTACAGGCACTTTCAGTTAAGCCACCCTTCACTGTGTTTCATAAGGACAGGGTTGTCCTTAGAGTTCGTCCTTTTCTTCCAAAGGTGGTTTCGGAATCTCTTTTGAGCCAGAAGGTTGTTCTTCCGGCGTTCTATCCTCCTCCACATCCTGGTAAGGAAGAGGAGAGGCTCCATAGGCTTGATCCTAGGAGAGCGTTGAGCTTTTATATTTCGTGCATGTCCCAGGTCAGAGTGGACGATCAACTTTTCATTGGTTACGCTGGAAAGCGTTTGGGACAAGCTGTGACGAAACAGACTGTCTCGTTGGATTATTTTAGCTATCTGAGTGTTACTGCTTGGCGGGTAAGGACCCTCCGGCTGGCTTGCGGGCCCATTCTACCAGGGCAGTGGCTGCGTCTACTGCCCTGCAGAGGGGTGTTCCTATTCGTCACATCTGTGATGCAGCCACCTGGGCTTCAGTACATACTTTTGTACGTCACTATTCCCTCGATTCCAGCCGAGGGCAGGATCTGGCCTTTGGCAAGGAAGTCCTTTATTCCGCAATTTATTGGCCATGCCAAATTTGTGTTCCAAATTCTTTTCCCACCTCCTTGCTTGGTACTGCTTTGGGAGTCTGTCATAGATATGGAATACGTCGGAGGACCCAATCCCCTCGAAGAACAAGTTACTTTCTTACCTGGTAACGTTCTTTCGATGGGATGGTCCGACAGACGTATTCCATATCGCTCCCTCCCTTCCCCGCTGCAGAATTTCATTTGTGATTGCAGCTTGCGTTCCGCAAGGCCTTGTGTGTCTGACTGGCAGAAAATTGGTGGCACACGTTCAGGGGGAAAAAACTACAACTGAGGCTACGGGCGTCATGCGTCCTACTTATCGCATCGGGTGACGTCGGCCATTGGAGGAGGTCCTCTGGGATGGCACATCAACGTCCTCGACGCAGGACGCAGACGCCAAAGATTTTCCGAAGCAGCACAGCTGTGGACATTACCTGTCATAGATATGGAATACGTCGTTGGACCATCCCATCGAAAGAATGTTACCAGGAAGAAAGTAACTTGTTCTTCTCCAGCGTTGGTATCTTTCATGGATTCACATGCGCCCACCAGCGACCCCTGCTGGCAAACACATTTGGATTTCCTTTACTTTGGAGGTTAGAATGTGAAGGTAAACCGCGGGAGCCGGACTATTTATACCAGACGTCCCATTGGTGTGCTCTAAAGCACCCAAAAAGAATGTTGATAGGACATTAAAGTGTCAGTTTTCCATAGGAAAACACTAAGTAAAAGTTACCGAGGTTTCCCAGTCTGACGGAAATATTCACAGCATGTGAATACATGAAAGATACCAACGCTGGAGAAATTGAGTCACAGGTAATATGATATGATAGGTTATTTATAACGCGCTTAAACTCAGAGGTTTCTAAGCGCGGACCCTGGGGATCGAACCTGTGGTGTTCCGTGTCGTATTGCTTCCAAGGCAAGCACGTTGCCCGTGAGCTATACTCCCGAGACAGGTAAACTACCCCCTTGTGCTTTGCTGTTGCTGACCGTCCCATTGAGGTGCAGAAGTCCTCCCTCTTGTCCTCGATTGTGGCCCAGGAACAACCGGATCTGCAGATCTTCACAGGAACAGAAGCCACCTGGAACCATTTCTTCTCACCAAAGGTACTGTAAAACTAAGGGAACTTGCCTCTCGTTGTGTACTTGTTCTCAGTTGAGACTTGTCTTGGTTTCTTCTGTAGAGTTGACTGCATCTTCTACCCCTCACAAGCCTTCAGCTTGTGGCCCTACATTGATTCTACTTTTATCATCCATTTTCTTACATGTGTGGAAGTCCTTCCACACAGTCATTCGAGAGAGAAGAGAAGGAATTGAGAAGTGAAGAAATGAGATGGAACTTCCTGCTTAGCCTTAGCTATTACACGAATAGTGTTATTTCTTCCATTTGAGCAGATCTAATTCCAATTTAGGAATTATCGTTCGCATCATTGACACAGCATCTATAACCAATGCTGTCTTTTCACCACTTATCAAAGTTCTCCAACAATCTTCTATGTCCATAGTTTTGTAGTTCTTCATCAGAGGAATTAAATATTTTTGTCTTCTCTTTCCACCCATTGCAGAAAATCATAAGGGGTTTCAATTGTTTTGACCTTGTCTGTTGATTGACAATCGCCATGTGCCACAGTCTGATTTTTCCACGAATTTGGTTTATCTCAATTGTTTTCAGAAGGTTCAGCCTCAAGTGTCTCTGTAAGATCTATCTGGGAATTTAATTAGGTATCCTCGGTATTGATTTAACTTAATATCGCTAGACCATAAGTTCATAGTTTGCTTTTTCCAGCCATATCTAGCGTATCTATCCAATACTTCTCAAGGAGATTCTTTTTTTACTCTTGTAGGGTTCTCAACCAGGTCCTGTTCTGAATATCCAATTTTTCATCCAGTGTTTTTCTTTGGTCACATACCCACTTACTTAATTTGATGCTTGTATTTTTCAAAAGTTCATCATACAATATACCAAATATATGAAGAGTAAGCGGTTGCAATATTTTGCGTTGTAGGGCCAAGGAGTTCCACTCTACATTGTGGTAAGGGAAGATGAGCCAAGCTTCTTATGGATTTGGACAGTTCCTGCTCAATTTGGAAACTAAGACTGTCCTCTAGAAGGTTCCTTCTTATGTGGACCATATTTTCGTTGGAATATGCATCGTGGCCTCTGCTCTGTATGTTGGAGTCGGAACCACCTTACCTCTGTAGAAGTTCATCACTGCGACCAATGACAAACGCCCAAATCTCCTGTCCAGCAGTCTTGTTTGGGTTGCCAATGATTTTCTCTTGGCCTTTAAAAATTCTTGAGCTGGGACTTCAGTGAGGCTGTTACAAATGAATACATCCACCTCTTCAACCCTCTTGGAACCCAAATACCACTTGGGCCCATTTTTCATTTTTTTAGCTTTCTGTAGACAGATGATCTTTGTTTTCTCCTCGTTGATCTCCAAAGAGTTTAGATGTAAATATCTCTGGAGGCTGTCCAGCTGCTGTTGCAGCCCGATTGCGGTTTGGTCAATCATAAGATCGGCGTACAGTAGTTCTTGTCACTTTTACGTTCCCAATTGTTGCGGTGCGGGGGAGAAAAGATCTAGTTGATGGTTCAAAATTCACAATGTCTGAAATGTAGAAGTTATACATTGCAGGTGATAAAGGACATCCTTGTTTTACCCCTCTTGACGTTGGTATTAGAGGGGTTAATAGGCCTTTCTGATTCAGACAAACTCTTACTGAGGTTTTGGAATGAAGTAAGACCAAAGGTTCCATGATGTCCTCCGGACAATTTCTTTCAGATCTTTTGTCAAAAACGCTCTGTTGACCCGGTCAAACGCCTGGACCAGGTCAATGAAGGCGATATGTCTTTTTTTCCGGTTTGGTGACTCTGGGCTTTTATGATACTCCACTTCATTATATTCGCTGATCGGCCCGACGTTTTTGATGAACCCTGTCTGGAAAGGGTCTAACCAGCCGTTTACAGCAGTCCAGGAATTTTGACAGCAGCATAGAACCAAAGATTTCCCTATCACATCTAGCAGGGAGATAGGCCGATTAATTTTTTGGATCTTCTCTATTTCCTTTCTTAAATATCAGCACTATCTTCGCTGTCTTCCATAATGGTGGTATTTTACGTTGTTTGAGTACCCTTCCGAATACTGTTTATGAAGAGTGCCCAGTCAGATGGATGGTCCTTTAACACTTGATTAGTTAGTCCGTTAGGGCCCGGTGCTCTTGAAGCGGTACAATAATCTTATCTTCAATCGAATATCCTCTGTATTGAATTCAAGATTCCATCCTTTTTGTCTCCCAGATGTTAGAGGGAGTGTTCTTATTCAAACCCTTTAAAAGCAAAAAGAAATGATTTTGTCAAGTTGATTCATTAACGTAATTTTGCTGAGCATCGGGCGTGACTGGGGAAATTTGTTTAGTCAGTGACCAAAAATCTTGAGTTTCTTATGCTCAGTTCCCAAAGCATTTGCTCCAAGTCGTTCTGGAGCAAAGTTCTTCTTCGACTGGCTAACCAGTTTCTGTATGTTTGACAGGCGATATTTGCTTGTTGTTTAAAATGTATGGAATTTGATTTAAGGGCAACTCTTAATTCATCTAGCAGTTTGTCATAAGTGTGTCTAGTCGTAGGTTGTGTTGTCCTTTCACCAGTGTTTTCTACCCTAAAATGATCCAATAGGGGTCTATAATCTACGACTCTGTGCTCCTGGTCCTTACTATTTTCGTTGGTCTCAGTGACGTATTCACTTGTTAGGAGCTTGATATCCTGACTTTTTAGTCTGAGCCGGTTTCCGCTGCTATTTACTTCTACATCTGCTCTCATTACTTGTATTGGGAGTTTGATTCCTTGTCCAACACAACTGATAAAGTTATGATTGCTGTTTTTTGTCCTTAAAATTTCATGTTCTTTGACATTCTGTGACGGTTCTTTTGAGACATAAACAATGATTTAAGCTTGCTGATTGATCTTTCCCACTTTGGTATAGAGGGATTTGTGGTAGGGTTGATTAATTCCAAATGGAATGTCTCTAGAGGACATCAAGGTCGACCATAAGGTTACTCTTGTTTCTCGTTGGCTCGTAGGTCTTTCATTGCCACCCATTGATGCTTTGATATGACCTGTGCATTCAAGTCTCTGCATATTAGAAAATATATATATTATTACATCAGTGTTAATTAGTGCCTCATCAATGATGTTTGTCAGTCTCCATGAAGTCAGAGTTTGTAATCACGTCTGGGTTCCAATAGCAGTTAATAATGACCATTCTTTTGAGTCTTACTTTTGATGGTCATAAAAGGCGTTGTTGCCCAATTAACCAAAGAGCGAGGAATAGGAGATAGGAGAAAAGTACTGCAAGGACCAACATGCATGATCCTGATTTTATAGCAGTCAAACCTTCTGGGCCTTTACTTGCCAATGAAACCATTAACGTCGTACCCATCCAGGAATGGTTTACATGTCAGCCAAGTCTCCTGGAGACAAATTATGTCGTAGGAGCCCAAATTAATATCCCTGTGTGACGTTAGATGACTAAACCCCCTAGTGTTCCATGAAGCCATGGATAATGCCTTTTGGACTTGGCTCTTTCTCTCGTGTTAGTATCTCGTTCTCCTGGTTGTTTCTCATGGGTGGCTACTATTTATGCAGATTTAATAAGGCCTTTGAAACCCACTTCCAATTTTTTTTTTCCAGGATCCTTTCTGGGTCAGACTTCAAATCTACGTCTGTATCCAGTTTTTGTTTTTCTACTTTATCTGCTTTAAAGGTGACCGTTGGGGAGACCACTGGTACCTTCATGATCCTATTAACTCCCAGCTGGTCCTTGTGTATTCCTTTACTGTTCTCAATGTTTGTTCAGTTGTGATGTGTGACTGCTTTAGCACTTCCTTGGCACCCTCCATCTTGTTTCATATCCTTTATAAGATGTAAATTGGGTGACTCTGAATTCGATCTTTGTTCAGAAGTTAAACAACTTCTTTTGCACTTCTTTCTCGCCCATGATCTCTTCTGTCCAGTTTTTTAAATCTGTGTAGGACAATTTTACCTGATTGGCAGGACTTGGGTCAAATCCCAGTTTTCAAAGGTTATCTGTTGCCTCAAAAAGCATTTCCTTTATCACTGGGGACCTAATGTGTAAATATACACTGCCTGTGATGTGTTTATCCCTGAATTCCACAATTTGTATGTCTTCTGTGTTAATTAATCGTAGGTTCGGTACACAGTGAAGTAGCTGCAATGTTGCTTTCCTGTTTAGTATCAATTTACCCTTTTTTCCCAAAAATGTGTACTAATTTAAATGTTCTTTTGCACCGTTGGGTATGTTTAGGAACCTGTGGTCTTTCACTCTTGCTTGAGTATTTCCTGTTTTCATATTTCCTCAGTCCTGAGGGTTTTCTTTTCCTCTTCCTCAGTGTTACACTCTCGTTGGGGTCTTTGGTTCCTTTGCTCGGAGTCTTCCCAACTCTTCTTCCTGACAGGCTCTTCATTAGTCCACACACTGGTTTTTGCCATTCTAGTTGTGTGAATCTTGTCTTGATGATCATTCTGTCAATGATGATTCTCCATGAAATAAAAGTATTTGATCTCTTTTTTTGTGTACTTTTTTCTTTTTTTTTTGTTTTTTTTTCCCCGACAAAGTCAAAAAAGAATGGAGATTTTGTCCGTTTTCAGCATAGTTATTTCCTCTGTATACTTGTCATCCTGATGTCCTTGAGATTTTTCAGTTATCTTCCTGCGCGTGTATACGTTACATCATGTGCTCCCTAATCCGGCGGCTGGAGGTCAGATTCTGAATTCTCAAATTAATTTTCTGATAAATCCATCGGGTCTACTGAAGTGTTTGTTTCCTCTGTCGTTATCAGGACTACAGTTCTAGTCAGTTCAACTTTTTCTGGTTCTTCAAATGTGGGTTCACCCTGGTTCCTTCTTAGTTATTCGAGATCTTGGGTGAGGTTGTGGTGGTTTTTGTGTCTTATCAACTTCTTCTCCTCTTTGTCGTCTCCCCTTTTGTATTCAGACCTTGCTTTGCAGGTTTCTTCATTTGTTCTCCTAGATTATCATTTCTTTTAATTCTCAGAAATGAAATAATCTTTGATACTTTTATCGTGTTTGTTCATCAGTGCTGGTTCCGTCACAATTGGTGTTTGACCCTTAGTTTTCTCCCTGTTTGTTTTTTTTTGTACTGTTTTGTTTTAACTGTGATGACAGATCTTGTGTAAGATCAATCTGATCAGTTGTGTCCCGTATTTCTGTATGTTGTTGATCCTTTTACATTAACTTTCTTTCTCTGAGGTTTCCATTTTAGTACGCATGTCTTTCCTGTTTGGTTGGTGGAGGTTATGGGAGGTCTTTTTCTACATCACTGTAACATATCCTTCAAGAAACACCAACTTCCTATGCATCATAGCAATGTGGTCCTTTAGCGTCTCGTTTATTGACTCGTATAATTTCGAGAACGGAGCTCGGGCTATTGTCACTGTAGACTTGATTGAAAGAAGATCCGATTTTCTTGCGTTATCACAGTGTTACGCTCACCTGGCTCCCACAGGGGCGTTGATCGGAACTGGACAGCTGCGGTTTCCACCCACGTGACGCGGAGTGCAGAGATGACAGACTGGACTGGCCCACCTAATCTTGACCCGAAGAAGTATTCTCCTGAAAGTGGAGAAAGAGAATTAGCAACCCGTGGATTTGAGTGATAAGCACCCTCACAACTGTTCGCCCCTCTAATCACCTCCGGGGTCTCTTTATATTCTCACCTTAGGTTTTTAAAGGATGAGCTCTCTATCCTGCGTTGAATGCAGGGGCGCGTGGATAACCAGTTACTTCACTGGTCCGAAGGAATTGGAAAGTTCCAGAACAATATTGACTCTGAGGTTCCTGGCGAGGAGTCGTAAGTATATAGTTCGTAAGAGTTCAAAATGTGTGACTTTCACTCTTGTCCGATTCCTTGCAGCTTGACCCTAGAGAAGATTGCCTTGTGCGGCTAGTAAGGTTCAGGTAAGAGTCTGTATTATCCAACACTGTCCGGTGAATGACACCTGTATGTAATCTGTTGCTTTCTCCCTTATTACAGGTGCAGAGTGAGAAATTATGGCGTTTTGAGGAATAATACCTCCGGCGGTAAAATCAGGTAAGTCTATTATGGTGAAAGAGATTCCCTTGGTTTGTTCTTTCGGCTCACCTGGCTGTCCTTTTGTTCCCCTTAGATGCCAGAGTTCGGCGAAGATGAATAGAGGCTGCGCCGGCCCGTGGAGTAAGTCTATTGTGATAATAAGTCTATTGTGGTGACTAATATTGCCTTATTATTCTCTGAGCTCACCTTGCTGTTCTTTATTCCTCTTAGGTGTTGGAGTTTGGCGTAGGAATGATGAAGACAGAGGTGGATGGTGGAGGTGCTGCGAAGGCGGGTGAGTATAGCGCGGCGCTGCAGCAGGCGATGCGACGCGCATCAAATAATGTCTTTCTTCTAATTCTTCTAATTCGAAGGCGCGATGGACAAGTATTCTTGTTCTAACCTTTTTCCTTCTTTCTCCCTTTTTTCTAGGTGCTCCAGACTCGAGGCGGGCGTGGCAGAAGACTGGATGCTGGCTTGCAGGCACGGTGAGCGTTACGCTGCAGGATGCAGAATAACGCGAAGTGTGAGCTGCTCTTCGGGCGTGGTTTAAATAGCCTTCAAAGTAGTCCCAGGTAAGAAGTTCCCAAGACCACACCCGAGTAAGAAAATAGTCCCTGAAATAAAGTAGTCCCCCTTCAGACTTCACATTGGCTTGAATGCTGAGCAGCATGGTCTGCATGAGGTAAGTGAAAGCAAATGAGCCTGGCACCTATGGTGCCAGGACTGACCCCTACTATGAGGCTGGCGCCTGCGGTGCCAGGACTGTACTCAGATAGCCCCTAGCCGGGGCTGCTGGGTTTTTCCCAAGTATCTGGATGCCTGCTCCCGGGACAGATGGACCTGGTCCGGATGCCCGGGGGTATGAATCATGACACACAGTTTGTTTGATCAGTAAATTTACTCAAAGTTCTTTCTTATTGTGGGAATGTTACATGTGTCATTAGTGTTGCCAATGACAATCTATTCCTGATTTATTGGAAGGTTGCATGATGTCTCAAGTGTCTGTCTCCGACCGTCCCACTTAATTCTTCTCCAATCTTAACAACTAGGGAGGTATTTCGCGATTCTGGTAAAGTTGGTGCAGCAGTACACGCGTCGCTGTTCACACCCCCTAGGTCGGTCTGTTTGTGACGTAATTTCATCAAAATGGGAAGTCTAGTTCCATGTGTCAAGAGGTGGTGGTGATGACATACTGTAAAGATCTTGAACTCTTACTTCCACTGATCTAGTGGGATTGCCTTCTAGATCCCCCTTCGTAGGAGCATTCATAGGAGTATTCACTGTAGTTACCATTACACTTGTAGTAGATTTCTCCATTTCCCCAGCCTCCCGAAGTCTTAAGCGTAATTTTTCATTTTGTGAGTTTGTTTGGGGTCCTTTTTTTGGGGTGTCCTAAAATGATGATTTTAGATTTGTTCACCGTTACAATTTGATCTTTTGTACCCTTTGTTAAGGATCCTATTGATGTGGTTAATACTTTTGGTCGCGTACACGTTGTTACGGGTGTTCATTTGTAATGTTAGATGAATTTCTTTGTCTAGTGAGGGGGATTGTGGCTGATGGCAATCTTTCCCCTTCTATGTTAACCCCCACACTTTCTAAAAGTTCGGCATCCGATATTTCATGCACTGATAGCTTTTCTGTTTGTCTCATCCTGATTTGGAATTTTCTGTTTTTAGAAAGAAATTCGCTGAGATTAATGGTCTCTTCGATGTAATTTTCCTGAAAATTCTTTGATTAGTGGTTGAAGGAATCCTTATGTGACATTGTGCATTCTGATTGTTATCCTTTTGCGATAACCTTTCCTCACTTAATTTATTTTCTTCATTTTGATTCCTTTTTAAAGCTGCTATGTTATGTACCTTTGTTTTCTTTTTCCCTATTTTGCATGTTTTTGTCTCTGGGTTTTTAGGTTTTAGCCGCGTGCAAATTCTTTTTTGATAACGAGAAGTTTCTTTTTCTTGTCTGATTATATATTGGAGTATAACAATCTGGGCCACATCCTCTCTCCTAGTAGGGTCAGCTTCTTCTTTGTTTGAAACCTGCATTTTGTTGTTATCTTCAAAGTCAAAGTGGTCGACTTCTTCAGTATTTCACATGCCTTTATCCATCTGTAGTTTTCAGTTTAGCAGGTTTTGTACCAATCTTTCAACCCCCATCACGTCTTCCTGGGCGTTCTCAATACAAAGTAAAGTTTCATTAGTTATTGACGGCGGGATTAATTTCTACAGTGACACGTAGATTCGAATTTGGACCCTGCTCAGTCGTTTGTTTTAGGGGCTTTATATCCCAGTCTCTGTTATGAGTGTCCAAAACACTGGTAAGTTTTCTATCTGTAACATCTATGGTTGTGTCCCCTTGTAGACAACGTTTATGGGAGGGTGGGGTAAAGCGCCAGCAATGGACGAGCTACACTCTCATTTCCCCCTCCGGTTGTCTGCGTGCTCAGAGGGTCCCACTGTAATTCCTGTTTGTTTAAATTTCCTGAACTAGCTTCATGGTTTGGAATCTTGGGTATGGAAATTGGATTGTCACTGTTTTAAAAACGTTGTCCGTAGAATTGTCAACTGAGCAATCATCTGTGTGTATGGAAACATCTGTCCCCTTCGAGGCAGTTAGGAATGAAGACCCATCTATCGGTGTAGGCCTAAGGGGGTTAGGGTGGACGAGCTTACCTACCAACGGCTGCCTCACACTTAAGTCTTTTAACATACCGGACACACCCAAGGCATCAGTTTCGGTGGTGACATCCTCGAGCCGCGACGCGCTCTCTTCTCGTCGTCTTGAACTTCTAAGTGAACGTCCTTCTTCCATGATGTTGACAGGAGCCAGAGCCGACCGAACCGGAGACTGCAGACTGCCAGACTGCAGGACTACAACTCAGTGGCTGCGGTCGGGAGTTTTTAAGGGGTCCGCCCACAGTTAGATGAAAACGGACTGACTGCAGATTTCCAAAAACATTTTCAACCACAGGGTGAGAATTATCTGCAGGACTGCAACTCGCTGCAACTACTTTTTCTAAAAAGACTTCTAAAACATTGTGCAAGACAGATGTTTGCCCAATTGACATTGGCTGGCCTGGCTCCCTGAATAACTCTTCTTCCCTCTGATTGTGTGTTTTACCTTCCTTCCAGGAAAGGTTTAACTTACTTTGCTTTGGGGGTTCAAAAGTACTTACCTGCTTCAGAATATTTGCGTGATCTCTTCTTTTCTTCTAATAACGCGATTCTTTGATACCAATCTCAGTATTGCTTTAAATGTACTAATGATATATTGATGTCCACAGTGTCCTAGCTATTTAAGTCACCTGAGGGTGTAGGAAGTGTCCGTGTGCCATCCCAAATGGGTACTTGCTGATTTAGAGAAACTAACTGTATTTTGGAGTGTATGTGTCTGTTACTGTTAAATTGCCCTTTCTGAAGAAGGCTTATTCAAACTGACTGTTAGAATTTGACTGTTAGAATTGTTTAATCAAGAAACCTTGAGTATACATGTTTATTTGGCTAAGTGGCCCTGTGAATCTCTACGTAACCACCCTACTGCTCACATTGACTCCTCTTGAGATAAGCCTGGCTGCTCCACCACACTACCAACCTGTGTAGTACAGATTTATACCAAAGGTTGGGTTCCTATTGCCAGGAGGTCATGGTTGTTTTGCTCCCAAAGGGTACTGCTTCAAATTTTGTCTAACAGATCGAGGGACTACAGCGAAGGGTAGAGAAACCCTGAAGATCCCTGCAGGAGGTCGTTGCCTCCAGGAAACCGTGAAGGATATGTGGAGAAAGCCAAATCCCAAACAAGAAGCATGCATGGTGTTCCAAGGGACCCTTGCGAGCCTCCCAGGTGAACAGACTTGGGTCTGCGAGGCCATGCCTGTGGTATTAACCTTGACTCATGAATTAAAGCTGCAAAGGAATGCACACAGCCAGTGAGTTAGCGATGAAAGGCCGGTTTGTATCGAGGAACGATTGAAGCCACAACAGTATATCTCACAATTGAAGGTTGCGCACATGCTGATGAGATGCTGTTATGTAAGAGAAGTGTATAGGTTTTACTTACCTTGAGTATAACTGTTATCCTAAAATAAATTGGCTATTTCTTCCCTTAGTCTGTGAACTGAAATGCAACTGTAATTGAATATTACACCCAAAGGTCCTCTAGAATAACTGCTGTCCTGAATCAGAGTTATAGGTTTTCTACTGTTCCTAGAATCTGTTTTTCACTAAATCAGAAAAGTATATTGTCCATTTGATCTTACTATGTGATTTCTTGCTGAGCGTCACAGTACAACCGATGGGGTCTACTACCCTGGTATTACTGAAAGTAATCTAAAAGTAACTTGGTTTTGACCTCCCTAGAACTCCTGTTAGGTGTTCAAAATAAGATTATATGCTTTGGTCTGCGTACCTTCAAGCATAGTGTTCTGTTCTTTCATATTGTCTTTATATGATCTGTATTCATACTTATTACCCTCAAAATGTATCTGGGCCTAACTGCATTTAAAATAAAAGGTTTATTTTTACAATACATGGTGCTTCAGTGTTTCTTTGGACCATTTGTATTACAATTTCTTTGTACTGATTCTACAGCCCCCTCTCCATCCTTAGATAAGCCTGGCTGCTCTGTCTAGACTATCATGAACTCTGGTGGTACAGCCTTATACTAAGAGTGGAGTCTTGTACTTTCTCAGTTGAATGGTTTTACTAAGCCCTTAGTTGGACTTCAGAAAAACTGTCCTAACGGACGCGAAAGAAAGCAACTAAGTTACCGATAACTGTGAAGCCAGCGATAGAGTAGCCGAGTGGTCCAGCTAAAGGAAACGGCCCACTCGAAAATTTCTGGGAAACGTTTCTGATCTTGTGAACAAACTCTGAAATGCACAACGGTCAAGATTAACCCCGGCGAAAGGGGAAGTGAAAAGGTGATTACTTTTGCTTTGAGAGAGATTTCTTTGCACTTTTCTGATTGTGTCATGGAACTACCATGACCAAGAGACGCTGGGGCAAATCAAGGGAGAGCTGAAGTGAAAGTTGAAGTGGTCCTTGTTGGGGCGAATACTCATTTCTGTGCTAATTCCCTTCAACCTTGGAGACCCCCAGCTCTTTTGCTGGACTTAAGGGCTTTTTAATTTCTACCCTGCAGTGGGCGAGCCCTTTTCCCACTCTCGTATTTTTGATCTGACTTGGATTGTTTCCTTTGTTTTTGGAGTCTGACAAACTCCATAGGCATCTACTTTTTGTATAGTGATGCACTGCACCTTCAGTGCAGTGTCGCAGAGAAATCCTTTCTCATAAGGTTTAAATACCTTTTCCTGGGTGAACTACAGTTCCCAAGAATAGTAAAGTGAAATTGACATTACTTTTTGTCTTGTATGGATAGCCCCTTTTTCCTACTTACCTATGTAACAGTTGTATGTTACACTCTGTACTTTAAATGGCTGGTGGCAGTGGTTTAATTTCCCTACCATGTGCTTTTCTACCGCAGGCCGAATCCTCAGTTGCAGTACAGCACCCATGGGTGATCATTGTGTCAAAATGGCCCGGTCTTCATTTTTTGCCATTTCTCGTTTGTGAGGTCTTTCGTGGGTTTTACTTTGCACGCCAAGCCAGGTTTGAATCCTTTGTTCGTTTTGCCTTTGCTGGCCGTCGGTACTGAAACCCGCCTCTGGCTCCAGTGTATCTGGCAGGGCAGAAAGTGCGGGAGGTGCCCTAAACTTCCCTCTCCTTAGTCTCCAGGGGAAACCTGAATGCACCCAGTCCTGACTGGTTGGCTGTCTTTTTAGGACTGTCATCCTGCTGTGAGTGACATCTAGGCTGTCCATGAATGGGAATAACGTGCTTAAAAGGTGAGGCTTCATGGACTGAAAACAGTCTACCACTGGGAAGAACAACCCAATGAAGAAACCGTGAACAAATCTTGCTGCATCCCCCTGGACCGTTGAACTGCCCGTTGAAGCCGTGCTGCTGTGCTGAAACTCCCTTTTCTATTCGATAAGAGAAGCTCTGGAGAGGAAGACTTCTTGGGACCAACTAACCCTGCTGGAATACCTTCCCAACTGGCTGCAGTTCTTTGCTGCTGCTGGAACCGAGTGATAGGGATATAGAAATCTGTAAACCGGCTAAATGCTCCAGGAAGCTCCAGAAGCAGGATAACCCAAGCTCGAGTAACCACACCAGAGTGCAGGACTCTAGTGAAGGAAGCCCAACCGGTGCAGTGGTGCTGTTTACCGCGTGCTGCTGACCACTGAAGAGCCCGTAGCTGCCGCTGACCTCTGAACTGCGGCGCAGGAGTCCTCTAGACGTCCTTCCTCTTGTCCCCACGACTGAGGCCCAGGAACACAGGATCTGCAACCCAGACAGAAGCCAGCTGGATCCTCTTCTTCTAACCTAATGTACTGTTCTGACTGTGGGGTACTTACCTCATTGTCTGTAGCTTGTTCTTCTCAGTTGAGACTTGAAGTAGCTGCTTTTCTAGAGTTGATCTCAGCTCTAACTTCCAGAAGTTTAACAGCTTGTGACCCTATAATGATTTTTCTACAACAAACTCTTTGTGCAAGACTTTTTACTATCTAAGAAGTGCCTCAGCTGCACAGACTTTGCTTTAATTGACTTGACTAGCCTGGCTCCCTGCAGACCCTTCTATTCCTTTGACTTTGATTCTTACTGTCCCTCATAGGTGATGCATTGGTTTTAAATTAATATTGCTAGGAACGTTTTTATCTAGACTTAATTGGAATATTTAAAGTGCTCACATGCTCTGAGAATCTAACCTTTCATTTTTACCAACCTCAGAATCTACCAAAGTCTATATGATGTATAAATGCCATTACTGTCCTAGTTAGTGAAGTCACCTCAGGGTGTAGGAAGTGTGCATGAAACATCTCTAAAGAGTATCTACTTGCTTTGTTTTGATTCTAATAAAGTATTTTGATGTGTATTTTTATTGTTGCACATTACCCTTTTTAAAGTGCTTATTTAAAACTGACAGTTAAATAAATAAGTAATTATTTTACTAGAAAAACTTGAGTACGAGTTATTTGGATACTTGTATTGGTGGATTTCATTGCTACAACTCTACAGCTCACATTTACCCCTCTTGAGATAGGTCTGGCTGCTCAGTCACACTACCAACTTGTGCAGTACAGACCTATACCAATCGGTGGGTTACCTAATAACAAGGCTGGTGTAGTCTCCCACAGGGTTACTTCATCATTTGCGGAGGTCTATGGTAAACGCCTCGCACAGTCAACGTTTTTGAGTCAGTGAAGGGTCCGAGCCCGACTGAAGGAGACTGGAAACGTGAAAAAGGTTTGGGGAAGGAAACCCCTAACAAATGTGGATGAAGCTTGTGGAAGGGAACCCCTGCAAGTGCTGCGATTGCTAGGTCTGAGCCTGGCTGAGGGAGATCTACATTGAATCTGGTACTTTTTGTTTGAAAGGCCCAACCCGACTGAGGGAGACCTACGTGAACGGTTGATGCCTTTTAGAGGTCTGAGTCTGACAAAGGGAGACTTGCGTGAACTTTTGTTGAACTTTGAAAGAACATTTGGAAAACTGGAATAAGTGACTTTAACGTGGAAGGCCAACCGGGCCTTGACCTGCTTTTTGAACTGCCCTTTTTTTTGATAACCTGAGCCAGTGTGCGTCATCCTGTTTACCAGTGCCACCTTACTCTGTGCTGTCCAACGTGGGGAGGAGAGCCGACTGAGCCACTTTGATTCTTAGTTATAACACTGATTTTCCATTGCATACACATTCCCCTTTACACACTTTTTGCAGGCATTCGGTGTTGAGGCCATTTTTGATTTGACAAAGACTGACTAGGACTGTTTTTTTTTACTTTATTATTTGTTGGTAGAGACTACTCCCATCGTAGCTATAGGGCAACGTAGAAGTTGTTCCAAAACCCAATAATTAGGTAAAGGTTTTGGAAATTGTAACTGTTGTGTTGGTGTCCTACTTCCCTTACACTGCCTTCGTTCCCCAACATCTTCCCCCACTGTATTTCCTTTTCTCCTTCTCTTCTTCCAATGTCTACTTTGCCCATAGTCTGGGCGGCTCTTTTGATGCCTCCTTTTCCCCTCACATATTGTTAATATCTTTTGTTTTTGCAGCTTCCAGCTTTGTAACATCTGCAAGGCCCATCAGTTTCTTATCTTTGATGCTACTAAGCTCCTGATTTCTTCCTTGGTTTTCTCATGTCTTTTATTGTTCTAGTCTCCTTCTTGGTCTCTCTTCCGATCAGCTTACTCCTTTTTTGCTCAATCGATCTGCTTCGATGCATGTTCTCTGTACTCTCTCTCCTTGCGACTATTTCAGCAGCTTTGCCTCTTCGTTGGCTCTCCTTTTCAATTTCATATGTATGGTGTACTATAATATTACTCTGTACAGTGCTTATACATAATACAAATATGGCCCTATTGAAATACCTTTTTGGTTTCTTATCCAGCCAGGATTCTAAGTGCTTTACGGCTGTTGAGACTGTAGAGCCATCAATGGTAAGTCTGCGTTGCCTAGGTTCGATTCACCAGCTCCCTGCGGATCTAGTCTGCATTAGAGAGTGGTTGAGTTGATGCTTTCCCGCTGTTTGAGTTGGCGGTGAGAAGATGATTTGACTGGTTTGAATCGATGTTTGAGGCAAGTGAGTTGATGGCTTCCAGCATGTCGAGTCAGCGTTTCGTTTGTTTCAACAAAGTAGAGCTCAAAAGAGTAGGAAAGCGCTTTGAAGTTTGTAGAGCCAGAGGCAGCACTGGAGGTCCTGTAGCAGATCTTGAAGTGGTCTAGCTGGCTCACCTATGTCTTGAGGAGATAAATGGGTTCTGAGGTGCTGGTAGGCCCAATCCACTGCCTCAAGGTGAGTCCTTTGTTCTGCACGTCCACTGCTGGTAGTTTGTCTGGCACCTAGACGGGTCCTTGACCTCCAGTGAGTAGGATCCTGGTTCCAGTGCATGGGCAGCAGAGAGCCCTTGGCCAATAGCAGTGTCACCTGTGAGGAGCGCGGAATGAGATGCGGACACAGAGGGCTTCTAGTTTTGAATAAAAGTTTAGAACCACATCAAGAAGGGGTTGGAAAATGCCTCACTATCCCTAACCTAGGAGGTATTTTCCTTCCTCAACCAAAAACAAAGTGGTCTGCCCTTTGTCAAGATGTCCAAAGATAAAAATATGTCCCGAGTCTAATCCCATTCTGGCCCTCACACTCTAAACTAATCTGAGGTGCAGAGGATATTGTCTCTGATTCTCAAGTAGGCAAATATAAAAGTAACCAAAAATCCCAAGTGCAAATGTCTACAGTGGTACTTATCCCCCCTGCACTTCATTGTAAGATGCTGTGTGCACTGTTACCCAAACAGGTAAAAAGTAAAAAGACAAAAGGGAAATAGTTTCCCAGTACTGTTAGTCAGAAGGATTGATCAGTTTCCCCATAATAAAATGAGCAAAAGGCCAGAGAAGTTAAGCTGAAGGCTTCACTTCTCTGTAAAAAGTCAGGTCTGGTTAAAAAACAAAAGCAAAAATGTGGGGGTCCATAGAATATGGAGGGAACGTTTTCTAAAAGCAAAATCCTTCTTAACACCTCTCTACTGGAAGCTTCTGTTTTCACCTCCATGGCAGAAGATTCTGGAGTATGCTGTATCCCCAACAGCATTCCAAGTGAATCCTTCTAGTCTTTTAAGTCCAAAGGTGAATAAACTACGGGCTGGGTTCTTTGTTCCTATAAAGGCAAAATGCTTTGGCGGATTTGTCCAAAGACTGTCCTACCCAGAATGCCTTGTCTGCAGGAAATGGGGAGGTGCTTGACACAACGCCCTAGCTGAATCCAAGATGGTGTAACTGCTCACTTGACCTGGAAGTATCCTCTGGATTCTAATGCCATCCCTGCTCACCTCTACCTACTACAGTAGGTAGAGGTGAGCAGGGATGACATTAAGAGTATGAAGTATCTCCAGCACCCTAGTGTAAGTGTGAGTCTGTTATGTTAGGAATGTCTTTGAGCACTGTTTTCCAGGAGACTTCCCTGGACAAGTGCCCTGAAGAAAGGGGGAGGGAGGTCCTCCTTCCTCGGTGGTGGGGGCAATCAAAACATCAGCTACTTGGGAATCCCACATGGTTGTTGAGGCACCCAAGCCAGATAGCTAATATACACCACTCCTGTTGTGACTGGAGCATTGCTCACCTAGCTGGCCACAATGACCTTGAAATTCTGTTTCAACCCCCCCCCTTTTTTTTTTAATCGGAACTGCATATGTTTAAAAAGCCATCTCTGCCTTATGAAACGTTGTGTTCCAGCAGCGGTCGGGGAATGTACATGTGAGCTTTGAACCTGCTGCCACTGCAAGGCATTTGCTGAAGAAGTCTGAAGATTGACAGCAAAGGCAGATGAGGGCGCTATGTTTTTGGCATGGAGCATCATGAAAGGGGGCGGGGCGTCCGATTAGCAGGTCTCCCTTCAGGTAACGGTTGCCTTTTATTAATAAAATCAAAGGCTTGGTGTAATCCGCCTTCGCCAGATTCCATTCTGTCACAGTACCACACACCACCTTAGGTAGACCATTCCCAAGTGTTTCACAACGTATATTTTATGCCTTTTGCGATGTGCCTTGGACAGGATGGGACAGTTATCGAGTTTTACATCTCTTTCGGTTCACCATACATTTTGTAAAATATATTAATGTAGTTTATTGGCATTTCAACAAACTTCCCCCTTTACCCCTACCCCTGTGACCCAACAATAACCCCATGGACATCCCATTGGTTCCACTCCTCATATAAATAACCTTATGAAACCAGTCCCAACTCTCGTAGTCTCTGCGGACACCAATTAGCATGAAAGTCTTCATAGAGAAACGACAGAACCATGTTCCACTCTGCCTGAGATTTCTGGTGCTCTCCCTGAATTGAATAAGACGCCAATTTCAAGGCCACAAAGTTCCAGATCATAGTAATCCACTAATGTTCAGTCAGGGCACCCTTCTGCTTGCTTCCATTTTTGCCCCACTAGCAGCAAGGCTGCTATACTAAGTCATGTAGGCTTTCCATTGCACTTTCGATGGCAGTATTTCAAGGGCGTTGCCCATTCTCAGAATAACCTCCCCAGTGCCCCTTCGCATCTAAGAGCCAAATACTCTGTTCTTAGCTGTGCTTACTGTGTCCCAAAAGGGCTGTATGCCAGCACATTTCCACCAAATGTGGTCCCAACTGCCCGCATCCCCTCGAGCATAGATCTGATACTCTGATGCAATTTCTCAGGGGTGAGATGCCACAGTACCATTACCTTGATCCACGTCTCCTGAATCTGAATAGCATGTTTGAGTTGGGGCATGTACGCCCATAGCTGAGACCATTGTTCCCCCTCCATCGGGTGACCTAGGGTGGCTTCCCATTGCCTCATGTATGACCATTGTGGACTCTGCGCCCTCAGAAAATAGCTTGTACCATGCTGTTATCAGGTGCCTGTCACCTGAGTTGGTCGTGACATATTTTTCAAAGTGGTAAGCTCCCCGATCGCAGCTGTCTTGATCTGCTGACCCATCGAGCAGTGCTTCGGCGGCGAGTACTGGAACCTCTCCCCCTCCCGCAGTCCGAATTGTTTGCATTGGACAAGATAACTTCCTGGCCCTCCACCATGTCCCGCCGTTTGTGGTACTCTGCCACTGCCCAGCGGGCGAATGCTCTCTGCTCCTGCCCTGGCGTATACTGGGGATTTCTAAATGGAGGCGTCAAGGGGGAGGGAAGTTCGACAGGTCTACCTGGCGAACCAAGAAGTCCCATACTCCCCATGCTGCTCCTCCCCCCCCTCCCATTGCCCCACCACTAGGGCTGTTATTAGCTTAAGTACATAATCTTGTCTATCCTCTTTATGGTACCAGCGCACTTCCTCCAGGGGCCTCCCGACTACTGCTCTATCCATTCAGCACCATATCTTGCTTTGGTTTCCCGTGAACCACACTAACTTGGGACGTGAAATGATAGAGATGGAAGTTCGGCACCCCCAATCCTCCCTTATTTTAGGGTCCATTAATAGCTTCATAGATGCCCTTGGCGTTTTAGGATTCCATATAAGTCGCATCTAGATGGAAATGTGATTCTTAACATGCACCACACTTAGAATTCTGTACTTTAGCCTGCGTCAAGTCTAGATAGAAATGTGATTGTTAGCTTGTGCCACACTCGTATAGAATTAACTTTAGCTTGCATCGCATCTAGATAGAAATGTGAATGTTAACATGCACCGCACCTAGATGGAATCCCATAATTGCAAGGACAGCAATGCCAACTAACCAATCTAACAATTTCATCCCTCTGCATACACCTCTCAAACTCTAACCAAACACAACCACAAGCCTAAAACGCAGCGATCTGCACAAACGTCACAACACTACAACACTACAACAAAGAAACACACACAGATGTGCACAACAGCACACGACTACCGACCGTAAAACACCCCAACCCCAAACAACGGATCCACCGGGCTGAGGCTGCCAACAGCACATCACTGTTCTCTTGCACTTTTCCAGCTTATTCCCACTAACCCACTCCCCTCCTCCCTTTTTTCAGAGCCACCAGAGCCCCATGAGACTGCTCCGGTGGCGATAGTGCGCGGTACAAATATGATTTAACATTAACATAAATACCCCCATCAGTTTTTGAAGAGCCCTAAAGAATTTCTGCTGGGCAGATATTTGCAGAACCTGGAGATAATACAAAATGTTAGTTAAGATCACCATTTTTGAGGACACTAATCCGTCCCAACCATGATATGGACAGGGGCTACCACTCTGTTAGGAGCTGCTTCACCTTCCCTAGTAAAGGTGAGCAATTAGCCTGGTATAAGAGTCCAGCGTCCTCTTAACTTCTCCAGCATGGGGGTCTGGCATGGATTCACATGCTCATGAATACACCCCGTTGTCAGGCTGGGAATCCTCGGTAAAGAAAAAATCTGTTTCAGTTTCGTTTCTGACTAGTCTTTCTACTAGTAACCAATCACTGGTCTCTTGGTCATACTTCCCCCAGCCAATGACTGCCCTCTACCTAAATCCCTCATCTGGCAGCCATCTTCAGATTTTTACCGCAAGTGTTGGGAGTCCTTGTGCTATAGCTCTCGAGCTTTACTGTGTTTTTACAATTTTTTTTTTTTCTTTCAAAGTGTTTAATCTCATTTTTTCGGTCAATCGAGCCTCTAGCTCCACTGATTCAACTTCCGACCAACAGGGACCCTTTTTGGAATTTTCCACGCCCCTCAAGGGCGAAGTTTTCATCGCGTTTTGCTTCTTGGAGGATTCCGGAAGATCTTTGAGGCCTACCCCGCGTGGACATGGACCAGGACAAAGGAAACACAATGCCTGGATCCAAGTTTTTCAGGCGCTGCCCCGGATGCGGATTACAAAATGTCTTCAAGGAGGATGAGCATTCTCGATGCCTCTACTGCCTTCACGAAGACTAAACTCACATGGAGAAGGACTGCGTTTTGCAAGAACATTTCCGAATGGACTTTGAAGGATCGTAGTACCAGACTCACCAACTGGCTAGAGGGGAAAAGCCCAGCATCGGGTGAGAAGAAGAGGAAATCTGAGCGTCCTTCTAAGACCTTTGAGGGCGATCCAGCCCGGCAAAGCACTGCGAGTCCGCAGGCACCAGGAGCACAATCGGTCGGGCTCCTTGGCTGCCAGGCAGGGCGCATTATCACTGACGCCATCAACCACGAGCCAAAGCTCTGGCTCGGGGAAGAGGAAATCTGAGAACCCGGGTAAGCTTCCGGAGAAGCCCCGGTTGATCCCGACGCAGACAGCCAAGGGCGAGTGAGGCGGTGACCCTCCCCCCAAGGGGAAGGCCTCGGGTGCGCCCAAAGTCGTGAAGGCTCCGATTCACCTGGCTAAGGTCTCCATCGAGGGGGTCGTGGCGACCCTGGCGAAGCCTGTGCAGGCTACCCCAGTGGAGACGACCTCTGGGCCTAGAGTTTCCCTGGCACCGCAGAGGGAATCCCCTTTTCAGCCCATCAATAAGACCCCTGTGAAACCCCAGGTGGAGAAAGGGGGGGTGGCTGCGGTGGCCATTACGGACACAGATATCCCCTCTGAAAGGGAGCTGGCTGGCGTCGCAAAGATCCTGAACAAGAAGTTCGAGGATGTCTGGTCCTACGGGAGGGATCCCGACGAGGCAGATGAAGAAAGCGACGGCGGTGCCAACGAGGAACTGCGGGGCGTGGCGGGGACGGAGGATCCTACTCCCCAAACGTCGAACCGGTGCCTATGCCACAAAACTGAGGAGCGATCTCGATGCCTATTTAGGTCTTATGTACAGAGATAAGGACAAGGTTTCCCTTACCCCCAGCGGAATATCCAGCTGAGCCTGGACCGTCGGGAAGCCTGCCGAGTAAGCAGAGGAGAATTCATCCCCCTCCTCCTTTGCAGCCTTTGCAGCCTTCACAACCTTCTCCTCATGCCCCCTCCCCCGAGGGATGAGACTGGAACGGCGACGACGGGGGACGGATGACGACGGGGGTGACGACGGGGGTGACGACGAAATGGACGACCTATCGCCACCCACTCGGGCTCCCCCACCCCCCCACCTCCTGACGAAATTGGCTCCTTCCACGCCATGATCGCCAGGACATCTGAGCCCTTCCAGCTCTGCCCCGAAGAGCAGAAGGAAAGTTTCCTCTACCAACGGTGGGAGGCCAAGAGGAAGACTGTCCTCTCCGTTCCATTGCTGCACGTCTACCCCTACCTTAACGATTGGCTCATCTGAGCAAATTCAAGAAAACTTGCTGTCGATCACACAGCGAAGACTGTCCAGTGCTTGCGGATCTGGGATTCTCGATCAACTTTGCGAAATCCCACTTGGTACTGTCGCAAGTCGCCCTGTTCTTGGGAGCCAGGCTCGACACGGTGGCGCAATTGTCTTCTCCGGAGGAAAGAGACGAAGGCCATCCTGGGTAAGGTACAATGGCTGTTGACCATGGACGAGGGTGAGGTCCATCAAGTCCCTGCTCGGCATGATGTTCTAGTGCATCTACCTCGTGTGCCTGTGCAGACTGCGGATGCGACCACTACAGGAGTTCCTCGACGCCCGTTGGATGCAAGCGGCGGGCAGCTTCGAAGACAGGATCTCACTCAAGACTTTCCGCCAAGCGATCCGGTGGTGGGGCACCCGCGTGCATCTGACGGCGGGCATGGACTTCCAGACCCCGGCACATCAGGAAACGGTGACGACCGACGCCTCCCTGGAGGCATGGGGAGCACACACCAGGGATCTCCATGCAAGAGGCCTTTGGCTCCCGGAGGAGAGGTCACGACACAACAATGTCCTGGAGCTCCGAGCCATGTTCTGGGCCCTCAGGTCAATCCTTCCGTCCCTCAAGGGCAAGGTAGTAAGGGTCTTCACCGACAACACCCCCACAATGTTCTACATCTGGAAGCCGGGAGGTACGAGATCCCCAGCCCTATCCAAGAAAGTACAGGATCTGTGGCACTGGGCCGTCGCCCAAGGGATGTTTCTGGTATCCTTCCATCTGGCAGGAATAAAGAACACCATTGCCGACTCAATCAGCAGGGAGCTGTGCTCGTGCCATGAGTGGGAGCTGCAGCAGGATCAAGTGGATCTCCTATTCAGACGATAGGTCAATCTGGGGATTGCCCCATTTGCGATGGCAACGAACGCCGAGTGCTAGAGGTTCGCCAGCAGGTTTCGCCAGCCGGGGAGCATGGGCGATGCCTTCTCATTCCCCTGGGACGGCCTATTCCTGTATGCGTTCCCACCGTTGCTGCTGTGACTCATCAGTCAACTCAGACGGTCCCGGTGCAGGATGATCCTCGTCGCACTGGCATGGCCGAGGCAGATCTAGTTCCCAGACCTTCTGGACATGTCGGCGTCCCCTCCCCACCCCCCGCCAGTCAAACTGCCGACGGACGTGCAGCACTAGAGTTCGGAGGGTACGATATCCCGGCAGACTGCAAGGAGGTGCTTGCCAAGGCCAGGGCATCCCCGACTCTCAAGTGCTATGTAAACAAATGGAAGAGGTTCTCTGTCTGGTGCCGTGCACAGAAGATTAACCCTCTGCAGATTACGGCCCCTCAAGTCCTGCCGTAGTTGCTATCGCTGGCCAAAGCAGGCCAGGCACATGCCTCGATCAAGATCCACCTGGCGGCTATCTCCCGCTACACCAGAGCTCCGGGGTGCTCGTCGCTATGGTCCCATCGCCTGGTGAAGGAATTCATGAAAGGACTGCTCCGATCGTTCCCTCCGGTGAAGGCTCCAGCCTCGGCGTGGGAGCTCAACGTGGTGCTGACCAGGCTCATGGGGCAGTCATCCGAGCCGCTGCATTCAGTAACGTTGAAGTTCCTGTCGTGGAAGACAGCGTTTCTTGTGGACATCACTTCTGAACGACAAGTGGGAGAGATCAGGCCCTCCTGTAAACCTCCATACCTGAATTTCCACGAGACGAGGGTGGTGCTTATGACGCACCCCTCCTTCATGCCCAAGGTGCGGTCGGACTTCCATCTCAAGAGGCCCTTGGTGTTACCTGTTTTCTTCCCGTCGCCTTTGTCGCCGGCTGAGAGGACTTTGCACTCGCTGGATGTAGCTTGAGCGCTGAAGTTCTACGTGGGCCGCGCGAAGAGCCTTCGGAAGACATCACAACAGTTTGTGAACTTTGGACCTGTGAACCAAGGGAAGGCCCTCTCGAAGGCTTCCATTTCCAGATGGCTCTCCGGCTGCATCATGCACTGTCACTGGTTGGCAAACTGACCGTTGCCCGGCCGTCCGAGCCCATTCCACCAGAGCGATCGATGCTACCACAGCGTTCTTGTCTGTTGTGCCCCTGCTGGACATCTGCAGGGCTGCTACGTGGAGGTCGATGCACACCTTCAAGAGATTCTACTGCATCGGCCGGGATTCCAGGGAGGAGTCCAGGGTCGGCCAGGCAGTGCTGCACAACCTGTTCGCCTGAAGGTGGGGCCTGGTGAGGAGGTAAGAGATGCTTAATGTTGAGTTGATGAAATGGTTAATGTTGAGCCTTGCCACCTCCCGTGTTTGTGCACGTGTGTACTGCTATGTATTCTTATATTCATGAGCATCTGAATCCATGCCAGACCCCATGCTGGAGAAGGAACAAGTTACTTACCTGTAACTGTTCTCCAGCATGGGTCTGGCATGGATTCACATGTGAACCCTTCTCCTACCCCTCTGCGGCTCTTCTCTTGGTCCTACTGCCACTTTACGTGCTACCAAATCTGAAGATGGCTGCCAGAGGAGGGGCTTGGGTAGAGGGCTGTCATTGGCTGGGGGCAGTATGACCCAGAGACCAGTATTGGTTACTAGTAGAAAGACAGTTCAGAAACTAAACTGAAACTGATTTTTTTTTTCTTTACCGAGGACCCCAGCCTGACGACGGGGAATATTCATGAGCATGGGAATCCATGCCAGACCCATACTGGAGAACAGTTACAGGCAAGTAACTTGTTCCTTTTACTCCCAAGTACCTGATGCTCTCATTTGCCCACCTATCGGGGGTTGAATTCTTAAGACCCTGTATCTTCAATGCCAGGAAGGAAAGGTTTAGCATTTCTGACACTAGTGTTAGCCCTGCTACCAACCTAAAACTCCCTGAGCTCCCTAGAGATTGCCGGAAGCGTTGTGTCCGGTTTCGTAATCACGAGGCGTATATCTGCAAAGGCCACAGCTTTATGCTCTTTGCCTCTGAAAATTATCCCCGAGGTGTCTTGGGTCAATCTGAGCCATGACCGCATTGGCTCCAAGTGGATCGCGTATAAGAGCTGGTAGAGTGGACACACCTGTTTAGTGCCCCGAGAGACACTTAATCTCTGGGAGTGGTGACCGTTAATTGCTATGTGTAAGGTAGGCAAATGGTAGTTGGGCCGGACCATCACTAGGAATTTCGACCCGCAACCCATGGCCCCTATTGTATGGAAGAGGAACGACCACTCTACGCAGTCAAACACCTTCTCTGCGTCTAAGGCAAGCATCATTGTCTTGGTAACTTTTCCGATTTAGACGGCAAACTAGTTTGTTGTTGAAAGTCAGCCAATGTCTGATGAACCCATATTGACCCGGGTTGATCATCTCGAGATGCCAGTACCTTGGTGTACATTTTCACATCAAGATTAATAAGGGCAGTTGAGCGGTTTGACCCGCATACCGTGCTATTATTGCCAGGTTTAGGGAGCAGCACTACTTTTGCCTCTTCCGTGGTCTGGGTGATACGCTCAGCTTTACCAAATTAATTATATGAAGGTACCAGCAATGGGATCGACACCTCTTTAAAAGTCTTATAAAAAGACACTGGGAAGCTGTCCGGCCCTGGGACCTTTTTAGATGGCAGAGATATAATAACCACCCTCACTTCTTCAGCCAAAGTATCCTTTTCTAACTCCTGCTTTCCCCTGGAGTAATCTTCGGTGTGGGGGCATTGGGAGAGGATTATAAGGATAAATTCCCAGACTGGTTTGAAAAGAGTTGAACAGTTATTATTCACAGATTGCCTTTCACTGTACCTTTGGGAGTTAGGGAGGTTTTTCGTTTTAAGTCTTCAGGTTTTTGGAGGGACTTGGATTTATTTCTTGGACATTTGTAGTGGACATATGTATGGTCCCTATACACATGTTTCCAGGCGCCACAAGACAAATTGAGGGGAGGGGAACATAGGGAAGAAATTAGGATAACAAAAACAGTTATATTGGCCATGTGACAATCCTACCGTGCAAGAATAAGGTGGTAATTGCAGGGGGTGGTGGTGGTGGGGGCAGAGAGAGAGAAGTGCAGGAGTGGGGTGCTCAACAGGAGGAGGGGAGGGCAAGTGCTGGAGGTGGATGTCAAGAGGTCCCGGGCTTCAGACAGCCTTGTGGATGATCCAAAGGGTCTTGAATTTGATCCTTGCGGTCACTGGGAGCCAGTGGAGAGATTTAGGGCTGGAGAGATGTGGTTCCTGGGCTTGAGGCCGAGGTCCAAGGTGACCCCAAGGTTGTCGGCCTCACATGTGGGTGAAGGGAGGGGACCCAGAGAGTGAGTGGTAAGCAAGGAGCAGGCGTCACAATGAGAAGGATCTCCATCTTACTGGCAGTAAGGAAGAGATCATTGATGGAGTGGAGTGGGAGAATGGCAGCTTGAAGGAGAGTTGTGTGTCTGCATAACACTGGAAATTGGAGCATGTGGAGATCAAGGGACCCAGCTAGATGTTGAAGAGCCATGGCAATAGGATAGAGCCCTGGGGAATGCCACAGGTAGAGTGAGGTGGAAGAGCGAAAAGGACCCATTTGCTTGTCAGAGGGTCTGATTTAAAGGAAGGTCAGCCACGCCAGTGCCCGGTCTGTGATGCCTAGGGTATCATAGAGACGATTGATGAGGATGGAGTGGTTGACTGTGTCAAAGTCAGAAGAAAGATCGAGGAGGATCAGAACAGAGGGTGCTTGAGTTCAGGTTAGAGAGTAGCTCTTCACGGGTGTACAGGAGAGCAGTTTATGTGCCTCTGGATGCCCTGAAACTGAACTGGTGGTCATGGAGCCAGCCAGCCAGCCAACTCCCGATGCCTAGGAGTTTGTGATTGTTCTCAACCATATTTGTTTGTTTTTGGAACAAAAAGGTGGTTATTAAAACAAGTCATTATATACTTTGGCATTGAGGAGATATCCTCCCTAGAGGAAGACAAATATTGCAACTCACCCTAGAGTCCTCTCAGTTCCCTGGGCCCTTTCTCCTCCCAGGTGATCCCGCAGAACACCGCCCCAAGTTCAGGATCTGAAAGCGTCTGCCTTTCCTTGGCCACCTGGGAGGAGACTTTAGGCAGGGGCTTAGTGAGGAGTCTGTAGGATTCATCACACTTCCCACAGTGACTGGGAGAGTTCCGCCCCTATGATGCTCAGCTTTGACTGGATTGTTTCAGTGATATTATCGCCAAAGTCTTGAAAGCACTGCTTGAGGACTTCTTGGTTGACAGTTTCCTCCCTTGCCGAGACCACCAACCCCTCTGTTTCACCATCTGTGGGAGATCCTGGATCACCCCACTGTGGCCTCCTCACTGTCTTTCCTCCAGAGTCTTTGCCATTTGCCCTTCTAGGCCTTTTTCGAGGACTTTGGAGCAGATTGCATCTCTGTTTTATTTTTTGGCATCGGGAGGTTGCTTTTTAATGGCAGGGGTCTGCGTCCCTTCCACCCTCTTGCTACCTCTGTGTGTTTGTACGTCTTCCCCAGTCTTTGTCGGCGTCCTGGGGTCCCCTCTATCTGGTGTTGGGCTCCTTTGTCAATCCACACCAGACTCTTCCATGCTTGTCGCCTAGCACCTCTGCGTCGGGATGTGGGAGGCCTGCGCTTTGATGTTGTTAGTCCACTATTACCACTGTGCTAGGGTCAACTAGGACTTCTCATTTTGGGGCCAACCCAGAGCTTCCTTTACTTCGCACAAGTGTGTCAGATGCTCTTGCCCCTAGACCTGGCTCTGCTCCTCATCTTTTCCCCTTGCACTGCTGTCCGCACTCCAGCCCAAGCGTTCTCAACAATTCAGATCAGCACTGCAGCCTGCCTCCGATACTCCCTTAGGCTTATGGCGCCCTCCTATTCCCCCAGAGCTCCTCTCCCCTGGCTAGCAGGGGGATGTGGGTGGAGGCCACCCTGCTTTGGCACACTTAATGCTCTTTCTTTGATTGCAGTTGTGTAGACTTGCCCTGTGCCGCTTTTCAGACTTTGCCCCTAATCTTGGCTGGGGGGGGGGGTTCCACCTCTGGCCTGCGCATTCATTGGGGCTGGGCCTCCTTTATGATTGCCGGCCCCAGTGGCTCCACAGCTCCCTTCACCTCCTTGCTTCGGTTCAGCTCATGCCTTCCTCGATTTCCTTCCCCCCGCCCCCCCATACAGTGTTTGCTACTTAGACACCCACAAAGAAAACGGTCAGGCCACATCGCTTTAAAAAAGACTTGTTTGCCAATTTGTTCTTTTTCGTAGCTCAAGTGTCTACCAACGCGGTGCAATCAAAATAAAATTACAGCCCTAACCTGTGACTGAACACATTTCCTGGGTATGAAAACTCGCTGACAATAAAGGGCAACTTTGTGTTTACGCCTGGCTGGGAAGCCTCATTGGCTTCTAAGAACAGCACATCAAAAAAAAAAGTTCCAGGTTTCAGTAGGTTTATGGAGAAAGGCTCACTGTTTTCAGGAATAGGTTCAGGATACCAGAATGCCTCGGTCTATCAAAGTCAGAGAAGTAAACCACATAATGTTTTTTTGACTTAAAGATTGCCTATTACAATAGTTTCTCGCTTTGTATCTTAGGTACACAGGCAACCTGTCAAATGCCTCAACCAGCCACCCATTGCCCCCACCACCTCTCGGTGACCTAGGAAAGTTTGAACATTAACTGTTGGTATGCTTTTTGTCTAGTGGATGCTTTAATTTGTTGGTTATAAGTAACTTGTACTTTTTTGTATTTTTCTTTAGTTTAAACCTAATATTCTGTACCAAGTTTGGTATAAAAACCTAAACATTGACCCTATGCGAATGAGTTTTGAAATGGGATGGTTGATGTTGGTGTCTCAAAGGCACGTGCATGTCAATGCATTCTTTAAATAAAGATTTTCTTTTTAAATGTAAAATATCCAAACCCAACCAGTAAATGGCAAGATATACACACATGTGAATGTAATACTGTTACTGTGGTACAAACCTGTTAGAAGTAAATACATTGTTCCTATTTTTGGCATTTGGCATGTCTTTTTGCTTTTTATTATCACTGTTTCTTAACCATTGTCTTCCTGTCCTTTTAGGATCCCTTGGATCCAGTATCCTATAATCTACGATATTAGATCGAGGCCACGGAAGATCTCCTCCCCAACTGGTAGCAAAGGTAAGGGCACAGATTTGATTATGCTTGCCGCCACTCCTGTTGATAAGCTTTTTATATTGCTCCAATCTGCACTATAGTGGTTTTAATAGTGGGGTTTTGTTCCCCTGCCCAGGGTAAACCAGACTGTGGTCTGTGAGGAATAGAAAAGGTGAAAAAAGGCGAGGAAAGAAGTAGGAGTGGCGTTAAGCAGAGCAACAACTGGATGGTTCAAAAGGAGTAGGGGTGTTGTGCCATTGTGCTAGTAACGGTGCATGTGTGCAATCAGTGGTATTTGAAACTAATTTAGACCAGTAAAAAAGGAATACAAACCCATCCTTGAAAGGGAGTAATTTCCTGTGAAGGCTTTTTCTCATATGGAGTTGCGGTACAAAAATTGATTGGCGGAAGGTGGTGTGGTGGATTCTATATGCTTGAATGTACCCTTTAATTGTGTGGCAGCTTTCTCTCCATATTGTCTGTTAAAATGTCCCTAACAGGTAAACCAGAATGGATGATCTGGGGATGCCATGCAGACTAGAAGGTAGTGCCGTAGCCACTTGATGAGAATGAATGGGAATTGTTGAGTTGGGTGGTTAAGATACTGTGCAGTATTTGGGAGCTGGCTATTAATTCCTTGTAACATGTACCCATCTACTGCAGGGAAACTGACCCTCCACTCCTCATACAGGCTGAACACAGTGGCTTAGGAAAGTAACTCGACTTCATCCCACAGGAGGGTCACAATGTGTACCCAGCCAACCAGGTGATGTAGATGCAGAGTTGGCTAATTAAACTATCTTCACAAGGCCAGCAAGGAAGCCTACTCACATTTGGGCCCTCATAAACTAATAAGTCAATGAAACACTATCAAGCATGCAGTATTGCTGAGACTGCTACAAGCCTAACATGGCTAGCATACTTATTATCTTCCCAGACCTGCAAGGTAGACGTTCTTACAGTTCTTAACTCCCAGTTATGCAATATATGCATCACTTTTGCGTGCAGCATATTGGCCAAAAAATGACCGTTATCAGACGCAAATATGATGCTACTCCTACGACTGTCAGATACAGATGTGCAATGAAACTGTATAGGTCACATGCATGGCACTAAGTTCTCTTTGCGAAGAACACAAAGTATCCCTTTTGATGCTGCAGCTGGAATGTTAAAATATAAAGGGCCTGAGTCACATTTCCTTTGAGTAAGTTATGTT
Source organism: Ambystoma mexicanum (assembly GCF_040938575.1). Taxonomy (NCBI): domain Eukaryota; kingdom Metazoa; phylum Chordata; class Amphibia; order Caudata; family Ambystomatidae; genus Ambystoma; species Ambystoma mexicanum. The sequence continues at coordinate 82,499,900 of NC_090932.1, forward strand.
GTAAAACACGCCAGGCAAAGCAGGTAAATGTTTGTATTGGCAACCTAAGGAAGGACCCCAATCGCTTCCTGACACCTGCCTCCAACTGCTCCTCTGTTGAACATGTCTGAGGTTCTAGAGTCTATGGAACATGAAAGGATGGTAGCAGGACCAGAGTATTGCCATGGGCAAATGACCACTGATTATTACGGTGGATTGAACAATGTATTAGTAAAAAGCAAACCGCGCACTAAAAAAAACAATGACCGTACAAGACTTCGGGCCAAGTAAGCACTTCTCTCCGAGTACCCAGAGGAACACATGCATTTCAGTGAAAGGGGTGGTCCAGACGGGGAAAGGCATCGTACTGAAACAATGCTGCAAGCGGGGAACAAAGCTTCACTATACAAGTCTTTAATACCAGCTTTGTTCTTACATGGAGCACAGCATAGTGTGATACATTTAGTGCAATTAAGTATACTTCTCAAAGATTCACACATGCTCTGAGGCAGGTGGGAACACTTACAGTATGATGACTTCAGTCTACTGACGCTGCTGTCCGTAAGAAAGTGGCAGCCTAAAATCTGCTTGCATATGCCAAAAGGTAAACACGTCGGAAGCGATAAATGTGAAGGAGAGCATCTAGGCGGCCAGGGCGCGTTCATCTCCAGCTGCTTCGGTCGCCAGTCACTGCTCTGGATCTTCATCCAAGAGGAAGTCGGACCACCTGGGCAGGCTCAAGGTGGCCCTGGAGGTGGGCAAAGAGAAGTCCAAACAGGGTACTGCATCCGGCCTACCCTTGTAGGAGAAGGCCAAAGGGGACTGAGTTTCCGCCCCATCCCCAAGGCCAAGCAGGACAAGGGACCTGTCATTACCATGAAGGCCCAGGTGCACCAGACGAAGGCGCCGCCTTCCATCGAGGTGGTGGTAGCGTCCCTTTCGAAGGACGCAGGGGCGGACCCGCAGGGTGCCCTTCCTCTAAGGCAGTGTCCCTCCCTCTCAGGAGGGAAACTACATTCTAGCCCATTCAGAAGACCCCGGAGAAGGGATATCGATCATCTGCCCAAGACTGTACCCGCTGGACGTGAAGAAAGGCTCGGGGAGGGGTGGGGGGGAGGGCACGGAAGCTCTCAGCGCACGGATAGCTCCTCGGAGGAGGAGCTAGTCTACCTACAGGCATCTAGGAAGGCTATGGCGACAAGGGAAAAGTCTGTTGCGCCCTACAATGAGTGTGCCTATGAGGGCGGCAAAGGTACTATCGAGGAAGGTGACAGAGGTCCTCAGGACGACGAAGGCCTTGGCTCTACCCCTGCACCCCAGCTTCCTATATGCCCTGCGCCTCAGCTGGCCCCTAGACCTCTCGGTGGACATTCTCTCTACTCTGCATATGCTGGTCTCCCGATATACAGAGGAAGATGCTGGTTACACTGACGACACCCCCACCTGCAGCTCCGGTCACGACCGACCCGCTGGCAACAGGGGACCCGCTGGCAACAGGGGACCCGCCCGCCAAAAGGAAGAGCTACCCGCTGCCTACTTGCCATCCTTCACCACCGTCTCCTCCACCTCAAGATGAGACAGAGCCGGACACGGCAACGAAGACTATCGGGGGAACTTCCGTCACCTCCGCCCAGATCTTCCCCGCCGGACAAGATGGGATCATTCCAAGTGATGATATCCAGGGCGTCGGAGCTTTTCCTGCTCACGCTGGAGGAGAAGGAGGGCGGCTTCTTATGCCAGCGCTGCGATGCAAAGAGGAAGACCATTCTTTCAGTCCCTCTCTTGGATGACATTGGGGATGAAGGGCTGACACACATGAAGATCCCCTCTACAGTCCCAGCAAAGAGGGACCGCCTGAAGAAGTACAGGGTGTCAGACTCTGCGCCTAACTGCTTGCAGGCCCAACCGTCGCTGTACTATGGTCTCTGCAGCGGCCAAAAAGAAATCTGGATCTATGTCTTCGGCAGCGTCCACCCCTCCCGACAATGAGGGGGAAGAAGTTTGGGTATCTCATCCTCTGCAGTGATGACCATCAAGGCCGCCAACACCCTACCTATCGTGGCACAATACGACCAGGAGCTGTGGGTTAAGCTCTCCCCTTTATTGAACTTCCTCTCTAACAAGAGGGCATATGCTTTGGAGATTTTACAAGAGGGCGTAGTGGCGTCGGACCATGCCATCACGGGTGGCCAAAAATCGCAGACTCGGGTTTTCACCTGATGGGCAACAGCGTTTGCCTTCGCCGCCATAGTTGGCTCAAGGCCACCAACTTTCGTCAGGAGGTTCGGACCAAGGTTTTGGACATGCGCTTTGACGGGGACAACCTCTTTGGGGAAGCTGTGGATGAGTACCTGCAGGCCATCGAGGCGGACAAAGATGGCTCGTGCCCTAGGCACGCTACAGCAGCGGCGACTGTCCTTTCGGTCTTCGGGAGGTAACCGCTCTCCAAGAGGTGTCTGCAGGGGCTCTTTTTCCTCTTACCGCCAATCCCCCCGTTCCTCGGCCCAAGAAAACTTAGGCCGCTCCAAGACCTTCAGAGGAGGACGTTGGCAGGGACCACAAGGCTGCCTGTCGACCAAGCAGGAATTAACCGGCCGGGACGTCTGGCCCCCACCCATGCACCTCGGTGGGAGGCCAGCTGGCGAACTTCGTCAGCGTGTGGAAGACAATCTCGGCCAACTCTTGGGTGCTGGACGCTGTCGCCATGGGTGTAATTTTAGGGGCGGGGGGAACAGGGGTGTTTGTCCCCCCAACTTTCATTGCACACCATTTTGTCCCCATTCATTTGGCTGGGCCACCTTTTCTTCAGATGTAATGTCCCCCACCCAACCTTTTCAGCAAAGTTACTCCACTGGCTCTCACCCACGGACACACCCTGGAGTTTCATCGAAAGTGGCCCCGAATACCTCCAGTGGCCCAGCAGGAAAACCACATCCCACAGCTGCTGCTGGAATTTGGGGCCATGTTAAAAAAAAAAAAAGGGGCGATGGAGCTGGTTCCAAAGTGACTCCGGGGCTCCGGTATACTCGAGGTACTTCTTGTACGAAAGAGGACCGGGGGCTGGAGGACCATTCTTGATCTGCGATGACTGAACAAATACATAGTCCCAGATGTTCTGAATGGTCACTCTTCGACACGTGCTCGGACAGCAGGAAGAGGGAGACTTTCTGTTGGACCTGGAGGATGAGTACTTCCACATCCTCATTAACAAGGGACACCGAAAGTTTCTGTGCTGTCGTGCAAGGGAAGCATTACCAATTCAAGACTCTTTCCTTTCGGACTGAAGTCGGCACCCAAGAACTTCACCAAGTGCCTGGCACCGTAAGCGGCCCATCTGCGACTGCAAGGGATCCACGTCTACCCTTACTTGGATGACTGGCTCATCCAGGCCAGATCAAGGGAAGTTGCTGTGGACCACACAGCGAGGACCGTTCGCCTTCCGACGGATCTGGGGTTCTCAGTGAACTATGCAAAGTCCTGCTTGACTCCATCGCAGGACGCGCTGTCTGGGATCCCGACGCAACACAGTGTTGTGCCTGGCGTCACCGTGATGGGAGAGGATGGCGGCCATCCTGGGCAAGGTGCAGCTGCTGCTAGCACTGAAGATCGCCACAGTGAGGACCAAGTCTCTGCTCGGCATGATGTTGTTGTGCATCTATATCATTGGACTCTGCAGGTTACGGATGTGACCAATGCAGGGGTTCCTCGACACCCGTTGGATCCAAGTGTCACGAAGCTTCCAGGACAAGATCGCGCTCGAGACCTTCCGTCGAGCGATGATGTGGTGGGGCGTGCGCTCTCATGTGTCCGGATGCATAGATTTCCAGACCCTGCCACACTGGGAGACTGTCATGACGGACGCCTCCCTGGAAGGATGGGGAGCTCGCACTGGAATTCTTCACGCCAGAGGCCTGTGGCTGCCGGAGGAGAAGACGTTGCACATCAACGTTCTGAAGTTGCAGGTGGTGTTTTGGGCCCTCAAATCGTTTCTTGCGTCCCTCAAGGGCAAGGTGGTGCGTGTCTTCATAGACAATACCACCGCAATGTTCTACATCCGGAAGCAGGGGGGCACCAGATCCCCAGCACTTGCCAAAGAGGCGCAGGACCTATGGCACTGGGCTGTCGCCCAGGGGATGTTCCTCGTTCAGTTTCATCTGGCAGGCGTAAAGAACACCATCTCCGACTCTCTCAGCAGGGAGCTATGCTTTTGCCATAAGTGTGAGCTTCGGCAGGACCAAGTGGACCACCTGTTCGGCAGATGGGTCAATCCCTAAAATCCATTTTTGCAACGGTCATCAAGTGCCGGAGGTTCGCCAGCAGGTTTCCCCAGCCAGGGAGCATGGGGGACGCATTCTCATTCCCCTGTAATGGCCAGTTTCTGTATGCGTTCCCTTCATTGCCGTTGCTGCTTCGAGTCATCAATCAACTCACATTCCCTGTGCAGGATCAGCCTTGTCACACCAGCGTGGCCGAGGCAGACCTGGTACCCGGACCTTCTCAGCTTGTCAGCGTCCCCTCCAGTCAAGCTTCCAGTGGTTGCAGATCTTGCCAGGGAAGGGGGTGCAATACTGCACCACGACCCAGGATTGCTGAACCTGAAGGCCTGGCTCCTGTAGCGTTAGAGTTTGGGGGGGGTACAATCTCCTGGCGGACTGCAAGGAGGTGCTTGCCAAGGCCAGGGCATTGTCTACTTTGAAATGCTACGGACACTAGTGAATGCTAGTGGAAGAGATTTGCTGTTCGGTGCCATGCTCAGAAGATCGACCCGCTGAGGGTCACGGCTCTTCAGATGCTACCATATTTGTTGTCGTTGGCCAAGGCGGGGCTGCTCACGCCTCCATCAAGGTTCATCTGGCGGCTATCTCCCACTACACCAGATATCCGGGACGGTCATCATAGTGGTCTCACCGTCTGGTTAAGGAATTCGTCAAGGGATTTTTCTGTTTGTTCCCACCGGGGAAGGCTCTGGCCCCGGCATGGGAACTCAATGTGGTACTGACTAGGCTCATGGGTCCTCCATTCGAACCTATGCAGACAGTTCCGCTGAAGTGTTTGTCGTGGAAGACGGCGTTCCTTGTGGCCATCACCTCTGCACAGCGAGTGGGTGAGATCCAGGCCCTGTCCTGTAAGCCACCTTCCTTAACTTTCCACGAGACTAGGTTGGTGCTGCGGATGCACCCCTCCTTCATGCCCAAGGTGCCGTTGGACTTTAATCTAATCGAGCCCTTGGTGTTGTCTGTGGTTTTTCTGACGCATCCATCGCTGGCTGAAAGCACTTTGCACTCGCTGGATGTGGCTAGATTGCTGAAGTTCTACGTGGACTGCACGAAGAGTGTCCGGAAGACGTCTCAACTCTTTGTGAACTTTGGCCCTGTGAACCATGTGAAGGCCCTGTCCAAGGCTTCCATTTTTAGGTGGCTCTCCGGCTGCATCACCCATTGTCATTGGTTGGCAAACCGACCGTTGCCTGGCTGTCCGAGAGCCCATTCTACTAGAGCGATCGCTGCCACAATGGCATTATTGTCTGGTGTGCCCCTGCTGGGGCTGCAGGGCTGCTACGCGGAGGTCAGCGCACCCCTCGACTAAATTCTATTGCGTCGACAGGGATTCCAGGGAGGAGTCCAGAGTAGGCCAAGCAGTGCTGCGCAAACTGTTTGCTTGAAGGTGAACCTGTTGAGGAGGTAAGAGATGCACAACCATGGGAGGTGGCAAGGCTCAACATAAGCATGTGTGTACTGCTATGTGTTCTTTATTCATGAGCATGTGTATCCATGCCAGACCCCATGCTGGAGAAGGAACAAGTTGGATCTGGCATGGATTCACATGCAAACCCTCTGCGGCTCTTCTCTTGGTCCTATTGGCACTTTACATGCTACCAAACTTGAAGAGGGGCTTAGGTAGAGGGCAGCCTTTGGCTAGGGGCAGAATGACCTAGAGCACAGTGATTGGTTGTTAGGAGAAATACAGTTCAGAAATGAAACAAACTGACTTTGTCTGTTACCGAGCATTCCCAGACTGACGGGGAATATTCATGAGCATGTGAATCCATGCCAGACCCATGCTGGAGAACAACAGTTACAGGTAAGTAAATGGTTCCTTCTTTAACATTTGGGAGAACATGGTAGGGCTTTCTACGTATCCCATTGGAAGCCTAGTGAATGTGTACTGAGTGGATTTATGAGTAAATGCAAACCGGTGTACTGGCTGTCGGATGTACGAGTATTGTAAGGAACGCATGATGGCAACAGTAAAGACAGACACAAGTGATCATAGCTCAAGGGTGTTTAAACTGTATATGCAGGTTGGAAAAATGCCTAATCTAAATTGGCAATCAGTATTGCAGTGATTGTGTGCTGGTAAAATATCTTGTTGGAGTTGAAAGGATTCCGTTACAGGACACATACCTTTTTACAGGCTCAGGGTAATGGGATACTGCGGTACACATAGCAGTGGCTTGGCTGGATTTAGAGTAATTCTCACCGGTGCAGCATTAACCATCTAACCAGTGTCGTTTGCATGGGTTGAGACTAATTTCACTAGTACTTAGTTCAACAGTTCATGCTGCGAACAGGAGTGTTGGTCCTTTCTCCGGGGTTGGAATGGCTAATTTTCTGTGATGCTGCCAGCACCTCGTGCTCTGTGAGCAGGGATAGCCAGGTATACACCATTGGGGGAACAGTAAATGGAGCATCTTGGCTTACACAATAAATCGAATCCAAATAAATTCACAGGCGTACAGCGACTCAGCAAGAATGCATGTTGGTCAGAAATTGGACCTATCGTGACTATAAGCGGGGTAGATGCAAGATTGGGTATTGGAGTACTCCCCCATACTCGCAGCCTTTACAACCTCTCCAGAATCCATTGTTCATGAAAGCTTTTAGTGTGGAGCGTGATGCTCCAGTGCCAACCAAATATGACATCTTTTGACCATCATTAAGATAATCCACATATGTGGCAGTAGGATCAATAAATGTAAGTGGGGTCAACGTTCATAGACCCCTTAGCAATTCTAAGCATCAGTCTGAAGTGGTGGCGGTAAAGGCTAAGACATTGGCATTCTGCTTGGCTCGGTTGGCTGTCTGCCTCGACCCTCCTACTGAGGCCGATATGGACACTCTGCTTGCGAATGTCCAAACTCTTCGCAATAATTGCACTGGTCCCTATCCCTATATGTTTGTGTAAAACCTTTTAGCAGTTTTCTCTGGCTCATGACTGGGGTGCTTCTCTCCCCCTTCCCTGTCCTCGCCCACCTGGCGTACAGCGGAAATCCTCCCCTTCGATGGGTAGGTTGTAAACTCTCTCTGTAGCGCCATAAGTTTGGCTTCAGTAGTTGCTTTTCGCTGTCAACTTTTATCTGGAAATGCTGTGCAACTAATAAATCCTCTACCAAACACTTTCCTTTGCATTCTATTAGTACTGCCTTAATTCCTTCAGATACCTTAGGTTGCAAACCCAAAACAAACTGAGCCACCACAGCTTTGGGCGCTGTTACTGCTGCATCAACAATCCCAGAGTATTGTTCAAACCATTGTTTCAAATGCTTGAGATATTCCACAGGATTTTTTCAATTTGCTTGCATGTTTTTATTTTAGACCAATCTCTCGGACACATTTCAGTGATGGTGTGTACCATTGTATCAGTAAACTTTTTCAAATCTCTAGCAGAGGCAGGTTTTTTAGCTGGCCAATTGGCGCACACTTTGAGCAAGGTAAATGTATCATTGGGCAGCACTTCTTGCAACAATTGATTGAAATCTACACAAGTGGGGTGACAGCAGTCTGTTATGACTTTGTTCCACTTAATGGGATCTTCTCACATCTTTGGAAATCTGAAGACTATTAAACAAATCGGTAGTGCTCCAGGGGGTGTGTAGGGTAACTGAAGTGTCCCTCCTCCCGGGAGATGTCTAAGTGGAAATGCACCAGTGCTGGTATTGGCTGTAAAATTAGGGAACCCTTCAAATGTGCTTGAGGAGAGCGAAAAACATTTGGAGATCTGAGCTCCTATTTCAGGTGTGAAGGCACCAACCATAGGGTTTGTTGGGGTGGATTGATAAATTGGCAGTTGGGTAGAGTCTGGGCTAGCCGGTTTTTGGTTGGCTGGAACTTTGATGTTTTATGTGTCAAAAATATCTTCAGGACTCTACTTGAACAGGGTCTCCCCTTGGATTACAGGATATAATCATTTGTACCCGGCTTATGGGTCAGTACATGCTGGAGTACTGTTTTTAGGGAATTAACTTGCTTCTGGCGCTTTTCTTGGCTGTCTGTCATTTCCCAGGCCTTGGATGGATCCCTCAGCTTTGGTATACCAATCTAGTTAACTGTCCCATTGCTTTTCTAACGCCTTGTGTGAATTCATTATTCAGTCTAATGTGCCTTCCAGGGATGTGTCTAGGTGACTCACTCTGTGTATATTTGTGCCACTTATCCAGATGTTTACATGCTTTGGGCAAATAGCGAGTAAACATGTAGTGTGTTAGTCTTCCTTTTAGGAGTGTGGGGAACCAGGAGTGAGATCCAGAGACTTATGGTGTTGGTCAAAGATGTTTATTAAAATAAAAGTGGGTTGGGAAATGCCTCTCTCCCTGCTCTGAGATGTTTCCCCCACCTAAAACCAAAACTAAGGCTCTGTCAACAGTCGGAATATCTAAAGCTAAATGCCCTGTGTCCATTATTCTGGCCCTCCAATTCAAAGGTGAAAAGGGAAGATGTATTTGGCTTTTAGTAGTGTATTACATGTTTAAAAAGGAAAATGTGCAACTCCAATACAAAGTTCCAGAGGGACAGAGTTCCTTGATCCAGAGGGTGTTTTCTTTCCCCTGGATTTTTCTATTCAATCTGTTAAGCACTTTCAAGCATATCAGTTCCTTATGATCAATAATACGAGAAATCCAACTATGCTGTCCGTCTGTATCTTGGTAGGATACCTGGTGTACTCCCCTGCCAGGTTTTCTCATTTTTTGTTTCCACCATCTTTTCCTAGTAATGATGTGCTCTTATCAATGCTTCTTGGCATAATAACTTAACTTGACCCTGTCTGGTCTACTCTCTTGCCAGGGCTTTTCATATATGATCACACTTGCAAATTGCAGCTGCCTGTACTCTCCTGCCAGGGCTTTTATCATGTGGGCTCTGCGCACACTTCCAAACTGATAGCCGCTTATGTTTGCTTTGTCTTGTATTGTATCTGCCTGGTATACTATCCTGCCAGGGCTTCACTCGTAGACCTATTGTACTTCGAGCCTGCCTGGTATACTCTCCTGCAGAGCCGCAGGAATCTGATGTATATATATATATATATGCACTGTACGCTTACAAACTTGACTGTTTTTTGTTCTCTCTTGGATTTGCCTGGTATACTATCCTGCCAGGGCCTCTTTAAAGTGAACGGCATAAACTCTCACAAACTTGTAGGTCTCGGTACTCCCTTTTTAAAATAATGCTCACTTGTTCGCTATTGTGCTTCATTAACAATTATTTGGGTTTGGCTTGGCTGCCAACACGCCCCAGTGTCCCCGCTTCCATTGGTTTGACTGACGGGCTCTTGCTGGCATATTCTGTTTCTCCCACGGTAAGCCCTTGGTGGTCGTTCAGTGTTTCCTTCCTGCTCGCTGCCTCTTCGTCTCTGCTTCTGTCTCACAGTTCTGGCTGCCTTCCGACACCTGCAAATGCCCACAAGTCTTCAGTCGGCTTCTGGCGTTCCCACAGTAGGTTTTCGTTCGCGGTCAGCTTCCCTTCTTGTCAAGTCGGTTGGCTCCACGTAGCACTCTCCAGCCCCACAGTGCCTCGGCCAATACCAAGAAGAGCATCGTTCTCCTGCCAGCAGCACGCCTCAGTCAGCTGCTTTTTCTGTTTAAATTTCCCAGCCACAGGTATGTGCTCCCAGCAACTAGAGTGCAGCTTGTACTCTTGGCCTCCATTGATCTGCATTACTCGTCTCTTCGTCACAGTATTCTCGTATTTATGTGAATTGAAGTCCACTCTTGACAACTCGCATTTAAAGTCTGGGTAAGAGCTCTGAGTGATCTTTAAGGGCAAGTCAGTTCTGGATGATTTGTAAGTAGTCTGAGAAGGTGTTTTCATGCGTCTTAAAAAGCAAGTCAGATTTTGATGACTTGCATATAGAGCTTGTGAAAAGGTTTTCAGTACCCTTCCTAGGTGGATGAGGGGAGGTACGACTATAAGGCATTGGGCATGGATGGGGTATCCTCAAAAGAAAAAGGGGGGTTACAATGTATCATCTGATGATGCCATGATACTCTCACTGAGGCTTCCTCCTCCCCCATATAGCCGCCTCAAGGGTCAGGATCAGTTAGTAGCTATTGTCCCCTGGCCACATGGGGAGAGGTCACAGCCGGGAAAGAAGTGATGATGCCATCGGATTCATCACAGGAGGAAGTGGCACTTGTCTAATTACCCTGAACCCGTTCTTGCAGGGTTAAGATAAGGTATGATTTATTGCAGATCCAGGTCCATTCCTAACGCTGTCTGCTTCGGAATGCTATCGTGCCCTGCGGCTGCTGGCATTGGCACGGCTCATAACTGATCGCTCTGCCACGTCTAATCGGAGGCTTAGGTATCGCCACCTGACCTCCGTTAACCCCCCCCCCCCCCCCCCAACCCCCAATACAGAAATGTCTGTGACACTTGCAAGTGTTGGTCAGATTTCAGATGACTGCTGGTTCACAGCCTATATCCCCCATTACGCTACCCACAATGAAGAATGGTTTTCAGCTTTTTCAGAGACTTTGGTAGGTAAGGGTCCAAGGCAATACACATCGGTAAAAACTGTTGGGGGGGGGGGGGGTTTATTTTTATGCTTCATCCCCTCTTCTAATGAGAGCCCCTGGCACTTTGCTAGACTTCTGAACATTTTTCTTTCTATCCTGAATGAGAGGAAGCCTTCATTCATTCTTATGGGCTCCGACTTTTGGAGCTCAGTTCTCTTTATATGGAGTCTACTTTACTCCATCATCTCTTAAGGCATCTGTGTAACTTTTGCAGCACACTGCACCTCATGTGCAGTGTTGCTAGGGACCCTTTAGGTCTTTAGGTCCTCCGTTGATATTTTTTTTTACTATCCTCAAGTAGCTACAGTTCTTAAGGATAGAAGGATACTTTGTATCCTTCCTAAAACTTTAATTTATGAGATTAGCGCACTCCACCTTATGTGGAGTGCTAAGGGTATACTTTGTATCCCCTTCTCTCTGCTCCTGTGACTTTAGTCAACTAGACAACCCTATAGTTTTGGCTGGTAGCAGTGGACGTGTTCTACCAACTGTTGCGCTATTTTCTACCGCAAACTGTATTCAGTCTCGGTTATGCACAATGGGGGTCACCATGTGCCAACATGGCAGCTCCTTTCTTTTTTCACCATTTCCATCGTGGTTTTTCTTTGTTAGCCCTTCTACCATTCTGGGAGGGGGAGGTCTGAATGTGTGTTTTGCCTTTGGCCGGAACCCTTGGATGTTCTCGCCTAGGCTCCAGTGTGTCTGCAAAGGCAGTAAGTGGGGAAGGAGTTTATAACGTCCCTGTCCTGCATCTGCTTGCCTGCTTGAGTGCCTGAATGGAAGCAGTGCCCACTGCGGGGCTGGCTGTCCTGATTGGACAGCCAGGCCCCCCTTTATCTAAAAATGCTTAGTTTGCAGAGGAGTGCGTGGGAAAACTAAACAAAAGGTGAGGTTCCTGAGGGAGAAGGCAAGTCGGCCACTGGAACAGAAGAAGCGAAGCTGAAGACAACCAGAGACACCTGCAGACCCATCTAAATAAATACTGACAGAAAGCAGATTGATTTCCGTCTGCATTTATGTGTAAAAATCAGTAAAAAACAGTGAAAGCCTTAAATAAAGTGTGGTCAAGCAGGGTCACAGCTGAGTTGTACATTTAGGGCTTGAAGTATCAAGATATAGGTTGTAGACCAGACAACCACCGCGCTCTCATCCAAAAAGTTTCTTCACACTCCTTCAGGAAACACTCTCACTAATCCATACTAAACTACCATGACCTGCACAGCAGTCTCATTGTTTTCTTGAATCGGTAGGGAGCTAATGCTGGTAGGAACTCTATGTAGGGCCCCTCTCGGGACAGTACTGGACACAGATCAGTTTCGGACGATGGCCACTGATGCATGGCGATGCAAGTGGATTCACCTGCCGCGGTCCAACTTTGCCTCCTATCACTGGTCAATTTTCATGCTGAAACCACGTAATTCTGCATAGGCGAGCATAAGCTGAGGATCCCCTGAGTTCCAGACCTCAACTCGGAATGGCGAGTTCTGCAGCACACCGTGGCCCAGTCAGCTGGTCAGCCACTGGGTGATCCAGGGGCACTTCCGAAGGCTCCTCTTTGTAGGACTCGGCTGATGGCGAGAATGGATGTTCCTTCCACTCCAAGGGTTGCAGCTCCTTAGCAAGGCTGCTGGAGACCTTCTACAAGACAGGGCTCTATCAGGACAGCAGCACAGTTGGTCGCCCAGCCCTTCTTTCAACAGGTCTCAAGTCGCCTTGCAGGTCTTGCAGCTGTACAGAATTCTTGGCTCCTTCGGTTTCTTACAGAGTATCTGTAGTTGGTGCAGGAGTCCTATTCTTATCCCAAAGCCAGATAAGTGCTGAAACCCCCATTAGCCAATAACAGATCTGGCTCGCACACACACCCCAGCAGCGGTCCAATCAGGACCACTGGAGCAAAACTCATGCATACCATTTAGACACACAAACTGTTTTGTGGTTTGGGACCAGACTGTCCCAACCCACTTCCTGGTAGCAAACACACACAGCCCTCTGTTAGGAAAGATTTATTTACAGCACCTTTCCTTCCATTTTTCTGGGCCCCAAACATTTAGCTTTTATTCTTTATCCTGACCTGTACTCTTCAGTCACGTGAAGCCTTAAGCTTCACTACACTGTCTTTTGCTCATCTGTTATGGGGAAACTGACATGTCCTTCAGGCTTTCAGTAAAGGGAAGCATTGTTTCCCTTAGTGTAGCTACTTTGTTAACTAATTTTAGTAACTTGTTATCACTTGTGGTAATTGTTATCATTGTACAATGGGGTACACTTTTGTGTTTAGCCTTGGACTAACTAAAAGGATTTTTTGGTTACTTTAGGTGTAGTAAATGGACATGCTGGTGGCAGCAGTGACTTTTTCCTTTTTTTTTTTTTGTTTTTGTTTTTGTTTTTTTGTTTGATTTTCATTTTAGCCTTACTGCGTTTACCTTGTTTGGCTACTAACTGTGAAAAGTGACCAAATGTGGCCATGCCACAAGGTTTTTCGCTTGTCCCTTTGGCCATCTGGTCTTTTAGCCTTCTTCCTGGTCTGTGAGGCCACGACAATCCTTAGATGAACTTCCAGTGCCTGGGAGGATCCCAATCCGCTAACTAGTTTCAGTGTGTCTGAGTGGTATGCATGAGTGTTTCCGCCAGTGGTCCTGATTGGACCACTGCGGGGGGGGGGGGGGGAGTTGTCTCTCTGTCTCTCGTTTCGGCTCTTTCCTGGCTTTTAGGATGAGAGAGGACCCATTCTTCAGAGATTCTGGAGAAAGCTGAAGGAGCCAAGACTCCTGTCGAGCTGTGAGACCCGTGAAGAGAACGGAGATCTGACAGGAGAAGGTCTGGCAACCAACTTCTGCTGCTGTCCTGGTGAAGCCCTGTCTTGCTCGTGATCTTCAGCAGTCCTGCGAAGGAGCTGCGACCCTTGGTGTGGAGGGAACATCCATTCCTGATGTCTGCTCGGTACCGTGAGAAGAAGAGCTTTCACAAGTGTCCCGGGTCTTTCCTGTGTCTGACAGGCTCTGAGTTTGGGGTACCGTGCTGCTGACGTCACCGTTCCGAGTTGCAACCTGGAACTTGGGGGGGGGGGGGGGGGGGGGGGGATGTGGCAGGGTCACCCTATGCTTGTCCTACAAGACTGACTTCAGTGAAATTTCGAAGTCATAGCATCCAGGGGACCTGAGATGGGAGGGAAAGTCGGACCATGACAAGTGAGGCTCTTTGCGTCGCCGTGCTTCAGTGACCGCGGTCCGAAATCACTTACCTGCTGCAGTCTTCATCAGAGTGCTTGCACCAGCGATGGACACCAATCGGCGATCAGTTTGAACCTGCAAATTGACTGCGGCTGACGACGGGGGGGGGGGGGCAGAGGGGAGCAGCCTCGGAACTTGTTCCATTGACCTCCCAGGTTTGGGGAAGAATCTGAGTACGGGGGGGCAAGTTACAGTGGTTCTTGCATGCCCCTATACTCCCTTTAAAAGTTTTCCTAACTTTTACAAAACATTTACTATACTTTGGTTTTACCATAGCTTGCTGGCGTAAGCATTCTGAAAGTCGGGGAAACTTCTATTAGTTAGAATACTTTGTCGTTAACCCTCTGAGCTGTTCACTGGACCCCAGAGACCCTACCTTCATTTTTTCTTCCTGCATCACAACTGTCAGAACTTTCCTGAAGGCCCCAGACAAAGTAGGGAAGGACTTGTGTTAGGGTTAATTCTCTGTGGACCTGTAGTTCATAAATCTAATCTGCATTTTCTTTTACAGCAGTTTGAATTGTGTTATGCCCTACTTCAGTGACTGTATATATTTAATCTTGGTGTTGTGTGATATTTCTACCTGTTGGTTGTCATTTTTCATAGGTGTTGTTGGCCATAAATAAACTGTATTTTCATACATACTATCTAAGTAATTTGCGATTCCCATTATGTGTACTCATTATGGACACTTTACAAGCTCACCACCTCTTGAATTAGCCTAGACCCTCATCACTGCTACCTTGAATTGGTCTGGCTACAGCTCCCCAGAGTTGTCAAAGTCAAATTATAGGTTGGCATTCACCTGTTCACCAGCCCAGAGTATAGAAAATCAGTTCTAACAAATTGGTGTAAGCGGTCGGGTGACCTTGTCCACTTAACATCTGGGTGTTTTGTGAAAAGGATCTGTATTGAGTACCTCAGTGTAGTGCACTGGTGGTGTGTCAAGATAATACCTGCACTTTGATTTTTGATTGCCTAGTAGTTAAGTTATCTACTGATCTAGATAACATTGAAACAAGTTACATTTACTACTAGTTATGTTCTAGAGTGGATCACTTAAAGTTGTGTAGTGACCAGTCTCTGGCACTGAAGCAGAATTAATTGTGAACATTCTTGATTTTCAGAAAAGCAAATGTGTACCTTCCTTATCCAATGGTACTGGTGCTCGGAATGGACCCAGCAGCAGTAATGGAGTTGATGCCATTGCAGTTTCTAATGGTGAGGAAGAGGAGGAGGAAAGTGAGGCTTCTGCACTTTTGTTTGTCACTACCTCAGATGCTGAGGCATTGCTTGACCTTTTAAAAGGAAGAAGCTCAGGATTAAAGAGAGAGAGCTTGAGTTCAATATGGCCAGGTTGGAGTTTGAGAGAGTTGAGCGGCAGGACAGGTCACCAGATGGAGCTTGCCAAGATTCTGGCTTCACAAGGTTATTCCAGATCTGGAGATGGTTCTGGGTCCTCTCAACATCCTAAACTCCCAAAAGGTTCTAAGTTTATATGAGTACAAGAATGATATAATTGATTGGGTTGTAACTTTTGAGTATGCATGTGATGTACAAGGAGTGGGTGATGCTGATAGAATTGCATGGTTGCTCAGCAGATTGCCCCATTCTGGCTGCAGTGCCATTATGGAAATGTCTAAGGCTGACCGGCAAGATTCTGCCAACCCTAAGCAAACCCATCTTCAAGTTTAGGAAGACCCCTGCACAATACTTGGGATTTAGAGAGTATGAAATAAAGGACTATATGATTTAAGTTACTTTTGTTGCAGATTCTTTGAAAAAACGTGTGTGGCTGGGTATCTGGCAACCTTTGAGGGCATGATTTATTTGGTCATTTTGAAAATATATTTGCCCATTGTTCCCCAGAGCTTAAGCAGCGTTTGGCTGACTCAAGGGAGTTGAATCCAAAGAGTCTAGCCATTGCTGCAGACTTCTGGGTCTCGCATAGTGTACCATAAGGACAAGCCTGCTTCAGGAAAAGGAAAAGAAGTAGGAGAAAGGGGGTGGGGATTACTGATAAAACTATGTCCAAGAAGGCCCACAAAATGTTTAAAAAGGGGAAGTCGCAAGTCAAGTCAGGGTAGTGGGACTACTTCTCCCAAGCATGCGAGTCTTGAAGACTTGGGTCCAACAACTAGCACACTCAATACGCGTGTTGCTTTGTCAATTCTTTCCTCCTCATTCGTACTTGAATGATTGTGGGATTTGAAGTCCATTAATGGTTTCTGATGCGTAATAGTTGAAGTGTCTTTTCCAAAGATGCCACATGAAAGATCAACTCTACTTGAAGGAGAACTAGCATAACAATAGCTAAATGGGGTATTGGGCAACAGGGGGGGCTAGGGGGAGTCTCTTATGGGAAAGTGGGGGATTCCGCACCTCATCCAATGAAGCCATGACATCTCCCCGGTGACTATCTCCTCCCATGTGATCCTCCCTCATTTAGCCGCCCCCAGGGTCAGGTAGTGGCTGCCGTTCCCTGGCTACATGGGAGGAGGCTACCGCCGGGGAATTCATGATGACTCCATTTTCTTAATCACACCAGCTTGTAGTAGAAGTCTCCTTCCTGCAGAAATTCTGCATCCCAGCCCAGCCTCAAGGGATGCTGTCTTCGAACGCCTGCTGTTATTGGTGTGCGGTGGCAGTCGCTAGAACTCTCCTTACCCCGTCTTGTGTCCTGAAGAGGGCTGCATCGGTGAAACTTGTATTTCTCCATCTTCAAGGGTTGCACTCTGCTCCTGGACCTGACCGGAAGAATCTTTTCCGCCGCAGCTCTGGGCACCTCTCACCGGACCAAACTGGGGAAAATCCAACCTCCAGCAAACCCTCACCCCAAACCCCTCCCTCACCCCCACTAGTTGACCCAACTGGTCATCTGGGAAAATTTGATTTGGGCTGGGGGTAGAATTGTGGGGGTGGGGATGGGGGGGGGTATGGGATTTCGGGCAACACAAATCATTGGCGCCCCCTGTCGTCCATAGGATAACATTGAGAATGTCTCTTGTAACCTGCCGTTTGGTTGTAAAACCTGGGTAGTACCATCTGAAAGATGAGAATACTTTTTTGATCAAAAGAAGAGATGCATCAATCACCAACACAAGTATTTACCCGTTACAGATACATTCTGGGGAGAATCATTGTGGCTCCTGTGACGTTTGGGCACAAGGCCCCATTCTTTTTAGGGATTGGACTGCTGTAGACCAGGAAATCCACATGTAACTTGGTGCCATCTTTACTGCATAATTATACTTGCCTCCTGTGCTGATTTAAGTCATTGAATGCACTTTAAGAATGTATGGGGAATGTATATATATTTTTGAGCATTATGCGATATCACCTCCTTGTTTAATCTTTTAGTGTGTTGAAGGCCTAGATTAAATATTGTATTTTTGTACATGCCTCCACCCCATCTAAATTGAATTATTGTGTGCTGCACTGGATGGGACTCATTGGGCATCTCTGACCCCACTCATTCTCTCTGGAGAATTGCTTTGACTGCTGTCCATTGCTACTTTTTGGGGTTTTAGCTAGCTTATCAGAATTCCCATGTCACTATAACTAGGGTGGCTTCCTAAAATCTGTCCACCAGGCCAGATTCTATAAATAA
This sequence comes from Ambystoma mexicanum, assembly GCF_040938575.1. Lineage (NCBI taxonomy): Eukaryota > Metazoa > Chordata > Amphibia > Caudata > Ambystomatidae > Ambystoma > Ambystoma mexicanum. The sequence goes on from NC_090932.1 coordinate 82,517,514, forward strand.
TTTGTAAAAAGGAGCGTGCAGTTCACAGTAGTACTTCACTGACTCATTGTAGCATTCATTAGCATAACTTTCCTCTTCCATGGACAATTCCGCTTCCTGCTGTTTCAGAATGAGACGCTGAGTTTGACAAATGTATGGTGCAGATACCCCCTACTCCTATGCAGTTCTTGTGCCTCAGTGCACATCTCCAGTCGGGCACAGTGGGAACCATTCAAATGTATGGCTCCCACCCAATTGAGCTTGGTCACCACATTTGAAATTTCCAGGCTTTCTCGGGCCAATAATCATTGTGATTTCATTTTGAATCCTAGGCACTCATTCATTATAAACGCATCCTCTGCTTATTCCACCCAGTCACTTCCACTGTATGAAACACAGTACATATATTTGTAAACTGTAGTCTTTTCTTTTTGGATTTGAGGTCTTCCTGCACTTTCTCTGCTTAATTGCAACTTTGACAGGTCCTTTTACCACCAACCAAAAGCTTTCTGCTCGTCTTTGTTGCATTGAACAATGGCTCAGAGGCAACTATTGGATACAAACTGTGCAGAAGCACGACTCTGCCCACACTTTGACAACACATAAAGGCAGCGCTATTTTGTACTAGCCATTAAGCCTCCCAATGAAAAACCCTGGTTACTTTCTTTATGCGGTTCCTGTTATTTAAAGGTAGTGGCAGTGAGACCACTCACCGACCATCCTCCTTTCCAGCTCTGACCCAAACTGATGCTCTCTAAGCACTCATACAACCCACCCAACATCTCCCTCCCTGACATGTTCAATCAACAGCACAACATTCCAACCAAGGCAGCTTTTCACTCCAACCACACAGCGCACACCTTAGTGGTGGTTGCATCTACCCTTTTGGTGTAACCCAAAGCATGCCTACCAAGACAGCCTTCCTCTGACCAAAGCTACATCCATACACTCACCCACCAGAAATGTCAAGATACTGCACCCAAATTGCCTCAAACACAATACCATGCTGCACATGTCACTAGACCTGCATACACCCACATTCAGCTAAAACAGCATGCACCTGTGCCAACAAGCACACCACATCGAGAGAGCTAATGAACAAACTGTTATGGTATGCACACCAAGTTGCAAAATACCATGTCACTGGATACGCAAGCACCAAATGCAGTTTGCACTGGTCCCACCAGGCACAATATAACACTGTCTCCACACGTAACCTGCATCAACCATTCACATTGGTTCTCTCCTAGAGCCATACTGAGAAAAATGAGTTAAATGAATGCACCAAAATCTAAAGTAACCCACAACTAATACCAATGACATACATGGTCAATAAGTTACAAAGACATGCCTGGTGTTGGGGCAGATTTCCTTCTTCCTTGTTGGGGGTTTGCTCTCCCTTTTTATGCCCTCCCCCATACATTTCTCCCCTTTTAGAATCTCTGATCTCTTTGTGGTTAGAGGGACTTTTACAAAGCCCCCTTCCACTGAAACCCTTTTTTAGTATATGACCAGGCTGATTTTATTTTTTATAATATATTTTAAGCCCCTCTTTTGGCTCTACGGAGATTAGATAACCCTAAATTGTGTCCGCTGCAATTTGGTTTTGGTTTCACCAAGGGTGCCAGCCTATTAACTGCATTAATATTCCAATGTGCCTTATGAGGGGCCATTTGGGCTACTAATGTAATTTTTATGCCCTGCTATCGTACTGCTGTTTTCCTATTTTACCACCTTGGTGTAGAAATCTGTTCTCCCCAAGAAGGATATTTGGATGCCAATGCCATGCTCCTCCTGTTTGTCATTCTGGGTTGCCTCGCCCTTGACTTCATTGTAGGACTGTGTTCTGCTGATCCTCATTTTCCCAGAGCCTTCCGAATCTGCTTGCTTGGGTTCCTACGACTTCTAGGAGGCATCTCCACCATTGCTTCCACTTCTGGCTGGTGGGTCCCGCTCCTGGGTGGACAATGTTATTCTTTTTGGCTGTCTGTGCCGTTGGTCGTCCCTGGGTGACGGATGCTGTAAACGCCATCTTTAAAGGATTAACCACGTTGAATTGTCTTTTCAGGAACTACAAAATTGGTTACCTCCCACTGGGCCTTGGGTTGGTGGATTATTCATGATACTTAACCTCGAGGTGAGGGGGGTGGTCGGGGGGGCGGGGCCCGAAGATCTCTGCAGAGCCTCTTCTGTGTTATAAATTCATTTGTATTGCCCTGAATCCTGCTTGGCTGCATCGCTTACTGGGGTTGGAAATGTGAAGGCAAAACACTCAAACCAGTGTAGCCCTAGTTTATTTCGTTTTTGAGGCCTCGGTCTGTTGACTGCTGTTTGTTGGGATGGTTTGGTTATCACAGGAGATTGAAGTTTTTCAGTGTATTTAGTTTTTTTTGTTGTTAAAGTATCAAGTGTTTATGCTGCAATGCACGCTGTTCCTCCTGTAATGTGCTATCTCTTTGCTTTCCCAATAGATCTGCAGATGGTCAACATAACTTTGCGTGTCCTGTCCAGGCCCAATGCTGCCACACTGCCAGTCCTGTACCAACAGCTGGGAAAAGACTTTGACGAGCGGGTGTTGCCCTCCATTGTCAATGAGGTCCTAAAGAGTGTGGTGGCTAAGTTCAATGCCTCACAACTCATCACCCAGAGAGCCCAGGTAAATTGCAAGGACAAGGGAGATTTGGGGAAAATAACTGTTGTATTGCAGTATTTTATATGGGGAAGTGAACTGTCACGATTGGGAGGGAACTGTCCCCTCCTTCTTTCTTCGTTTCCTGGGGCCCCCTCCACGCAGCTGCCTCCACACAGCTCTCCGTGCCCTTGACCAGCTTCGCTGCGGCCTGGGGCCACCTCCACACGGCTGCCTCCGCACTTCTCTCCGAGCCCTCATCATTCCACACGGCTTGGAGCCTCTTCCGTGCATTCTTGGAGGACTCACTTTGCTGAATCCTGCGGCTCCCTCCACACAGCTGCCTCTACTCAGCTCTCCGAGCCCCTTCTTCCCACAGGGCTTGAGTCCCCTCCTCCTGCGCACGATCTTCCTCTGTACTTCATTCAACCCCGGAACACGGTCTGCACTACGCTGGTTCCCAGATGATCCATATAACTGCCTTCTGGGGCCTCTGTGCTACACTTGCTCCACTTGTATACTTGTCGCTCCACTGGCTTTGCGCCAACTCTACTCCCACAGTTCCTGGCTTACCCGGCTTTGATTTGTATGCTTCTTCTCCCCCCTCTTCATTGATTGTTCCTACGCCTTCTCTGCTCTACCCTATCACCACCTTCGGCGATGCAGAGATAACTCTGGAGACCTACTTTGTCATACATCAAGCACCACTTGACCCCTCCATCTACACTATCGAGTTCCTGCACCATCTGACTTTTTTGGATCCTTCTGGCTCCCTCTGTGGTGATAACTTGGTGTAACTACATTGTCCTGTCTCAAGCACCTCTGGACTCCTCCATCCACAGTCTCGAGTTCCTGAACCCTCGACTCTTTTCGCTCCCTCCAACTTGAATTCCACTGTCAACCCCATCCTCACCTGGTGGTCTCCTATTGTTTTTCCTCCCAATTTTCCTCACTCCTGATTCCACATTGCCCTCTACTTCCCCCCTTTATTTAAAGAACACGCTGGTCTCTACCCTCTACATTCCCGTTCCTACTATTCTGCTCCTACCTACCTGTCTGTACCTAAATCTTTGGTATGCGATCCTCCTAATCTCCTTCTCACCTCACTCCCCCCCCCCCCCCCCAACTCCCCTACCATCTCCTCCTCTCCCTCCTATTCTACTCGCCCCTCCTGATGCCTAGTCCTCTCCACTATTTTCCCCCCCACTCTCCTAACCATCCTCCTTCCTTTTCTCATCGCCCGCTCTACCCCCTCCTCCCCCACTGCCAACCAGTCTGCCCTCATAAACACTGCTCTCTGGAACGCCAGATCCATCTGTAACAAAACCGCAGCTACCCTTGATCTTTTCCTTCGCCTCAATCTTCATTTCCTCTGCCTAACTGAGACATGGATTCCACCTCACAACACCTCTGTCCCTGCTTCCTTAACAACCTCGTCTTCCTCTTTCATCCATACCCCTCGTACCTCTGGTCGAGGTGGCGGCGTTGGTCTCCTATTCCACCCTAAATTCATTTCCTCCTCTTCATCTCCAACTCTCCCCTCTTTCTCTACTTTTGAATTCCTCTACAAGTCCCTCTCTTCCTCCCCCCTCTTTCCCTCTTCTAACTCCTCTCTCCCCACTCCCATTTCCTTCTCCCTCCCTTCTATTCTTCACTCGTTCTATCCTTCTCTGTTCCCCCTCACCAACCCTACTCCCTCTCCACTTCCCCTCCCCCTCAGTTAATTGCTTTTTGCACTGTTTTGTTGTCGAATGATTCATTATGTAATTTTGCTCCCAATGTTTCTTGTTGTTCACTGTATGAGTTGTTCCATTGTACAGTGCCTTGGTGTAAGGCGCTCTATAAATAAACAAACCAGTCAATCAACTGGTGGCTTCCCCTGCTGTTTACCAACGGTGTTAGAGAGGTGATGGAATAATCCATATTGTGGGTTTGCATGGTACAGGTAAATGTTTGAGACCGCAGATGTTTCCTTGTACTGGTGTTGGGTCATTATTACATTGTTGGGGTTATGATATGGCATTTGTAACGCGCCTATACAAAAGTGTTTCAAGGCACGACGAGGCAGGGGGGGGGTGGAACAAGGGGAGACAGACAACGATCCTACTAGGCCAGGTGTCATTCAGATTGCGCAAGTGCAAGGGTAGAGGGGAAGGGAAAAGTGCAAGGGGAAAGTGAGAGGGGAAAGTGCAATACAGGGTTAGTAGAATACACGATAAATAATAGGGCCAGCTGGTGGCAAGTGCAAGGTAAGTGCCGGGAGGAGGGGCTGTAGGATACAGAGACAGTCCCGTAGTGCAGGGAGGCATTGCTGGGAAGAGTGGCTGGGCCAAGGACCGAGGTCAGTGTGTGGCCCAGTTGCAGATTCAGTGCAGGTTCAGTGATTTTAGCAGGGGACTGAGGGAGAGAAAGTGGAGGCAAAGAGGAAGGTTTTGAGGTGCTTCTGGAACCGAAGATGGTTCTCAAGTTTCAGGGAGGCAGGAAGGCTGTTCCAGAAGGTGGCCCCTGCTGCAGAGAGAAATCTACCCCCAACTCGTTGCTTGGAGAAGCGGCTGACCCTGAGGGCGTTGGAGGTGGATGAGCGAAGAGCTCGAGAAGGAAGATATTTAGGAAGAGAGTTGAAGGTATTTTGGCCCAATGTCCCAGAAGGCCTTGTAGACAATGCAGAGGGTTTTGAACTTAATCCTTGCATCCACTGGGAGCCAGTGTAGCGATTTCAGTCCTGGAGAGATCCGGTCCCTGGGCTTGAGGCCAAGGACAAGTCTTGCAGTGCTGTTCTGGATGAGTTGCAAAGGGCGGAGAGTAGAGGCAGGCAGATTTAGATGGAGGCTGTTACAGTAGTCCAGCTTCTAGAGAACCAGGGCTCTAGAGACAGTGAGCTTCTGGGGGAAGGAGAGGAGAGGAAAGGAAGGATACCTCCTGAGGAGGTGTAGCTGGTAGTGTGACTTCTTAGAGACGTCAGATATGTGAGGAGAGAAAGAGAGTGTGGAGTCGAAGATGACAACGAGGTTTTTTGCCTTGCAGGAAGAAGGCCAAGGGAAGCCGGCCAGAGAGCTGCAAGGAAGGAGGGATTGGGTATGTCGATGAGTAGAATCTCAGTCTTACTGGCATTAAGGCAGAGGTCGTTGGCGGCACACCATTCATGGATAGCAGAAAGACAGTCAGAGATGAGGGAAGGGGACGAGGAGGCCCAGGGTAGCCTGAAAATGAGCCGTGTATCATCTGCGTAGCACTGAAAGTTGGGACAGAGAGCGGCGATGCAGTGGGCAAGAAGTGCCAGATACTGGTTGAACAGCCAGGGGGAGAGGTTAGATCCCTGGGGGACACCAAAGGTAGAGAAAAAGATGTCAGAGAGGAAAGACCCCAGTTGGACCTGGGAGGGTCGATTGGAGAGGAAGGTCGTCAGCCACGTCCGAGCCTGACCAGGGATACCCAGGTTATCACGGAGACGGTTGAGCAGGATGGTGTGGTTGACCGTGTCAAAGGCAGAAGAGAGATCGAGCAAAATGAGAACACAAGGGGTGTTAGAGTCAAGGTTTGAGAGCAGGTCCTCACAGATGTTCAGGAGAGCAGTTTCCGTGCTTCTGGCAGCTCTGAAGCCAGACTGATGGTCATGAAGACTACCAACAGATTCAGCATGGAGATTAAGCTGGGAGATGGCCAGTTTCTCTAGGAGCTTGCCCAGGAAGGGAGTGATAGAGACTGGGCAATAGTTAGCTGGGCAGGAGGGGTCGGAAGAGGGTTTCTTGAGAAGGGGGTGCAAAAGGGAGTGCTTGAGGGGGGATGGGAAGACTCCAGAGGCGAAGGAGTGATTGCAGAAGTCAGCCAGGGCAGGAGCCAAGGAGTCGATGTGGTCCTTGATAGTTTTGGAGGAACAGGGGTGGACCTGTTTTGACGAGACTTTCATAGATCGGACTTGTCTCGAAACCTCGTCAGCAGAAAAAAGGGGAAGGGAGAGAAGGAGGGAGGAGGGGTGGCTGCAGAAGGACCAGAGGAAGATCAGGGAATAGAAGGGGGGGAAGTGGTAGAAGGAGAGTGAGGACAGGATGTCCTGAGATTTTTAAATGAAGTGAGAGGCCAGTGCCGTGCAGAGTGCCTGGGAGGGGACAGGAGAGGTAGAGACTGCAGCAGGGTTGGCCAGCTCCTTGCAGATTTTAAAGAGTTCGGCCGAATTGTTAGATGCTGCAGAGATGCGGGCTTGGGTAAGGGCGCTCTTCTTGGTGAGAACTGAGAGCCGGTATTGCCTTTGGAGAAGGCGGCAGGCCAGTTTGTCAGAGGATGAACATGAAGCACGCCATTTCCTCTCTGCCACCCTGCACTTGCCCCACACTTCTTTTACCAACTTCAGAAGTCCATAAATCTTTTGCTGGCTTTTTAGTTTCCTTCACTTTTTGCTCTTGTGGCTGTGCTAGTAAATGGGTCCTCCTGCTGCTTCTACAATTAATTTGTTCAGTAGCTGTCTCATAGGTGATTTGGATTGGTGACGAGACCTAGACGCATTTTATTTTCTAAGGTATTGCGTACTGTGTGTTGCTGGTTTTCGATGAAGTTTGGGGTTTTGTAAGGGAATCCTATATTCCAAAATGTTTGAATGTCTCTCGTTGTGAGCTTGGTTCCCAAACACTGCTTCAATTAACCAATGTTGCAGGCTTTCCAGACCCCAGGACCCACCCAAGGGATACAAAGTTATTTTGATCTCATGGTTTCTTATGGTTTTGTACGCGATGAGAAACCACTCATTGAGTGTGAGCAGGCTGCAGAGTAACTGCTGCCTGGCTGCCTGAGAGGGGATACAGTGCGGGCAGGCACTTGAAGACACTCCAAGTAAATCCTTATTCTGGAGTGTGGGCTCTTTTACCAGGGATGTTTCTCTACCAAGGTGTGCAGATGTGCGTCCCATGCCACGTGTTTTTTGTTTTCTGCATGGAGCCCTTCCAGGTCTGTGCAGATGGCCTTAAGATTTTGTTTAGGATGCTGACTGGGCTAGCGGTGGGGCCCCGCCAGTGTCTTCCCTAGCGCAAACAACAAAGTTGGATCAGGACACATTCTTTTCCTTAGATGTGACCGTTGCAGACCTCATCAAATTTCCTTGGCTGCTATGTTTGGGTGGGTCTGTCAGACTAGTGGTATGGACACTAGAGCAGCCAGAGCCAGGATGGGGTTATACATTGAGAAACTGAGTTTAGCTGAGAATATACTTGTGATGAATTTCTAAAATCGATCGTGGTGGGCAGATTTTAGGAGATCGCCTAGTTTAAGGTGAGCGCAGACTCAGAGTTTAGCCCAAACCTAATTAAGTAGTGTAGAGAGCAGTCCAGGCCTAGTCTCAGGAGAGTGGGCACGTGGTCGGGAGCCCCAAGCATCAAAGATGCTTGTCGCCTGCAGACCGTGATCTTCACTGGAACTGGCCTTTCTCAATCCCGGAAGTGTCCTGCTTTTTCTTCATCAACTGGGCCTGCATCTTGCAGTGTTAACCAACCAGAAGATGCAAC